>NC_069657.1:416873062-417192062 GCF_027244095.1 Hemicordylus capensis
CCAGAAGCCATACAGGTTTGCTCAGCTTCATTTTACTCACACCAATGTAAATTTTCACTGAAATTTTTAGTACAGTGTTTAATACACACATCTTCTGGTTCAGTTTCAAGATTTCACATGTGTACAGGAGAAACCACAAAACACTTTGCTGTGTTGATAGCAAAAGGGTAATCCAAACATCATTGTGATTCCTATACCTCCCTCACAGGTCCTCTTCCTGTGAGCTAATTAATGGTGGATCGATCTATCTATCTATCTATCTATCTATCTATCTATCTATCTATCTATCATATTTCTGTACCGCCCAAAACTTGTGTCTCTGGGGGGTTTACAATTCAAATCATGTAAACATTAAAATCAATTAAAATTATTAACATTAAAATAATTTAAAATCCAACATTAAAAGTACCAAAGCTATAAATCTAATCAAAAGCCTGGGTGAATAAATATGTCTTCAGTGCCTTTTTAAAAGTTACAAGAGATGGGTAGGCTCTTATTTCAACAGGGAATGTATTCCAAAGCCCGGGGCAGCAACAGAGAAGGCCTGTCCTGAAGTAGCCACCAGATGAGCTGGTGCAACTGCAGATGACCCTCTCCAGACAATCTTAACGGGCGATGGGGCTCATGGTAAAGAAGACATTCTCTTAAGTACTCAGGGCCTAAGTTGTTTAGGGCTTTATAGGTAACAACCAGCACCTTGTATTTTGCCTGGAAACCTATCGGCAGCCAGTGTAGCTCTTTCAACACAGGCGTAATATGGTCTCTCCTAGATGACCCAGAGTCCAACCTGGCTGCCGCATACTGTACCACCTGTAGTTTTAGGACTACATACAAAGGCAGCCCCAAATAGAGCATATTGCAGTAGTCCAGGCTGGAGGTTACCAGCTTATGTACCACCTTTCCGAGGTCATTCATCTCAAGAAACGGACACAGCTGGTGTATCAGCCGAATCTGATAGAAAGCACCTCTGGCTACTGCCTCAGCCTGAGAGCACATCAACCGGAGATGTTCAGATCCGGAAATACCCCAGACTGCATACTTGTTCCTTCTGGGGGAGCGTGACCCCATCGAAAACCGGCAGATCAAAATCATCTCCTGAGTTCCGACCTCACACAATAAGTACCTCTATCTTATTTATTTATTTATTTGTTTGTTTGTTTGTTTATTATTTATATTTATTACATTTCTATACCACCCAAAACTTGCATCTCTGGGGGGTTTACAATTAAAATTCTAAACATCAAATCACTTAAAAATTAAAATCATTTAAAACATTAAAAAAATTAAAATATTTAAAACCCAGTATTTAAAAAAGAAAAAGAAAAAAAGATTTTTTTTCTTTTTAGAACCATAGATCTAATTAAAAGCCAGGGTGAAAAGGCTTCAGTGCCTTTTTAAAAGTTGCCAGAGATGGGGAGGCTCTTATCTCAACAGGGAGATTATCTCAATCCATTATCTGGATTCAGCCTCAGTTTGTTATCCCTCATCCAGCCCATTACTGCCTCCAGGCAGGCATTTAGGGAGGTTATGCTTTCTACTGATTATGTTGACATGGAGAAATGGATTTGGGTGTCATCAGCATATTGATAACACCCTGCACCAAATCTCCTGATGATCTCTCCCAGTGGTTTCATGTAGGTTAACAACATTGGAGACAATATGGAGCCCTGAGGGACATCATAAGAAAGTTAAATTTTGAAGAACATCAGTCTCCAAGAGACACCATTTGGAATCTGCCCATGAGGTAGGAGCAGAACCACTGCAAAGCAGTGCCTCTCACCCCCAATCCCCTCAGACATCACAGAAGTATACTATGGTCAATGAAACTGAAGGCTGCTGAGAGATCCAAAAGGACCAACAGAGTCACATTCCCTCTGTCAATTCCTAATTGGAGATCATCCAGCAGGTTGACCAAGGCAGTCTAAAGCAACCTGCCCACATCATCAGAGTCATTAACTGAAACTGATGCAGGGTCATCCATAAGAGGAGCTGCTGGACACCTCGGCAACAGACACTGTAACAATTGTGGAGATTGAATCTAAGTCAGCCCCAAAAGGAGAGATTGTGTCCACATAAAACTCATTTAAAATGTCACAGTGAGTAATTGTTGATTCCAAGTACTGATGTAAGGGGAAAGGGGCACACACTAGCCCTTTCACAACCATGATACAGGCAGAAAAGAATTTCTTCTTTGCTGCATGTATCGCCTGAGCATGGAGCTTCAAATGTGCTCTATGTAATAACCTGTCAGATTTGAATCAAGTCTTTCTCCACTTGAGCTCTAGTCATCTACCTCGCCACTTCAGCCCCTGTTGTTTTTCCACATACCAAAGCGCCAGTTTCAACAGCCGTACCCATCTGTGATCTTTCAATTCCCTACTTCAGTACTTAGATGGGACTGACACCATAGGAATAACTTTACTCATCGCGGACATATCTATGGTATATGTTCCTATTCCTGACGCTTCCTGCTGGTGGAAGGTGTACCCGTTGGTAATCTGAGGCTTCTTAGGGACTCTGCAACCTGAACTACCAAGCTCAGGAGCAGGCCTGGACTTAGTGAGCAGGGGCAATCTGATGTGGCCAGGAGGGCCATTTGGCGTGGGCCTCAAGCTCAAATGGGGCCTCAGATTTAGACACTTGCTGATTTTTTGGTGCTTTAGAAGTGGCCTGGGCCTCTGCCCATTTTGGATGCCACTGCACCTGTGCAATTGGCCTCTGAGAGGTCCACGCCTCTCAAAGGCCAATTGTGCAGGCAAGGCAGCATCCAAAATGGCTGCCGTGCCGAGGCTCAAAGGCCCGAATGGGCCGAAAAACCGGCAGAACGGACCAGAGGCCGTGATAACGGAGGCCAGCGATGGGAGGGGGAACCTCCACAGAACCCCCCCGCCACTTCAAGGAACTCCCCCAAAGGGGGTAAGTCACTTTAAAAAAAACACCCTCAACCCCCCCCCCCACTGGACTGGACCAAACCGGGGGTGGGGGGATTGAGGGGGTGCCGGGCCAAAGTGGCCTGGTCAGGTTCGAGTCTGGTTTGAACTTGAACTGAACTGGGCCAGCCGGTTCCATGCACATTCCTAATCCCTAATAGCTTCCAGTTTAAGCCATTGACTTCAGGGCCTCCATGCTAGACAACACCCCCAGGTTTAGATTCCCATGCCCTTCTGGTACAAACTTTCTGTCTGCAGCTGCCCCTGATTTTTACCAGTCTCTCTCCAGATTCCTGAAGTTGTCTCATCTCCACTAGCAATAGTTTAAGGACTTGAGTGACTAGGGTTTTTGTTTTTGTTTTTTTAGCTTCCCTACCAACATAAATTCATGTTGTTCCTCTCCCCCTGCGCTAATATTTTTCTCTATGTTCTAATGCTGAAATGCTTCCAGTTCTCTCTCACACCTGAGGTACCTGGAATGCTACTATGGGGACATTTCATTTTAATCACTGAGCCAGACTTGAACGCACATGATACAAAAACCTACCCTTCTAGCCTTTATTTAAAATGTGGATAGTTGTCGCTACAAATGTTGCATGTTCTTGTATATATGTCAAAATATCTGTTCTGTTTTTAATCTCCAATGAAGCTAAAATCGATGCATAAGTTGATGGACTAAGGAAAGAACAGTCTTAGAGGACTACCTAGGAAATTTTCAATTATTCACATCATTCATTTGGGAATGAACTCTAGAGGACAGGATAACTACCATTGTTTTGGCTTGCATACAAACTTCATTCAAGGGAAATTAGTGTAACCAAACAAGAGGGATTTTTGTAGCTTAGAAGCCTCTTTTGTGTAAATACACACATGCTTCCATGGATTCAGTCTTGTACTAGTGCCAAAAGGCATTGGAACGGTAGCTTGCTCACTAGAGCACAAAACAAAGGACATTTGCATAAGGCTGGAGATCATCCACTACAATTATTGTTGCCATTATTGGTATGGTGGTTCCACTTATATTTGAGCATCTGCAGACACTCAGTCGGCATTAAATAGTTTGAGGATATGGATAGAAGCAACCAAATGATACCATTTGGAAACACAATTTGCATTATTGACAAGCAGTACTAGGTTTTAAGTGAGTGGGTGGGGAACAGTACAAGTGCTGTGAATTATATATTGCACACTTGTTACTGTCCAAAGGATCTCCAACTATGCTCGCTATGGTAAACATCTATATATTTAATTCTCCTAGACGTACCCATCACTAATCCCATGTGTGGCAGCTCTCGCAAGAGTTTGCGAGCAACTCCGGATAGGATAGCGATGGGGACGGGGGAGAAAATAGGAATGCTGGCCGGTGGCTGCAGGAAGCTGTGGCGGGCTGGCAGGAAGCGGCCATAGGAGGCGGCTCAGCCTGGCCAGTGGGAGGAGGCAGCCACTGCCGGGAGTTGGTGGGTGGGTGGGAGGAGGTGGCAGGCTGGCTTGCCAGCCAGCCCACCAGCCAGAAACCACGGGGGGAGGGAGGTGTTTGAAAAGTGGGGGGTGGGGAGAAGCGGGCCATATGTTGGTCTCCAAATCATTTTTTGGGGACCCATCCTGATTATTTTACTCTATTCCCTTGGGGTTTTATTATTTGTGCTCTAAACCAGGGTCTTAAGCTGGGGGGGTCATGTGATAGGTCCAGGTGGTCTTTGCAAAATCAAATTGCTTCTTGGTGAGTCAGAACAAAGTTATTGAAAAGAATTATCCTGAGTATCCCCCCCTAGCCCATTTTTATTGATGCTTTCTGAAAATATATAAATGGGGTTGTTGTCTTTGGGTAAAACGTGAGGCTCTGGTGGGTCTGTAGTTGCAAAACATTTAATGCAGTGAAGAACCTTTGGTCGTCCCTGATTTTATTTTTATTAATTATTTATTTATTCGATTTCTATACTGCCCTCCAAAAATGGCTCAGGGCAGTTTACATAAAGAAATAACAAATAAATAAGATGGCTCCCTGTCCCCAAAGGGCTCATAAGCTAAAAAGAAACATAAGATACACACCAGCAACAGTCACTGGAGGTACTCTGCTGGGGGTGGAGAGAGCCAGTTACTCTCCCCCCGCTAAATAAAGAGAATCACCACGTTAAAAGGTGCCTCTTTGCCAAGTTAGCAGGGGTTTATGATGAAACCCGCTCCCTTGGGTTGTCACTCATGAGAGTGGAAATGTACCAAACCACTTCTAACCTCCTCCTCCCTCCTCCCTCCCTTTTCTCCTCCCTCTCTCCTCCCTTTCCCACTGGGAAACCTTCCCTTTTAATTTACAGCCAGCCATTCCCCAACTCTACTTCTCTCACTCCCCACTTCCCATCTTGCTCTGGGAGCTACCTTCACTCCCATTATTATGATTATTGCCAAAACTTCTTCCCCCACCCCATTGTGTTTGTACCATAATACTTTATTTTCCTTAAATCAGCTCCCTCCATAACTATAGAACGTGATAGGGATATAAGAAAAGGCAAGATGCACAAAGTATCTGCTGTGCTTGTGTACCATATATCACTGGTGGAAACCATGAAACAATCCATGGGTTACGAACTAGAGGGGACGAGAACTCTGATGGGTATACCTGCTGCTGCTAATTGCCTTCTGGAAAAAAAGGGCGTCTTCACTGTTATAATACTCTCTACAAAATAACTGCAGAGCTGTTCTGTTCAGCACATCTGTTTAACACCTGTTCTGGGTTCACAGCAGCTGGTACACGCACTGTACACGCTGGAGGGTATGAGATGCTGCATGAGCAAAGCATGTATTCATTTCTGCCTTGCATAGATGGATATTGTGAAGCTTGAGCTCAAGTTCAGCCTCTGCTACAGTATGATTATTATAGTGACCCATTTCACAGGAGAAGATAAGACTATAAAGTATTGTGAATGTTGTGTTCCAGAAATTAATAATAATAATTAACAATGATAATGAATTTCTCCTTGTTTGCACAGTTATGCCACTTCTCTTTCAGAGGTTGTAACTGGGGAGAAGCAGATAAGTTGGACTTGCAAAATTTAGAGAAAAATATTGTCTGTTTAGATCTAATTCATATCAAATTCAAAAGGAGGCACATTGTCCAAGTAATGGTACCAGAGAGATGGCAGAGTTTTTGCCATTAAATAATAAAATTTGTAAAATGTTTATTTATTTGTCCTATCACTCATCTAATTACTTCAGAGTGGCAATTTAGCATCATGGCAACCCTGTGAAGTTGAGCTTGACTGAATGAGAGTGATTTTCCCAGTGTCACCCATCAAGCTATTCTTAAGGCACTTGATTGGACTCGTAGTACACATTGATACTCAACACACTTGGGCCAAGTTACTATGACTGGAAAAGATGGGAGGGGACAGGATTAATCAGACTGCTAGGGGAAACCATTTCCCCATCTCAGCCATTTGTATTGGCCCCAAATTAATAGCACCGGTACTTGCAGGCATGGATAACTACAGATTGGGTCCAGATAATGCTGTCATCTTAGAGTATCTCAGAGGAGCAACCTGAGTCAGAAATGGGACATTTTGGAAAGAAAGTATTATGGTACAAACATGGTGGTGGTGGTGAGGAGGGTTGGGTAATAATAATAATAATAATAATAATAATAATAATAATAATAATAATAATAATAATGGGAGTGAAGGTAGATCCCTGGGCAAGAGGAGAAGGGGGGAGTGGGAGAGGGAGAGTAGGAGAAAGGCCGACTGTAAATTAAAAGTGAAGGTTTCCCAGTGGCAAGGGGGGAGAAGGGAGGGAGGGAGGGAGGGAGGAGGAGGTTATAAGAGGCTTAGTGCATTTCCAAAGCCTGCTGTCTCATGAGTGACACCAAGGGAGTGAGTTTCATTGGTGGACCAAAGGTTCTTCACTGCAAAGGGTACCCCCAAAGCAGGAGGCAAGGACATAGCTCAGAGGCAAGGACTTAGCTCATGGCCAGGGCTAAGCCATGCCACATGCCAACAGCCAATTGAGAAAGCAGCAGCTTTCAAGGTGATCAGGTACAAGGGTAAGCCTGTTGCAAGCCCATGCCTGGAATGGCTGAGCCTCAGGGATTCAGCACAAACTTTCTCCAAAGTGAAATTTGAAAGAGAATGATAAGGTTCCTCCCAGGAGAAACAGCGGAGAATGTTCTCAGATGATTTCTCCACATCCCTGTTGTGAGGATCCATTTTATTTCTATTGCAGCCCCTGTAGAGTGTGCACAAGTTTTCACAAGTGTGCCCACCAGTGTTCTCTCTAACAAGGATTCCCAGATGTTGTTGACTGCAACTCCCAGAATCCCCAAGCAAAAGCCAATGCAGCTGCGGATTCTGGGAGTTGTAGTCAACAACATCTGGAATCCCTGTTAGAAGGAACATTACTGGCCATCTCTAGGTTTGCCCTAGCCTAATGATTCAGATTCAGGATTTCAGCAAGGTTTGTGCAGGGTGGGGGAGAGTGCAGCATTCTAGTTTCACATGCACTGTAGCAAGGAGCAACAGCTGAGTGCACTCAGCCAGGCAAGACTCCGGGGCAGTTAAGGGGAGACCATGCCACTGCAATGCCGTGTCCACAGTCCTACCCATGGGCTTGCAAGCAAGGACTTTTTATGAAGTTTTTGATTCAAGCATGAATTCAAAATTTGCAAAGGTAGGAAAACTAAAAATGGAAGGAATTTCCAAGACAGGGACAAGCTGGTAATTGGACATCTTAATTGAGAGGTCCAGGGGTTGGGAATGTGTGGATGAGAAGATTAATTTCAGGTGGAGCACCTCAACCAAAGGGCTTTATCATACCAAGTCTGTCTGGAAGCTAGCTCTGATCACATTTTAGTGTGTGGTTGCTCAGTCTACCATTCCTTTTGTCTGTCCTAAATTTCCAGCCCATCAGTTTCATTGGATGACCTCTGGTTCTAGTATTATGAGAGAGGGAGACAAACTTGTCTATCCCTTTTCTTCATGCCATGAATAATGTTATAAGTCTCACTCAGTGGTGGCTGGTACGCACTGGGACTCGTACCCTAGTGAGAGCTGTTGTCAGTGCAATTAGTCCCAAAACCTTGAGCACAAACATTTACTTAAACTGGAAGAAACATATGTTTCTTTAGTCATAGAATCAATATAAATAACTTTGTAGAATCCAAAGAGTTTTACCTGCTGAAGAATACAGCTTTCTTTTGGTGGGATGGATCTTCTACTCTGGCACCTTGAAAGGGGTAAAGCTAATAATCCAGCAGGCCTTTATACTTCAGTAAACATGGTAATGGTAGGAGTTGAGTTTGTATTTGGTTTGGTGGATCACAAGCAAGAGGAGAGCTGGTCTTGTGGTAGCAAGCATGAATTGTCCCTTTTGCTAAGCATGGTCTTCCATGGTTTGCATTTGCATGGGAGACTATGAAGCTATTCCTATGATCCGTAGAAAGTGGGCTAAGGGAGCCTAGCCTGCTTTTTACTGATCATAGGGACCACTGGGCTCACAGGTTAGCCTGGTGGTTCCAAGGCAGCTAGCCCACCTTATTCCCCCTCCTCTTAAATGAGGTTAAGGGAGTGAGCGCTCCATTAACCTCACTTTTTTGCTCATGTGCTGCCGCAGCATGCAGCAACACATGAGTAGACCCTTGACCAGGAAGCTGCAGCCAGCAGCCGTGTCTGACGTCAGACATAGGGATGTGGCTGGGGCATGAGGCATGGCCCCTGAAGCACGGCAGCCCAGGTTCTTCGATCCCATTCGTGCAATGGGGCTCTGCCCATGCATGCATTGGTATCTCTCACATTGCAATGATAATCACTTGTGCCAAAAAAACCCCAAAACAATAATGCACACCAGAATGTTCCTGTATGAGGTTTTCCTTACAAAATGAAAGCTATTTTGGGAAATAGGAAATCTATGTATTTCCTGTCCTGTTTCTGAAAAAAGAAACTCTGTGCCTTTTCTTCTTCTTCAAATACTATTCTGCTTAAATGGACAGATTTTGACTATATTAAAATAAATGCCTCCCAAGGTTATAGCTCTGGGGGGAAATGGCTAATTTTTGTCCCTTTAAATTTTGTGGTGGGTAAAATAAGGTGCTTTGATCTTTAAATGACAGCTTCCTGAATCATTATAGTGAATTAGTTAAGCTCTCCCAGTAGGTGCCCTGTTCTAGCTTCCTCTTGGGCACCCTCTTTCTTAGCCTTAAAACCGAGTTTCAGATTAGTGAATAAACTCCTGCTGTTGTTAACCTAAACCATCAAGTTTGCCCTCTCACTTTCATGAACTGCTAAACTCTCACCCTAAAGGTGATTTGACTCAATAAAGAAGAAAGTGTAACTAAGTGCTGCAGCATATAGTTATGGACTTTTGATTCACCTATAATTTTGTTGTGCATGCCAATCTTGGGTCCTACAAAGGATCCCAGGTGGGGTTGGGGGAAAGGTTAAACATTTGTTTAAAATTGTCTGCTTGTCCATTTCTTTTGTGGGTTGGGTGGTAGGTATCACCCATCATGCCATAATACCACCCAACCCACTTTGGTGTTCCTAGGAGCTACCCATGGGGAACAACGGGTTGTTTCAAGTTCCCCATTGTTCCCTATGGCCAGAACACTCTAAACATTTTGAGTTGTTCCATTGTTCCATTCCGGCTGGCTCAACTGCTCTTTTGACAGAACATTTCAGCCATTTTGCGTTTCGTTCCAGGCTCGAAACAGAATGCAAAATCTGTTTCATGCACATCCCTAGTCTCCATATATTCAATTTTAATCAACAGCACTAGCATCTAGCACTAGCATCCTTCTAGCTGGACTAGATGGGCCTTGAGCCCGATACAGCAGGGCTGTTCTTATGTTCTTATTGCTCTCAACAATCCTTATATGCAGGGCCACCAGCAGCTAATGCCTGCAAGTGCTAATAAAGCACCATCTAATGCCTGATAGCACTAAAGTGGAGTAAGGGACCCAAAAAGCTGTCTGTTTGAATGGTCCAGAAACCTGATTATCCATGCTGTTGTTGTTTTCTTTTGTGGTAAGTTTTTTTTTTTGTTATGGCTATTTGGTTTCCCTTTTTCTTCCCTTCCACTCCCTTTTTTGGGTACTGTGCCACCTAATGGCACTATGGGAAACACCTATATCGGGCTGCAGCGATATAGGAAGATGCTGAAAGGCATCATCTCATACTGTGCGGGAGATGGCAATGGTAAACCCCTCCTGTATTCTACCAAAGACAACCACAGGGCTCTGTGGTTGCCAGGAGTTAACACCGACTTGACGGCACACTTTACCTCTATCTTTGCTCCATGCACGATAGCCAACTATACAACAGAATCGTTGTCCATGCCAATTCTGTAGCAAGTTCTCTTGGCTCACAAATGCTTGCTCTTTGATAGACATGAAACAGCTACCTGATCGGATCTTGGGCATTTGCCCTAGAAATGTGGAATGACTGCAAGGCGCTCAAGTAGGATGATTAATTAAGCTTTGTTTTAAATGACTCCTATAGGGCCTGAGTAAAGCAGGTGGCTTAATAGAAGTGGGTGTTTGAGAAAAAGGACTTTCATACATCATAAAAAATAGCTTCTGTGATATATGGTAGAAAACAGGAAAGCAGCACCTCACAGGCCAATCATTAATGCTGCAGTCATTAATACTCCCTTTAAATGAATCAGGATTGACATCATGGGACACTTGGCAAAGCCCGTAAGGACCAGGAGAAAATAGATCTAGTTAATGGGTTTTGCCACTCACCACCTCTGTAGAGACTGAGGAAATGTTTGAGGTGTTGGGATGAACTGTTCTCCTCCATGAAGGAGATATATATCACTTAGGAGATATAGTCAGAGTAGTAAATGTCCAAGTATATAACTACATAACCAGTTCCTGATGAGTAGCTCTGCTACTGCAGCAAAACCAAAAAGAAATTTGTAGCACCTTAAGGACTAATAAACATATTGTGGTATAATCTTCCAGGGGCTAGAGCCCACATTGTTAGATACATTAAGTGGTCACCTAAGTGGTAGCTATGAGCAATATGACAATATGGTGTGTGTGTGTGTGTGTGTGTGTGTGTGTGTGTGTGTGTGTGTGTGTGTGTGTTTGGGGGGGGGTTGCAAGGTGAGACTAAAAACAAATCAGGAGACAAGACAGTAGGCGTGTCACATTATTGTGCATAGCACAAATGAATTCAAGATCTTGTCAAATGAATACAAGATGAATGTATTCATTTGGTTCATTTGTGCTGTGCATAGTATTGTGACACATCTATGGCTATCTTCTTCATTACTTGGCCTTTGGCCTAATTGTGAGGTTAGGATTTCTTTTTCCCTTTTAATGGGTTGCATCCAAAGAACCATAATGTAAATTAGTTGCTAGTATTAGTCTGCGAATCATTTTCTCATGCAGTGTTCCACTTTGAGAGGTTATTACTATGAATATTACTATGAATGTTTATATTTGTTACCCCTGCTCAGGCCTGTAGAGAGGCCAGGGGCAGCCCGTGTTCGCCCACTGCCGCAGCCCCCCTGCCCCGCCCCCTGCATCTGACGTCAGAGGCAGGGTTTTGCTTGGAAACGGGGCACACACTCCATTTTTTAGCTGCTTAGCCCAGCACCGGCTTCCCAGCCTGGCTGGGCACATACCTCCCTGCCTTTTAAAGCAGGGAGATCTGCTCCCAGCAGCCCTGCGAACACGGCGCAGGCCGGGAATTTGCCCAGAAATGGGGTGTGTGCCCCATTTCCGAGGAAAACCCTGCCCCCTGCATCTGATGTCATCTGATGTCCTTGAGGGGTGCGGCCCAGGTTCTTTGAATCTGTTCAAGTAATGGTGGCTCCATCCCTGCCCCTGCAAACTGAGCAAAGGGCACCTTTTAAAGTAGGATTCTCTTCTGTTTAGTTGGGGGAAAGCAATTATCCCTATCCAGCAGCAACACGACTTCAGTGACTGTTGGTGGTGTCTTGTCTTATTTTCCTGTGAACCCTTTGGGGACAGGGATTGTGAACCCTTTGGGGACAGGGATGCATCTTTATTATCATCATCGTCGTCGTCATCGTTGTCCTCATTTTCTATATAAACCATTTTGAGAACTTTGGTTGAAAAGTGGTATATAAATATTTGTAATAATAGTACTGTAAAGCAGTCCTTCCAAGTGTGGAAGACACTTTCCCTATGCAGGAGAACAGTTTTGGATCCAAGCCATCTATTTATACTTAATTATTAGTTATGTACTTCATGTACAGTATGTGACAAAGTTGCTCTGGACCATGAAAACGTATGCAACAATATATTTGTTAGTCTATAAAGTATTGCAAGATGTTGTACATAACCAGTGTGCAGTGAAGCAATGATGATTTTTATCTTGCACAAGCTGTCTAGTATGTACTCATTTCTCTCCAAGTATGATACTGTCTTCAGCATAACAATTTCTTAGCTCATTCTGCACCTGCATTTTAAAACTCTGTGTGCCCAGATCTTAGATTTAGTTGCCCTTACACTTCATTAGAGCCCTGGATCCATGGAATGATCCAAAATGAAAGGAAGGATTGCTGTGGTTCAGGTAGAGCACATACCTTGCATGCCGTAGATCCCAGTTTCAATTCCTGGAATCTCTGGGTAAGGCTGAGAAAGATGCCTATCTGAATCCTTGGAAAGCCACTTTCAGTCAGTGTAGGTGGTATTAGGCTAGAAAGATCAATTGTCTGACTCAATACAAGGCGGCTTTGACCTAGACATTCAGGTTGAGAAAGCTGAGGATTCAGAGGTGGGTGAAGGTCACTTTTTTTAGAGTTAATGCTGATGTTTACATTTATCTCATGCTTTTTCTTTTCACATATTTTTGATCATTTGATCATTCACAAGGCATACCAAGTATAGGAGACATATTGCATCTCCGGCTTTGCTCTTCAGGAATCCATGTCATGTATTATCTGATCTGTTCAGGATAAGAACATAAGAACAGCCCTGCTGGATCAGGCCCAAGGCCTGTCTAGTCCAGCATCCTGTTTCCCACAGTGCTTACCAGATGCCTCTGAGAAACCAACAGGCAGGAGGTGAGGGCATGCCCTCTCTCCTGCTGATGCTCTCCTCTCCTGCAACTGATATTTAGAGGCATCTTGCCTCTGTGACTATAGGAGGTGGCCTATAGTCACCAAACTAGTATCCATTGATAGACCTGTCCACCATGAATTTTTCCAAGCCCCTTTTAAAGCCATCCAAGATAGTGGCCATCACCACATCCCGTGACAAAGAATCCCATAGATTAATTATGCACTGTGTGAAAAAGTACTTCTTTTTGTTGGTCCTAAATTTCCTGGCCATCATTTTCATGGGATGGACCCTGATTCTAGTGTTGTGAGAGAGGAAGAAAATTTTCTCTCTGTCCACTCTGCATAATCTTATACTCCTTTATCATGTCTCTCTGTAGTTGCCTCTTTTCCAAACTAGAAAGCCCCAGATGTTGTAGCCTTGTCTCATAAAGGAAGCTGCTCCAGGTCTCTGATCATCTTGATTGCCCTCCTCTGCACCTTTTCCAGTTCTACAATGTCCTTCTTAAGATACAGTGACCAGAACTGTATATAATACTCCAAATTTGTATAAAGCATGATAATATTAGCATTTTTATTTTCAAACCCCTTCCTAATGATCCCTAGCATGGAATTTGTCTTTTTCACAGCTGCTGCTCACTGAATTGACACTTTAATCAAGCTGTCCATGACAACCCCAAGATCTCCCTCCTAGTCACCTCCTGTCATCTTAGACCCCATGAGTGTATATGTGAAGTTGGTGTTTTTTGCCCCAGTATGCATCACTTGTATGTATGGAAGTATACAAAAGGACAACATTGTTAAACATATAGCAGGGCCTGTTCTTCTGTTGTCCTTTTGTATACTTCCCATCAATTTACCAGACACAGAAGTTAAGCTAACCAGCTTGTATTTCCCCGGATCCCCCCTGGATCCCTTTTTGAAAACTGGAGTTACATTAGCTACTTTCCAGTCCTCTGGTATAGAGCCTGACTGCAGGGACAAATTACATATTTTTGCTAGGAGATCAGCAATTTCACATTTGAGTTCCTTCAGAACTCTTGGATAGATGCCATCTGGCCCTGGTGATTTGTTAATTTTTAGTTTCTCAAGACAGTTTAGAACAGGGTTTCTTAACCTTGGGACTCCAGATGTTGTTGGACTACAATTCCCATCATCCTCAGCCACAAAGGCCATGTCTGGGGATGATGGAAGTTGTAGTCCAACAACATCTGGGGGCCCAAGGTTTAGAAACCCTGGTTTAGAACATCCTCTCTTGTTACCTCAAATTGGCCCAGTTCTTCAGCCTCCAAGCCTGAGAAGCTCTGTTCTGTAGCAGGTATATAGTCAGTTACCTCTGCCATGAAGACAGATGCAAAGAACTCATTCAGCTTCTCTGCAATCTCCTTATCCTCCTTAATAATCCCTTTCACACCCTCATCGTCTAAGGGTCCAACCGCCTCCCTCACAGATTTTCTCCTTCTGAAATATTTAAACAAGTTTTTGTTATTCCCTTTGACACTTCTGGCTATATGCTCCTCAAACTCTCTCTTTGAGTTTATGTGTTCTTGCATTTCTTTTGCCAGAGTTTATGTTCCTTTCCGTTATCTTCATTTGAGCAGGACTTCCATTTTCTGAAAGAAGTCTTCTTCCATTTTATAGCTTCCCTGCCTCTATTTGTTAGTCACGCTGGCATCCTCCTGAACTTGGTGGTGCCTTTCCTCCTTCTTGGTATATATCCCAACTGAGCTTCTATTTTTGTGGTTTTAAATAAGTTCAATGCTTTGGAGTGATTTGACCCTCCCAACTTTCCCTTTTACCAGTCCCATCATTTCTGAGACGTTTCATGCATCTGTGTTGGACTTCCTTGGCAGTGTTCCACTCGCATATGAGTTGAATCGGATCAGACAATGGTTACTATTCCCCAGTGTTTCTACAACTGACATTTTGCACCAGGATTAAATCCAAGGTCACCTTCTCTCTGGTTGGTTCTGCGACATCTGTTGTAAGGCACAGTCATTTAGCATGTCTAGGAATTTAGCCTCTCTGTCAATACCCGCACATGAATTTGTCCAATCTGTGTGAGGGTAATTGAAGTCACCCATTATTACAGCTCTGTTTCTCTTTGATGTCTATCTCCTAGGCAGAGCTCTAGATACACTACCACTACCATTGCTGCCGCCACATTTGGGATTGAGATCTTTCTTCATCTCCCCCTTCTTTTAAATTGATTTAATTTCCATTTGTTATGTAAACTGCTTTGATATCTTTTTTTGTTTAAAAGTGTTATATAAGTGTTAATAATAATGATAATTTTATGTTTACACTGTCATTTATTTCATTGGGCAATGCTCCACCTCAGTTACTCATTTGCTCATATATCTGTGGTAAGTGTAAAATCTCCATTAGTTCTCAAACGGCTTTTTAAAAAGACATTTAGAGACATTCATGGAGGACAGGTCTATCAGTGCCTGTCAGTGATAATATCTAAATGGAGCCTCTACATTAGGAGACAGTGTACCTTTGAATACCAGATGCTGGAAACAGAAGGCATGATTTCATGCCTGCTAGTAAGTTTCCCAGAGACATTTGGTTGATTACTGTTGGAAACAGCATGGTATAGTAGGGATGTTCATGGAACCAGGTGGGGGGGGGCCCTCGATGGCAGGGTGTATGTGTAAGGACAGGGGAGTGTGCACTTACACCTCCCTCTGCTTTTCCCCTGCTGGTGCTTGGTATTTTTAATGTCCTACGGGGCATCAGCGTACTTCCCTGCCACCCTGTTTGTTTCTTGGTTGGAAGTAGCTGGCGCATGTGCACCCGCATGTCGTGCCCACACGTGAGCCTGCCCAACCTCTGAACAGGTTCATGCACATCCCTATGATATAGCAGATTATCCATAGTATAGTAGTCTGATCCGTCCATGGCTCTTTTTATGTTCTTAGGTGGGCATGCTTCAGCAGGACAAGACATGGTTGACTTCATGATTGATTCTTTCAACAAATCTTTCATAGTTGATTCTTTCAACCAGTCTCTAATGCATGATGACTAAAGTAAGACCTTTGCTGTTTAGATGAAGGTGGGATGATTCCTTTACCAACCATAGAAAGGGCCAAAATGCTATGGTAGGGCACATGTCCTGCATGCAAAAAGTTCCAGGTCCCATCCCTGGCATATCTGGTTGAAGGATCTCAAGCTGAAGGATCTCAAGCTCAAAAAAGCTCAGTCTAAGACACTGGATGGAATGCTGCTGCCAGTTGGAGTAGGCAGCTTGATGGACCAATGGTCTGTTTCATTATAAGGCAGCCTGTTGTTAATAGCCAGCATCAGGGGTGTAGCTAGGGGAAAGGGGGCCCATGTTCACACCTCTGTCCAGCGGCCCCTTGGAATGAGAGAGATAATGAAGAAAATATGGATGTGTGGAGGTGGAGGGGCCCTCAGGAGCGGAGGGTTTGGGTACTTTGAACCCATCCGCTCAGTTATAGCTACACCCCTGGCCAGCATGCATCTGTTCCTTTAAAATTCTGGTAGCATGCCTTGCTAATCACTCATGACTGCATAAATTCCCTCTGTTCATACTGCTCTGATCTCTTTTCTCTGATGTGAGTGTGGCCAAGCCTTTCTGTTGCCCAGATGTGACATGAAAGCATTAATAGTTTTTTATGGTCAGTCTGCCTCCTCCTTTGACATCCAGCTGATTCTCAAGAGGAACGGTCAGCTGCCACATCCCACCCGTATGAGATTTTTACATCAGTCGTGCATGTATAATACATGGAGGGTGTAGAAGGAAGAAATATCTTTTCTTTCATATTGTAAATTACAACATAACATTTCCTTGCTTGGATGATTTTACACTGTTTCATAAGGGAGGATGAAGATAATGCAAATAACTAGGATGGATTCACTTCTGCCTCCCACTAATTTTAGATTTGTTTTCAAGTGGCGTGTTTATAGTTTACTTTCATGTTATTGTGAGCTGGAAGTACCAGAAACTTGAACAGGAATTTTTAAGGCTTTTTTAAGAGTGAAATTTTTTCCATGATGATACTGCTAAGCATGTTTGTATTCCTGTGATTCAGGAGTTCCCAGTTAACAATGTTTTGTTTAATATTGTTCCAAGTTCTTTTTATCAAAGACCTTCAGCGTTCTTAAAATATTTTGTGGCTAGATGCCATACAAGTATCAAGGCCTAAGAATTTTACCACTTCTTCAGATCTTACGTTATTTACTCCCTGCTGATTTTCTAGGTCTGGCTCTGTAATGGCCTTATATGCATGGACCTCTTTTGGAATCTGATGGCTGATAAGGAACGCAGTGTTAAGAATACCAACGCAGCTTCCTTCCCAGGGCAAATAGTTTCTGCACCTGTGTAGTGATCAGCCACTCCTCCCTCTAAAGAGTTAACCGGAAGTGATCCTGCCATTGAGGTTTGGGACCATAGTTGGAGCAGAGGGTTATATCTCCCATGCTGCAGTTCAGATCAAGTTTAGGGGCCTCCATGGTGGTTATTTAGCAAAAATAAATAAAAAAATACACAGGGTCAAATATGTTCAAAGTCATGTCTAGAGACAGGTTGTTCAGATTCCTCATAATGTTAGTTATTTTATAGCACACACATTTCTTGAGGCAACTGATTCACACACATTACTTGAGGCAATTCATATGCTCTTTGTTGGACACAAAAGCAAACACAGCCTAAGTTGCTTTTTGATCCAGTGCATTCCACCTGACTGTCTCTCAGATCATAAATAGCAAGTCCTGTTTGTAGCACATATGGGCTGGTCTAGACGTTATGGCCTTCACCATAGGAACATAGGGAGCTGCTTTGTATTGAGTAAATGCATTGGTCCATTGAGCTCTGTATTGTCTACACTGACGGGCAATGGCTCTCCAAGGCTTCAGGCAGGAATCATTCCCAGCCCTGCCTGGGAATACCAGGGACTGAACCTGGGTCCTGGAACATTCTGCATGGAAAGCACACAGGAACACAGGAAGTTGCCGTGTACTGAGTCAGACCCTTGGTTTATCTAGCTCAGTATTGTCTACAAAGACTGGCAGCGGCTTCTCCAAGGTTTCAGGCAGGAATCTCTCTCAGCCCTATCTTGGAGAAGCCAGAGAGGGAACTTGAAACCTTCTGCTCTTCCCAGAGCAGCTCCATCCCCTGAGGGGAATATCTTGCAGTGCTCACATGTGATCTCCCATTCAAATGCAACCAGGGTGGACCCTGCTTAGCTAGCGGAACAAGACATGCTTGCTACCACAAGACCAGCTCTTCTCTATCAGTGACAGAGCAAATGTCTATCATAGTGGAAGCCATTTAAAATCACACCAGTCTAACAGCTGTTATCTATTTCAAACTACATAGTTAACCACAAACAGTTGTTGCTCTGCCAGTTCAAAATCCTCCCCCTCCTCCCCTACCCCCACCCCCATCCTGGACATTAGTCTGAACATGTTAGGGACATTGGAAAAAATGCCCCTAATTGAGTGGTGAACCATTTTGCAAATAAAAAGTTTTTCAAATGGAGTTATTTAAAATAATCTCTATGTAGCAGCCTTAATTAATTGTGACAGTAAAGCCTGTTATTATCAGAAGCAGATACATTATGAGCAGTCACTCTGTCTTTATTTCAGTCTTTGATCAATACCAGAACACACAAAACGATTGTATATTTTGAACACATCCATTTTAACAACATATCTGCACATTGGTTCTAACCATTATTTTATTTTATTTTATTTTATTTTATTTTATTTTATTTTATTTTATTTATCAAATTTGTATACTTCCCCAAACTTTCATCTCTGGATGGGTTACAGTAACATAAAACTATTAGCAAGCAGAATATGCCAGACTTGTATTTCAGAACAACAGAATTCTACAACTGCATGTGTAATTGACAAATTAGTGAGGCCATTCTCACAACCACGTGGAACCAGGCTAAGGGAGTAGTGTGCTAAGGGAGTCAGGAAACCGGGAGTCAGGGGGCTACCTGGTTCCACCTGGTCATGTGCTGTAATGGGAGCCATGCAGCTCCCTGCAGCAAACCTTCAAAAATACCCCTCCCCTTAAATGAGATTAGCAGTGCGAGCGCTCCGCTAACCCCATTCCTGTGATCAAGAGACACCGTGGTGTGGCTCCACACCACAGCAACTCACGAGGAGACCCCTGACCAGGAGGCTCCAACAAGCCTCCCAGCTTTGAAGGTCTCCCCAAGATGCCTGCGCACTTGCGTGGGCATCCTGGAACTTCTAGGGGCCAGACGGACCCCTATCCCCACTGTCCCTACTGGCTCCATAATGGAGCTGGTAATCATGTGGGCAGCTGATCTGGCTGCCCAGGGACAGCTCCCTGCTCGTGTGCGGGAGCCCGCTCTCCCCGCAAACCATCTCGAGGCGCTTCATTTTGCTCGTGTGAAGCACCTCAGTGTCTATTAGCAAATATTTGACATTAAATTAGTCTGGTTGTCCTGCCAAGTTTTGTAAAACAGGGTCAATTAGTCTTTGCCTAAGACCTATGTAAAAGACGCACCGAGTATGAGCATATTTTGGAAATATTCTGAGATAGGTTCCTGATATCAATTTGTGTGGCAAACCTCAGCCTTGGCAATTCATTTCTGACATTCAAATGGAGGCCTTATATAACATGCATGTTTGTCAGAATTCAGTAAGCGGGGTGTGATTGTGAATAGAGATGCTGTCCTTCCAAGCTTGGAGTCTGTGAAGAACTTTGGGCATGCATAGAAGCTCACCTCAGAGAAGAGATGTGTTTTCAATCTCCTGGTTACTTATTTTGCTTGAATTTAAAACTACACCAGAGAGGAATTGTTGCCAGCCTCCCCCTTGCCAAAACAGGTCCTTTTATGGACTGTTAACTGGTTAAAGAATGGGAAGCCGAGAGAAGGCATATATGGACCTTTTTCACAGTTGAGCGGTGTATTGGGACGGTTTCTTTTAAACCTATGTATACATTTTCTGGAATTAAGGGTAAGCAGCAAGGTAGCCAGGTTTTCAGATTACACTAAACTGTTCAGAGTGGTGAAAACCCAGATGGATTGCAAAGAGGCTCCACAATGATCTCTCCCCAATTTGGTGAATGGGCCACAAAATGCTAAATGTTATTTTGGGAGATGGGAACGTATGTCATTTTTGAAACCTCAACTTGGCTCAGAAAATTATCTGAGTTATTTTCAGATTTGTTGTTGGGTGTGTGAGGGAGGAACTCAGATCATTTCCAAACCAATCTGTGGCAAATGGGAGATAGTTTGCCCATCTCTCATTGTGATATCATGCTGATTTGTGTGCCATAGACATGTTCCTTATACAATTCAATAACATAATCGATGGGGGCTTTCCTCTGGGTGACCCTAGTTTAGGGGTTAACTACTGGAGTCACCTTCAGAGGTCCTCCACCCAATGCCCCTACCTTCAGAGGCAAGGCAGGTGGCAACTGGGGAAAGGGCTTTCTTGGTTGTGGTACCCTGCCTATGGAATCCTCTTCCCAGGGAGGCTAACATAGTGCCTACATTGCTGTCTTTTAGCTCACATTAGAAGACTTTTATTCTCCCAGGTCTTTTAGAATGAATTTTCCTCACTGCTGAGCAACTACGTTTAAGTCTACAATTACTTTTATTTTCTAATTTATCTTTTAAATTATTTTTATCATTTTCTTGTATGCTGCTTTGCATATTTGTTTTACTGAAAAGCAGTCTAGAAATTTAAAATGTGTAAGGGAGCCCCATGAATGAATGAGGGCAAATACCTTGAATCAGCCATGTTAGGAACAAAGTTTTGTCAGAGCTGTGCTAATTGTAATTTTTGTCTTGCAAATCTCTTTATGTTTTAAATAGAAAAAAAAAATCTTAATCTTTCTTCAGGTTTCCTGGAAGGCTCCTTTCATACTGAATGGAGAAATACTTAGCTATGAGATCCGCATGCCAGATCCTCGAATCACCCTTACCAGCAACCTCTCGTCTTCAATGAGTTATGTAGTAACCAATCTGATTCCTTTCACAAACTACTCAGTCACAATCGTGGCTTGCGCTGGAGGTGGTGGCTACCTTGGAGGATGCACAGAGAGTCTGCCTACATATGTGACTACTCATGCAACACTTCCACAAGGCATTAGCCCATTGTCTGCAACCTCAATTAGTGAGTCATTTATTGCTATTTCCTGGCAACCACCATCCAGGCCCAATGGACCTGATATAAGGTAAGATAAATAGCAACAACATATGTAACTGTATTAGAGTATGGGCCTCTGAACTGTGGTCCACAGAAGGAAATCCATGAAAGATTACCAAGGGTTCCTCAATACGATTATCAATAATGGCAGTGAAAGTCACCTAAAACATCTTGTTCACCACTGCCAAGTGAATGCTGAGTATTTCTAGGCCACAGTTAGAGTTCATTCAGGAGTTCAATGAAGGATAAATAGACCTGGCCAGAATCCGAAAACGCTTTCCAAAATAATCTGCAAAATACAGGGGTTCTGTGGCTGACTAATCAGTGGGGAACAGATTCCCTAAAATAGGCTGGTTGAAAACCACTGGTAAGGAATTACAGCTTTGTCCCTTCTGCAAATTGATTTTCTATATATGTACTGATCCATGAACTTTGGAATTATGTCATGCATTGTATTGGAATATGAGGCCACCATCACTTATGTGATATATTTACTGGGGTTAAGGGAATTCTCTACTTTTATGGAAACCCAGCAACATTCCACTATATTTGTGTTAATTTTGATCCAGCACTACAGCATTAAGAAAGAGTCTTGATAGGGCTTGTCAGTTCATTATGTGCCTGCAGAATCAATGTCTCCAGTCTCTTCTGTCTGTCATGGTTGTCTCAGAGCCTCCTGCTACAGTATAGAAAAAAGGCATTCCAGTGTTATGCTGTTATGCTGGGCTCAGGAGTTGATAGAGCCCATGTTGGGACAGCAGCCAAGAGTAAGAAAAAGTCATTGCTGAAAGAGACATCATTGCCTTGGCAAAGTCCCATCCTAAATAGGAAACCTTCGTAGCCCTTTCCATTTAGAAGAGTAAATGGGCAGCTAGGATGAGCATGTCCAGCACCTGAGAACTCCTTATTGTCCAGGGCATCAAACTGTACCCCTCATAGTTTATCACTGGGCACAGCTGTACCCATACTTGTGAATTCTGGCACCTTGGAATTCTCCTCTGGACTTCAGTGATTCTACAACCTAGAAATAAGAAAATGAAATCTAGCATATGCATGACTATAGTGTATCCTCTTGTTCTGCCTTAATGTATCTCTGTGATATTTTCCTGTAGACTAATTACTATGCATGCACCATAGAATAAAAAGGTAGAGAGTCTTGGGGAAGCATCTTACATTTCTCTGCATTTACAGTATGACTTCCTTGCCACTGGTCAGAAAAGTAATATGACATAACCTGCCCCTGCAAACTTCATTTTCTTCATGGTGTGCCAATGTGCTTCTTCCAACCAGAACAGTCACTCAAGCAGTTGCTCAGCACAATGTAATGGAGGGGAAAGTGGATAGGGCTGCTGCAGCCAAAAGTGGAGGCGATTTGTTCTCAGTCACTATCCAGTGCTTTAAAAGATTTTGATATTTCTCATGGCTTCTACATCAAATTACAGACAGACCAACCAGAACTAAATCATTCTGAGTTTTTTTGGGGGAAGGGGGCAGTTCCATTGACATTGATAAAATAATAATGCTGAAGTGGTTCTTATGGTGTGAAGACAGTAAAATATTTTGATGACAATAAGTTCAGAATTAAGTTTCTTGGGTTGCTTGCTCAGACTAGATGTGACAAGGTCTTTAGACAGAGAAAGAAAGAAGAGAGGGAATCTCGTAATGAATTAATTGGTGCTAATGGAAGCTTTCCCCATCCCGGTCTTATAGAAGGTTAGGGAGGGTTGTTATCGGGACTGCAGCATGTGGGGAAAGGATTAAATGCCATCTCCCTGTGTGCCATGCTTCCAACCCTGGCCACCCCTTCTGTAACTGCTCTTTTAATTAAAGGGGAAAATGGATTCACCAGTGATGCATTTAGCATTGCATCTAGTTTGCCTCAAGAAAACAACTTTTAAATCAATGTACTTGAATTTGAGCTGCTTTAGTCCTATTGATTCTTCTACATGGTCCTATTGTCATTGTAAAGCCAATAATTATGGCTGGGGATGATGGGAGTTGTAGTTCAAAAATAGCTGGAGGGCCAAGGTTCCCCACCGCTGTTATAAAGGGTGCCTGTGCATGTGCAAAATACTTGGAGACTTCCAGAGTGCTATTCAGTCTTTTTTGGTGGTAATCCCACCTGAAAAAAGCACTCTAGCTTAATGGGTTGGAAATGTCCCCCTTTAAGCCCCGGAAAACCATTTGCTTATTCCAACACCACTACCGAGTATCTTGATCACTTTTGCTCCAGTTCAGCAAATTTGTTTTCCTTTTGGAACAAGAGTTCCTTTGAGAAATCTGAAGTGATGTGCTATTCCTTGCATTTCAATGAAGGTAGCAGATTCACCTGAACATTCTTTACATGAATGACTCTGCTTCCTTTAACAAAATAAACCAGGGAAGCCACATGCATAAGAGATCTCTATGGGCTTAGAGTGTATATGAATGATGGCTTGGTTGATGATGTGTAAATAAGTCCCATTCATTACATGGAACCTATATCAATTTAATTCCCTCTGTTTTGTATCCCAAGACAGAAAATGTCAGATTTGGCTCTATCCTCAAATTTATTTCTGACTAAAAGCAAAAAGTGAATGACTGGAACAGGGAGACGTGCAAGGTTCTCAGGAACTGTTAGAATCACTGATTCAGGTCAAATGTTTAATTCTTTTAGTGCCACACTACATGTTACAGTAAATATGTTTGACTGAATCTCTTTCACTTTGTTATTGTTGCAAATAGCAGCTTGGAGAGGGCAGCATTTTGGAAGCTATTTGCTAGTGATAACATGGGAATATTGTAGTTTGACACCCTGGTTCAGTAACTAATTATAACAAACCACAGTTCCCTGTATATTATGTAATGTGGAACTGTGTTTCATTCTAAAGTGAAAGCAGAATCACTGCTACCTGGACCAAAAGGCACCTTTTTTACTTACGTTTGGCAGTGGGGGAGAAAGGCAGCATTTGCATGTAACATTACACTGGAGCTCCCTTCACTTCTGGCTTTAGAAACTGTGTGTCTGAATGCCGGCAACAACAGTTTCATTATTAAATGGACCCACAGTTTCCCTCCCCAAACTTCCTTTTGTACCTTTGGTTTATAGTGAGGTCCGCTGTCTGGATCTCCAGTTCTGAGGTGCCAGCATTACATCTGAATGCTGGCAGTGCACTTTCCCCCTTCTGCAACTGGAGTAGAGGGAGGAAACTCCTCCCTTACTCCGGCTGCTATTGGCTGCTGGGGCTGTCCTTCATTAAAGAAGGAAGCAATGGCAGCCAGTTCCTCCTCCTCTCTGCAGTCAGAGAGACTGCAGAGAGGGAGCTCTCCATTTTGTCTGAATGAGGACAGGAGAGCAGGGGTGTGGAACCGCGGGTCCATTGGACTCACAGTTCTGTGTTACATCCAAAGGCAGCCAAATTGTTCCTATTTAATTCAGCATTGCTCGCCTCCCAGTGGCTATTGCTGGTGTCTCCCTTATGTTTCTTTTCAGATTA
The DNA here is from genome assembly GCF_027244095.1 of Hemicordylus capensis. NCBI lineage: Eukaryota > Metazoa > Chordata > Lepidosauria > Squamata > Cordylidae > Hemicordylus > Hemicordylus capensis. Next base: position 416,897,649 of record NC_069657.1, read on the forward strand.
TGAGCCCTTCAAAACAGGGAACCATCTCATTCCTTTTGCTATGTAATCTGTGTTGCGATTACAATTTTTTTTTGGTTGAGAAGCAGTATATACATATTTATTATAATAATCTTCATGAGAGAGGAGGCGAGGTGATGGGAGGGGGGACACATAAGCCCAGGGCTTGCAGAGGTTCATTTATGTAGCATTATACCATGGTTTAGCATTACTTCCAAACCTGGTCTGTCTTACAGCCATAGATCCATGGATCTAATTGTACATCTTTTTTTACACTGTAGTATTTGAGAAATCATCTTCACATAAGGATACTGGATACAAAGGAATTTTGTATATTTCCCCTCTGTGCTTTGATATGAGTGTAGCTGCTTCTTGAATCTAAGCAGGTGTGGTCTGCTGTACTTGAATGGAAGACTACCTGAGAAACCTATGTATGTCACCTTGAGTTCCATAATAGAAGGGACATGGTATTTAAATGTGACAGCATATGTTAAATACATATGTTCACATAAAGATTGCTTTAGTGAAGTGTTTTATCAGTGTGTGCATGCATATTAGTAATGCAGAGGACAGAAGAAATGGAAAAATTGTAGCAAATGATTCATATTCCAATAGCAGCATTAATTTTTGAAATCCACATAAAGTGGAATTTGCGAGAAGTGGAATACATGGCAGAAAGAATTCTCGAAACAAAGGAACTGAATGAGGAGAATCCACTCATCCATAAAATTTTCCATTGTTTGTCATAGCTCCCAGCCAGAATCATAACTTCCAGAGCTTTTCCAGAGGGAAGCCATTATAATTAAACTAACTTGAACTCATTTAAATTTGCACTGTCAATGCATCCCTCTTTTAAAATGCAGCTGTAAAGCTTCTGTTGAACTTTTCTTTCTTAAGCCTTCCTGACCTAAAAGTGTTTGCCTGTACAAACTTCAGTCAAGTTATCCTAAAAGGTTATCCAAATGTTTATTGTTATAAACTAATAAATACCTTTAGATTCCTTATTTCCTAATAAAAGAAGCATTATGAAAGACATCTTCATCCATTTGGAAACTAATTAGGTAAGTTACATAAAGTATAACATCCTGAAATGCTTTTAAAAAAACTTTACAGCTGTAAAAACAAAATAATGTGTGACTTTTAAAACAACCTGATTTTTGTGTAATAACATTAGTTGAGATAATCCCAGCGTTCTGCTTGTCTTTTGTGTTAGATATGAGCTCCTGAGACGTAAAATCCAGCAGCCACTTGCATCAAATCCCCCTGAAGATTTAAATCTCTGGCACAATATTTACTCAGGAACTCAGTGGTTTTATGAAGATAAGGGTCTTAGCAGGTGAGATTACAAAAACTATAAAAACAAATGCTGGCATTTTGTATAGCCCATGCTTAATAGTTCAAAGTGTTCCTTGTGTCTCCATGTTGCAAACATGTTAATTATGTAATGAAATATTTTCTGCCATCTCCTTTGGCATTAGCTATTATTAACACACCTGGGTTTATTGCTGGTTTGTCACTCCTGTGTCTCACATGCACTTTATTTAGGTTTTAAAGAACACCACCTTCAGAAAGTGAGTTTTGAGTTGCTGTTGTGATACTAGGAAGCTGTTTACACAGATTTAAAGACTTAATCATAGGTTACAAGAACAGACCTGCCCATTGGAAATGGGGACATCTGCCCAGGAGAAGCATCAGTATAAATCAGTGATGAGATTTAACCTGGGCTCTTTGGGAGTTTGGTAGAGGTTTCTCTGTGAAATGATCAGCCCAAACATGATGTTAATCTCGTGTTCTCTCCCACTCCAATGCTTTCTCAACTTTTATTCACAAGAACCACCCAGCTTGCAATGGGAATGTCTCCTTAATCTCATATAGCATTTTTAATAGTAACAATCCATTAAATAGCTCACCATAGGGATGTGCACAAACCGGTGCTTGGCTGGTTCGGCAGTGGGGCGGGGGGTCCAACACTGACCGGGACGGCAAGGAGGCACACTATCACCCCACACCAGCGGTTTTGCAGGCAGTGCCAGTGGGGAAAATGCGGCAGGGGTGTGTGAGCACCCTCCCTGCTCCTTAAAGGTAAACCCTCCCCCCACCGCTGAACCGGCCCGAACTCCGGACCTCCAAACTGGTCCACTAGTCTGGAAAGGACTGCTGATCCAGTTCATACACATCTGGAGCTTACCATTAGGTAGTTGTGTTATAGCTGCATCCCTCACAATTACAAAGTAAAATTATATAGATTTAATTAAGAGTTTATTCAGAAACAACTCAATTTTCTCCTTCTCCTTTCTCTCCTTTTTCCTTTCTGACTCTAGCCTCCCCTTACAGTATCTCCCTTGGGAGAAATGTATAAACAGCAAAACATAAAAGATACTGGATATAATACAAGAGTAGTGTGATTCTCTCCACGCTCCCCCGCCACATCCTTCATCAAGTAGTTATTACTACTACTATTATTATTTTTTACATTTATATCCCGCTTTTCCTCCAAGGAGCCCAGAGCGGTGTACTACATACTTGTGCTTCTCCTCACAACAACCCTGTGAAGTAGGTTAGGCTGAGAGAGAAGCGACTGGCCCAGAGTCACCCAGCTAGTATCATTGCTGAATGGGGATTTGAACTCGGGTCTCTCCAGTCCTAGTCCAGTACTCTAGTCACTACACCATGCTGGCTCCCTTTTTGGTTTTAAAAAACCTAGTTGGTTTTAAAACCCGGTTTATAGATTCATATCTCCCTGGCAAAACAAAAACACTCTCCCATTGGCTGAGGTGATCATGACATCAGTGCTGCTCAACCTCCCTGCTGCCTTCTGATATGTGTGTAGGAGGACTGGCTGAGTTCTGTGGGTTTGGTTTGTGTTGATTCCTGAAAATGACTGGGAAAGGATTTGTAAAAAGAAATTCAGGAAATCTGGCATTTGTAGATTCCTGCATTTCTTGACTGGCAATAAAGATTATGTTGGAGCGGAGTGGAGATGAGGGAGGTGGGCTGAAAACCACAAGGTCTTCTGTTTCTGTCAGATCTGGTGGAAATTTGGTGAAATTTACCCCCAGGGATGGATAAATCTCTTTAAAATAAAGGGCAACCATTATATTATTATACTTGAATGATTTAACTCATGTCTCTGAGGTAAATAGGCTCAATCATGTAGTCCCTGGCTCCCTAGCTGTGACAGTAGCTTCTTCATTTTTCCTCAGCACTGCTAGGTCTCAGTGCTCCTATTTGGCTTTTACAACCCTCCAACCTTGTAACCCAGAAGCAGAAGAGGCGCTAAGTTCTTTGTAAGGGCCAGGCGGTCCAGGACTTTAAGGCATGACAGTCAAACATCCAACTGTCGCAATTTCAGGACCTGAGTGCACACTCTCTCTCCCGAAACTGGTATTTAGAGGCATCTTGCCTCTTTGACTGGCCTATAGCTCTCAGACTAGTAGCCATTGATAGACCTGTCATCCATGAATTTATCTAAACCCCTCTTAAAGCCATCCAAGCTGTTGGCTATCACCACATCTTATGGCAGGGAATTTCATTAGTTGATTATGCATTGTGTGAAAAACTACTTCCTTTTCTCAGTCCTAAATTTCTTGGCAGTCACTTTCATGGGATGACCCTAGCTCTATTGTTCTGAGAGAGGGAGAAAAAAATTTCTTCACATCATGCATGAGTTTGTAGACCTCTATCATGTCCCCTCTCATTTGTCCCTTTTCTAAACTAAAAAGCCCCAGGTGTTGTAGCCTTGCCTCTTAAGGAAGGTGCTCTAGGCCCCTGATAACCTTGGTTGCCCTCTTCTGCAGTTCTATAATGTTGCAGTTCTTCTTGGCTGCATCTTGGTTGCAGTTCTTCTCCAGTTCTATAATGTCCTTTCTGAGGTATGGTGACTAGAACTGTACACAGTACTCCAAATGTGGCCACACCATAGTTTTGTGTAAGGGTATTATAATAATAGAAGTTTTATTTTCAATCCCCTTCCTAATGATTCCAAGCATTGTATAGGGATGTACACAAATCTTTTCGGCATCTCTAATTCGATGCACTGAAATGATTGGTGTTGCCGCAGCCAAAACATTTCCACTTGGGACAAGCAGTTGCTTTAAGGGGCAGGTAAGTGGGTCCTTACCTGCTCCTTTGCGCCCCCATCACTGTTCTGGTTGCAGCACTGTGTCTCCTGAAAAAGCATACAAGGCTTCTTCCTTGTTCCAAGCAGCCTGTGTGTGTTGTCATCATGTACATGTGATCTGAGCATCTGCAAGTGCTCACACATGCACAGAGCACATGTACGTGGCTGCTGGGAACAAGGAAGTGGCTGGAATGGCAGTGGGGGAGCGGAGCAGCAGGTAAGGACCCACTTACCTGCTTGCCCCCAACCCCCACATGCATGAAATATTTCATGCACATGCCTAGTGTGGATTTGACCTTTTTCACAGGTACCACACAATGAGTTGACACTTTCAGTGAGCTATCTACCAAGATCCCTCAGTCACCAACAGCTCAGACCCCATCAGCGTATACGTTAAGTTGGGGTTTTTTGCTCCAGTATGCATCACTTTACAATTGCTAACATTGAACCACATTTGCCATTTTGTTGCCCACTCCCCTAGTTTGGAGAAATCCTTTGGAAATCCTCACAATCTCTTTTGGATTTCACTACCCTAAATAGAAACAGCAGCACTAACACTGCTAAGCATTTGAAGCCTATGCATAGAACTCAGAGACATGAGTTAAATCATTTAAATGTAATAATGGTTGCCCTTTATTCTCATCAAAATATTACTCTTTCCTGGGGGGGGGGGCATGGGGGGACAGATTTCATCAGCCCTGACAGAAATGTTTCTTAGCTCTTATTAGGGCAAAATGCAAAAAGAGCAAGACCCAGAGCCCGGGTTCAGACGTAACACAAAACCGGAAGTTGGCGAACCCACGGTTTCAATTGAAAACTGTAAATCGTACTGCAGATGTTCATCAAGTTGTGGCCTGCCAACCTCCAGTTCCAGGAAAGGGGAGCCCCTCCCTGCTGCCTGGCCATTGAAGCCTATCCCAACAAGCTCCATGGCTGGACTGTGGACAAAACATCAACCATGTCAGCGGAGCAGCCGCGATTGGCTACGATCTCGAAGGGGGCATGTTGAACATGATCGTGGATTTTCAGAGTGCTCCACCCACCCTCAGCATGGAAAGGGCTTTTAAATCCCCTTAAATGTCATACCATGCCAGCGCCTCTTCTGACAACGATGGTACCGCCACCCACAAAGAGCCCTGAATGTGCATAGTCCTACACAAGCACAATCTGGGGGGCACTATTTCAAACATGATGACTTCCTCAGAGGGGATATGTAGATGAAGGAGGGCAATGGATCCTGGGGTGTCTGTCCTGCCATGACCTAGGATGCTCTTGCAAGGGATCTTCCCAGCACAGCTGTCCAGGCAGACCAAACTGAACTCCAGCTGTAGTGGCAGCTTGCTGTTGGTGGGCTAGTCTTCTCATGAGAGGGCTAGGTTACTGGGGAGAACCAAAGGGTGTGAGCCCTAGGTTTCCCTTCAAACTGCATGCTCACAATATGAGCTAACCCACCCAAAGGGGCCTCACTCTCCAAGGTAAAAGATAGAATCTCGGCGTTGGGGGGGACCCTTCCCTGTGAATCCTTGCACCCAAAAGGGATTTTAATGCTCCATGTGCCATTTCCTGGCCTCACGTACAGACGGGGGAAACACCCATTCAAAATTCCTAGGTCTGGTCTGGTGTTGCATCATAAGCAGATCTACCGGCATGGGGATTTGTAGGAGGAGAAGCTCCAATTTCCAGTCACCTCAGGAGAGCAGGGTATCCATTTCGGCCCCCAAACAAGGGTGCACATTTCCACATGGGCAGGTGGGATGGCAGGGGGTATGCTTTGACAGCAACTTGGTAGCAGTCGCCAAGATAGGGAGAGCACTCGCTGGAGTACCCGTCCCCATGGCTTTCCTCCATAGAGCAACCTGGCTCAATATAGAGCCCCAATGGCCTGGCACTTTTGTGAAAGAGCGATCTGTGGGAGAAGGGGTTATTTTAACATGGCACATTATTGGCCATTACTAATCTGTGCCCCACCTTGTTCCTCACAGACAGTTCTTATGAGTTGTAATGGGTTGTCCCCATAGCCCCATGGACCCTGAGCGGTCCGCACTGAGTCAGCATACTCTGTCTTCACAGTAGTGGGCACTTTCCTTTGACAGGAGCACTACTAACCCTGGTGACTGGCCCTGCTTATGAGTAAGCCTAGGGACCAAACCTACCCCCTAGGAAAGGGGCTAGACCTCACTTCCCCAACCTTTCTGTTAAAAAAAAGATAGAACTTGGCTGCTCAAGAATCCCTGCTTGGGGCTGCCTCTTAAACGTGATCCTGGGCACTCTCCTCTGGCAATGTCCCCCTCCCTGCACTGTGTGGGGTGTCCTGCTCATGTTGCCTCCTGGAGTGCCTGTGCTTGTGAACCTACATAGTTGCCGCTTAATTCTTGAGAAGCAAAGCACTTAGTGCCCTTCCTGTGGGACGTTGCCCTCCCAGTGATGTGATGGTGTGCCCTGCTTATGTTGTTTGCTGATGGTGTGTTTGCTGATGGTGGGCTATCTCTCTCATGAGAGCGCCAGTCTACTGGGGAGAACCATGGGCAGGACTCTTTGGATTGCACGCTCACAGGTTGAGCTAATCCTGGAAAAGTGGGCCCTGCTTGTGTGCCCTGGGAAAAGATAGAACTCCAGTGCTGCAACCCCCACCTTCCATGTGAAGCCTTGCATGCATCCAAAGGGGATCATGATGCTCCATCTGTCAGAGTCTGGCCGTGGGCATGGATGAGGGAAACACCGGGTTCTGGGACATATCTTTAAACCCATTCAAAATTCCTGGGTACTGTCCAGCTTTGCGCTGTATGTAGATCTGCTGGCATGGGGATTTGCGGGAGAGGGGAGCCCTGATTTCCAGTGACCCTGGAATGGCCATTTGGGGGCACAAGCAAGGATGCACATTGCTATATGGGCAGATGGGCTGATAGTGGGCAAGCTTTAACAGCTACTTGGCAGCAGTCACCAAGACGGAGGGGGTATGCCTTGACAGCAACTTGTCAGCACTCGCCAACATAGGGAAAGCACTCGCTGGGAGTACCCGTCCCCATGGCTTTTTTCCATAGAGCTATGCTGGCTTGATATAGAGCCCCAATGGCTGCTATTCTCATATGAGCGTGGTCCGTGGGAGAAGCGGATGTTTTACTTTCTGGCATTAGTAGAATTTTGCTCACCAGTTACCTCCATTCCCCTCTGATGGTCCTTCTCATGAGTTGTAAAGGGGTGTCCCCATGGCCTGGAACTCTCTTGAGCCTGGGTCGGCATGCTCCTTCGGTCCTGCTGCCATTTCTACTGTGCTCCAACTGGAGTGCAGATGACCCTGATGAGTAAGCCAAGGGACCAAACATCTTCCCCCCCCCCCCGGAAGTTGTTGGGCCCCCGTTCCCCACCCTAACCTCCCTTCCCCACCCTTTCTGTTAAAAAAAAATAGAACTTGGCTGCTAGAGAATCCCTGCTTGGGGCTGCCTCTTAAACCCAGCCACGGGCACACATCCCTCTGCCAAATGTTCCCCTCCCACCACTGTGATGGGGTGCCCTGATTATGTAGCCACTTGTAGTGTTTGTACACACTTCATTGTCATTTCTTTCTCAGAGAGCAAAGCACTTGGTGCCCGTCCTGTCATCCCATCCCCTATCCCTCCTGCATGACAAACGGGAGCAAGGGACAGAGTGGGAAGAGAGAATGCCCCTGTGTGACTGTGCCCTTCGACAAGCTGACAAGCCTGCAATGGGACATGGCAGCGTCTTATGAGGGGGAGTTGCCAGTAGGGGTGTGCACAGAACCAGCTGGTCTGCTTTGGTTTGAGTCTGGACTGGACCCAAACCAGACCAGGCCAGTTTGGTCTGGCACCTCCTCAAACCCTCCCTGGTTTGGTTTGATCTGTTGGGGTTTGTGGAAATTTTTTTTTTACTTACCCCGTTCGGCAGAGTTGTTGGAAGTGATGGGGAGGGGTCCACAGAGGTTCCCCCTCCCCCGGTCAGCCTCCCTTCATGCCCATACTGGAGTTACATGTTTGCATGGCCTGGGTCACACAGAGGCCAATTCCACAGGCGCGGTGGCCTCCAAAATGGCTGCCATGGCGGAGGGGGAAGGCCCAAGTGGGTCGAAGATCCAGCTAAACAGCCAGTATTGGCATGAAGGGAGGCTGGCAGGGGGAAGGGGAGCCCCCTCCCCCCCACCACTCCCCCCAAGGGGGTAAGTAAAAGAACTTTTTTTAAAAAATGTCCACGAACCCTCCAAACAGACGGGGGGTGTTTGGTCCAGGGTTGGACTGAACATCGGATGGTTTGGTTCGACCCCAAATGATCAAACCAAATTGGTTCGATGTCAAACCTGTTTGTACATCCCTAGTTGCCAGTACTCGTTTCTTTTATCTCTTAGGATCAAAAGCAACAAGGGAATGAGCTTGGATTCTCCATGTCTTGTTTTCAATGAAATGCACCCCCAGAGGGCTTTGGTTTGGATCTGGACTTTAATAAGGGTTAGGGTTAAATCCTGTACAATTTTCCTGATAAAAATCACCCCTGCAGGTTGCTACTGGAGCTTTAATGTGAATAGCCACCTCCCTGTGGCGTTAATGTCATGATTTTGTTGGGAAATGGCATGGAGAAAAGGATCCCTTCCCACTACCTAGTGATCCTAGTCTGGATTAGGGCTTTCTTACCACTGCATTTGTTTGAAAATGAAACAAGTCTCAAGCATGGGAGTCAAGAAGACATGTTGTGCTAGGGGGCAGACTACAGGAAAAAAGAGTGAAGGAAGAGGCATAGGTAACAAACAATGGAGAAGCCCTTTCCTCACAATAATTTTGCAAAAACTGAACATTAGGGGTCGGGCTGCTGCCATTCAGCTGAATCTGTGATCAGAGCCAACATACAAACAACTTGAATACACTTAGGCTCTGTTCAGAGGTTCAACTAAACACACAGAGTCAGGGGCAAGTGAGCTCATGCAACCCCACTGTGTACATTGTAGGTAGAATGTTTGTGTGAAAAGGTTTGAATGGGAGAATGCTCAGAGAGGAATGTGGACGAGACTTTCAGGGATGTGGTAGAGGCATCCCACTTCATGGCCGATAGCTCCGCTGCTGTCAAGGACTTTGGAGGTCTCGGGGAAGAAGGACATTGGTCTGAGGAAGAGGGAAATGCTCCTTTAGAAGGGACCACTTCCTTGGATGATGAGCCCATATCCTCTCGCACAGGGGATACTCCTCCAGGCAGTGGGGGCCTCCTTATAGTGGGTGATTCGATCATTAGCGGTATAGAGAGATGGGTTTGTGACCCGCACGTTGACTGCATGGTGTCTTGCCTGCCTGGTGCGAAGGTTGCGGACATAACACAGCATCTAGTTAGACTCTTAGACAGTGCTGGGGAGCAGACAGTTGTCGTGGTGCGCATCAGCACCAACAGTGTGGGGAAATGTAGTCAGAAGGTCCTGGAAGCCAAATTTAGGCTGATAGGTAAATGTAATAATAATAATAATTTTGCAGTCCAGGACCCCCAAGGTAGCATTCTCAGAAATGCTGCCTGTTTCACATGCAGGTAAAGTGGGACAGACAAAGCTGAGGGGTTTCAATGCGTGGATGAGATGTTGGTGCCGGGAGGAGGGGTTTAGATTTGTTAGGCACTGGGATACATTTTGGGGAAAGCAAGGCCTGTACAAAAGGGATGGGCTGCACTTGAACCAAGATGGAACTAGACTGCTGGTGCTTAAAATCAAAATGATTGCAGAGCAGCTTTTAAAATGATGCCTGGGGAATAGCCAACGGGAACTGGACAGTATCAGTTTCGGCAAATGCCATCCCTTAAAGTGTGAGTGTGCAGAGGATTCAGATAAAACAGAAGGGGACAGAGCAGAACCACATAAAGAGCAAATAGAAGGCTGTGCCAGCTGGTCAAAGAGTCAAAAGAAAGATAGCAGACGCCAGGGAAGAGATTCAGCATATAGGTGCTTATATGTCAGTGCCAGAAGCCTTCAAGCCAAGATGGGTGAGCTGGAGTGTTTGGCTGCTAACACAGAAATAGATATAGTGGGCATAACAGAAACATGGTGGAACAGTGATAACCAGTGGGACACTGTTATCCCTGGATATAAACTCTATAGAAAGGATAGGGAGGGGTGCCTTGGAGGTGGAGTAGCACTGTATATTAAAGAAAGGATAGAATCTAACAAGGTAGAAAACATAGGTGGACCGGAGTCCTCTACAGAAACCCTGTGGGTGACAATACAAGGCCTGAAAGGAAATGTGCTACTCGGAACATGCTATCATCCTCTGGATCAAAACGCTGACAGTGACTGGGAGTTGCAGGAGGAAATCAGGGAGGCTTCAAGGAGAGGCAGGGCAGTGATAATGGGTGACTTCAATTACCCACACATAGACTGGGTACATTCACAGTCAGGTCATGACAAAGAGGTCAGATTTCTAGATACATTGAATGACTGTGCCATAGAACAGTTGGTCTTGGAACCAACCAGAGAGAAGGCGACCGTGGACTTAATCCTGAGTGGCACCCAGGACCTGGTGTGTGATGTCAGTGTCATCGACCCTTTAGGGAACAGTGACCATAGTGCGATCAAATTTCAGAAGAGGAAACTTCTCCAAAATGAGGAGTATGGTGAAAAGAAAGCTGAAAGGGAAAATCAGGAGAGTCCCTTCACTCCAGAGTGCATGGAGTTTACTCAAAACCACAATATTAGAAGCCCAGTTAGACTGTATACCCAAAAGGAGGAAAGGTACCACTAAGTCCAGGAGGATGCCAGCATAGCTAACAGGTACCATCAGGGAAGCCATAAAAGGGAAGAAGACGTCTTTCTGAAATTGGAAGGCCTGCCCAAATGAAGAGAACAGAAAGGAACAGAAACTCTGGCAAAAGAAATGCAAGATGACAATAAGGGAGGCAAAAAGAGAGTTTGAGGAACAAACTTTAGCCAAAAGTATCAAGGGGAATAACAAAAACCTCTTTAAATACATCAGAAGCAGGAAACCTGCCAAGGAGGCAGTTGAACCTGAGGGAGTGAAAGGGATTATTAAGGAGGATATGGAGGTTGCAGAGAAGCTAAATGAGTTCTTTGTGTCTGTCTTCACAGCAGAGAATACTGAGCATATACCTGTTCCTGCACCAGGCTTTTTAGGAATGGAGGCTAAAGAACTGAGTCAGATAGAAGTGACAAGAGATGATGTTCTAAACTGTTTGGAAAAACTGAAAACTAGCAAATCGCCAGGGCCGGATGGCATCCATCCTATAGTTCTCAAAGAACTCAAATGTGAAATTACCAGCCTCCTTGCTAAAATATATAACTTATCCCTGCAATCAGGCTCTGTACCAGAGGACTGGAAAGTAGCTAATGTAACTCTCATTTTCAAAAAGGGATCCAGGGGCAATCCGGTAAATTACAGGCCGGTTACCTTAACATCCGTTCCAGGAAAATTGATGGAAAGCATCCTCAAGGATAAAATTGTAAAGCACAGGCCCTGCTGGGAGAGAACCAGCATGACTTTGCAAAGGTAAATCTTACATAGGAACATAGGAAGCCTCCATATACCGAGTCAGACCATTGGTCTATCTAGCTCAGTATTGCCTTCACAGACTGGCAGCGGCTTCTCCAAGGTTGCAGGCAGGAATCTCTCTCAGCCCTATCTTGGAGAAGCCAGAGAGGGAACTTGGAACCTTCTGCTCTTCCCAGAGTGGCTCCATCCCCTGAGGGGAATATCTTCCAGTGCTCACACATCAAGTCTCCCATTCATATGCAACCAGGGTGGACCCTGCTTAGCTAAGGGGACAAGTCATGCTTGCTACCACAAGACCAACTCTCAAGATCACAAGATTTGTGACTTTGCCTCACAAATCTTTTGGAGTTCTTTGAGAGTGTCAGCAAGTGTGTGGATAAGGGTGATCCAGTTGACATAGTATACCTGGAGATCAAAAAAGCTTTCAACAAAGTTCCTCATCAAAGACTCCTGAAGAAACTTAGCAGTTATGGGATAAGGGGACACGTACATATGTGGATTGCTAACTGGTTGAAAGACAGGAAATAGAGCATAGGAATAAATGCAGAGTTTTCACAATGGAGGGAAGTAAGAAGTGGGGTCCCCCAGGGATCTGTACTGGGACCGATGCTTTTTAATTTATTCATAAATGATCTAGATTTAGGGCTAAGCAGCGGGGTGGCCAGATTTGCAGATGATACCAAAACTCTTTCGAGTAGTGAAATCCAAAGCAGATTATGAGGAGCCCCAAAACGATCTTTCCAAACTGGGTGAGTGGGCGACAAAATGGAAAATGCGCTTCAGTGTTGGCAAGTGTAAAGTGATGCACATTGGAACCAAAAAACCCAACTTCAAGTATATGTTGATGGGATCTTAGCTGTCATTGACTGATCAAGAGATCTTGAGGTTGTGGTGGACGGTTCGTTGAAAGTTGACTCAATGTGTGGCAGCTGTGAAAAAGGCCAATTCCATGCTAGGGATCATTACAAAGGGGATTGAAAATAAAACTTCTAATATTATAATGCCCTTATACAAAACTATGGTGCGGCCACACTTGGAGTACTGTGTACAATTCTGGTCACCACATCTTAAAAGGACATTGTGGAACTGGAAAAGGTACAGAAGAGGGCAACCAAGATGATCAGGCACCTAGAGTACCTTTCTTATGAGGCAAGGCTATAACACCTGGGGCTTTTTAGTTTAGAAAAAAGATGACTGTGGGGAGACATGATAGAGGTCTATAAAATCATGCATAGAGTGGAGAAAGTGGATAGAGAGAAATTATTCTCCCTCTCACATAACACTAGAACCAGGGGTCGTCCCATGAAATTGATTGCTGGGAGTTTAGGACCAGCAAACGGAAGTATTTTTTCACACAACACATAATTAACCTATGGATTTCCCTGCCACAAGATGTGGTGACAACCAACAACCTGGATGGCTTTAAGAGGGTTTTGGATAACTTAATGGAGGAGAAGTCTATCAACGGCTACTAGTCAGAGGGCCACCTCCAGCCTCAAAGGCAGGTCAAGATGCCTCTGAGTACCAGTGGCAGGGGAATAACAGCAGGAGAGAGGGCATGCCCTCAACTCCTGCTGTAGGCTTCCAGTGGCATCTGGTGGGCCACTGTGCGAAACAGGATGCTGGACTAGATGGGCATTGGGCCCGATCCAGCAGGGCTGTTCTTATGTTCTTATGAGAGGTAAGGGATTCCCAACTTTGTATTCAAATGATGATATTTGTTTTATATTACATTAAATATATATTCCTATCTTTCAGTTCTTTTAACAAATATTGGACATTCTGTTTCAGTATATACAGATGTGGCATATAAGTTGCTATATTTGGCTGAGAACAGATGAGGATGAATGCTGTTGTAATGGGTTGTAGAACTTCAGATCAGTTGGTTTCCCCAAAGAGGAGGAAAACACCATTGAATCAACTTCATATCCAAATGCTGGCAGCCTGCCACTGCTGTAATTGCATCTTGAATTGAGCTGTAATCCCCTGCTACTTTGGAAAACAATCACTATTTTATATAGCATTTTATTTTGTTTATTGTTACTGTGCTAGTATTAGCCAGATATTCCAAGCAAACCTGTAACTCTTTCTCCCTGGATCTGAAACAATACAAACAAGAAGCTTTTAAAAAAACCTAACCTTCCCTTTTCATGGCAGGTGTAGCAATGCTGCATGCCTGAATACTCCCAAATATATATTTTTACTGTTTCTTTTATATGATAATTATATTAATCGTATGCTTTAGGTACACAACATATGAGTATAAGCTCATAGTACACAACAAGGTGGGATATGCACCGAGTGAAGAAGTGGTTGCTACGACACTGGCAGGTTTTCCAAAGAAGGGAAGTAATGTCACTGCACAACCTCTGAATCATACTGCTATAGAAGTAGCGTGGACGACTCCAAGTAAGTGCCCACGTTATTCTGCCATCAATTCATTTCAAAGGGCTGGTTATTCACATATTCGTGGGTATCACTTGATTTTGCATACTTCAGGATTCACAGCTGATTGCATGAACAGACTCGAACAAAAAGTTAGCATATGTGATTAAGCACTGTGACAATTCTGTCTGGGGTGTTAAATCTGTAGTGGTCAATTCACGCATGCAGGTCATCATTTGATATTGCAGTGATCCTGTGAAGAATATGCTTGTAGTGGTTAGAGTGTTGGGCTAGGATTGGGGAGACCTGAGTTCAAATCCCTGTTCATGAAACTTACTGGGTGACTCTGGGCCAGCCTAACCTATGTCACAGGGTTGTTGTGAGGATAAACATAACCATGTACACCGCTCTGGACTCCTTGGAGGAAGAGTGGGATATAAATGTAGAAATGAAATGTGTCATCCGTTTTAATGTTCTACATTTCTCAAGAGAGCTGTGAAGTCATTGCCTTGATGTATTTTAGAAGTAAATGCTTCTGAAATTATATAAACCAGTCTGGAAGCAAAGTGGCTCTTTTCAGACTTTCATAGTCCGTGTGAAAACCCATGTGTGGCTGCAAGAGCAAGATTGCACCTGCCAACCCTGCCCCTGACCTTCACATGTTGTTCCTTGTGTACAGAGTATACACGTGTACAACTTATACACACCTAGGCTCTGTGCACGCACACCTAATCAATGTATGGAATTCAGGGGTGTAGAGCAGGTAGTATATCAAGCTTAAAGTGAAATGGAACTTTTCTTTAGATGGAACTATGGGGTAAAACTCATGCTTCATATGCAGAAGGTCCCAAGTTCAAGCCTCAACATCTCCAGGTGAAGGATCCTAGTAGGCAGATTGGGAAAGGAGTCCCTGCTTTCCCTTAATACCTTGGAGAGCTGCATCCTGTCAAAGCAAGCAACACTGGAGTAGATGGTAGGGGTGTGCACAAAAATGGCAAAACACGGTTCAGTTCGAATCGAACCAGATTTGAGGCAAACCAGTCCTGGTTCAGTTTTATGCACACCAGAGGCAGACCTGGTTCAGTTTGAGTTTGAACCACTTCGGGCCCAACATGAGGGGGGTGGGGCAGTAACATTCTTTTTTAAAATGGCAGCTTACCACTGCTGAGGCTTTGGTAGCTGTTTAGAAAAAAGACGACTGTGGGGAGACATCACCAGTGGCAGCTGATGGAGCCACTGGGCTCTCTGGTGGCTCCCACTCTCCCTGCTGGCTCTGGGCTGTTTCAGCCTGTTTCATGGCCGTTCCGTGACCCGGGTCATGCAGATAGCCAGTGTGCATGCACGCCAGCCAAAAATATGGCCACTGTGCATTCACATAGGGCTGAAAGAGCCCAGAGAGACTGGCGGGGGGGGGGGAGCTACCGGAGACACCCCCCCATGCCTGCTGCAGCACCCCCCTCAGCAGTGGTGAGTCACAATTTAAAAAAACAATTATAATGCCCACCACCACCCTCAAATTGGGCCCAAACCAGCTTGGCCAGTTTGGCTCAACCTCGAGCCTTTGAGCCGAGCTGGTTCGAGCTCGAGCTGGCTCAACCTCAGACCAGCTCACACACCCCTAGTAGATGCCCATATGGCCCCAAACCCGTAAACCACGTTTCATCCATTCATAGGAGAGTGGAACTTGGCCAGAATACACATCAGCTAAGAATTCAGCATCTGTTCTTGATTCTGGATTTGTTTGGGAGCTGCTGAAACATTAAAATATCAGAAAATTGGAGCACAGATTCAAAGCAGTTTCAGGGTGTCATAAAATAATGTATGTTCATAAGCCAGTATTTCCTTTCTCCTCTTGGTTTCCAGTAGCATTATGGATATACGCATGTACACATTTGTGCTGTGTCATCATAAATGGAACATATCCATTTGATCCAGATTACCTGCCCATCAAAGCAGTGGGTTAATTCTTCAGTATGTACATGCAGATCTGCCTGTAAGCACTTGCTGGTGACTCTCAGCAAATATAGCCTCCCTATTTTATAATTGGATGCCTGAAGTAAGCATGCTTATAAAAACTGACAAACCTAATAGATCTGAAGCAGGCTGCTGAAGTTTCATTACTTTAGTAATCTGAACCTCTGACCTTCTAGATAGAGGTAATGCAATCTGGCTTCATTTTCATTCTTACTGCAGAAATTTCCTAGATATCTGTTTATGAATGCAAAGGTTAAACATCAAGTGAGGGTCATTAGAGCAAACCTTCGTTTATACTTTCATTGCTGAAATGCATTGCACTGGGCAAACTAAGTGATCTACCTTCCTCTAAATGTTTTTATTTTGTCACTTGCCTATACTTATAACTAGATCACTTGAAAAATACTTATTTTATGTCTGTTTGGTGGGATCTATAGTAAATATGGACCTTGCTAAAACAGCACTACAGAAATAAATGAAAAATAAATGGAATCATATGCCCTATTCAGATTATACAAAGGGAAATGTCAACATTTAGAAGATAGTGGGGAACCAAATCGCACTTTTTGGCCTTATGTATTTGATACACAGCATCCATTCACATGTAAAGGATCTGCATGTCTGTAAGTTGTGTGCATAGACTGCTTCCATATTCCAGTGGATTCAGGGGTGGGACCAGTGAGTGCAATTCTGTTCCCTTGTATAAATGTTGACATGCCCACATAATTTTTTCTGACCAAGTTAGAATTAGCCCCTCATTAAAAAAATTGCATCGTAGCAACCAATCTGAATTCAGTCTACAGGAATTAAATGACTTGAGGATTATAGCCTTTATTCATGTTACAAATTTATCTTTGTGTGTGAACTAATAAAATGTTCCATCCTAAAACCTACTTGCATTCCGATTTCAATAACAACAGGATTGGCCCATCCAAGTTTGCTGCTCTGTTCACAGATGATGAACTAGAGAGAGCATTTTAGCAATTATGTGGAGGGGGAGAGGCAAATGTTTTCCCAAAAAAACTGAAGGCAGTGGCCTTACTAGGATAATGGCAGTGAAATGGTTTTTCTTTATTTTTTTTAATTTAAAAAAATCTGTTTTATTAAGACTGCAGGCGGCAATGACAGCAGACCGCCTCTTGATGGTGTCTCCTGCTGACCACCATTTTTCCCCTCACTGTGCTCCAGATGCAGTGTTGGGATGGGGCCATAGCTCTGCTTTGCATGCAAAATATCCTGGGTTCAATCCCTGACAAGAAAGTACTGGGTTCACCAATTCAAGCACCTGTAAAGGAGAATCCAGCATTCCCCTTTGCTTCCAAAGGTAATAAAAGGCAGTGGGGGAGCAGTGCAATAGAAGCACCTTGGTAAGTTCCTTCTCTTTCTGTTTTAAAGGCACTGCCTTTTATCACCTTTGGAAGCAAAGGGAAATCCTCACTGGATTCCCATTTACATGCGCTCAAACTGGTCTGCAGATGAACCTGGTTTGGTCTGATTTGATCGTGGACCAGACTGGTCAAGCTGGCCCAGTTTGCTGTGGACTGTTTCAATCACGGACCTGTTCGGCACACCCCACTTGCCAGTCAGTGTAGATAATACTGAGCTAGATGGACCAGTGGTCCGAATCTTTAGAAGAGAAGATTTGCACCACTGCCTCACTGCCCTAGTGAGCTGCCCATTCTTGATTTAAAAGGAAAAAAATACAACTTTTACCTCTGGAAATGGTTCTCAACATTCAGTCCCCAATAGTATCACCCCCCGCCCCCACATCACCCCAATTTCAGCTGAAACTTTGATTTCAGCCAGGGGCTGCTGGGCCATAGAAGATTTGTGATTGCCATTTATTTATGTGTATTTATAGAATGCTTTCCCTGCATTGTGTACAACTACTATGTCTTTTAATCGAGTATTTTTTTTTTAAAAAAATCATTATAGTACTACAAACTGTATCAACATTTTTGTGCTTCCCTTCACTTCCACTATCCCCATTTTTTTTTGTTTTTCTTGATGTGTTATACAGCCCTGCAAGATCTACAAGGAAGTATTGAGTATTACAACCTCTCCTGGAATGCCACTGACCCTGGTAACTCCAGGAAGATCTCTGCCAGTGAAAACCGCACCATCATTGGCGACTTGCATCCTAACACAGAGTATCAGATTTTGCTTCGAGTTTTCAATGGGGTACACAGCATCACAAGTGAGGTGGCACACGTGACGACTTCAGATGGAGGTTGGTTTAGGCCTGGATGCAGCCTGGCTTAAAATCTGAGAATGAAATTGATTGATTTTTGTTAAGGTTGAGATCAGTCATCCTTCCATTATGAAATTTCCGGTATAAAAGGAAAAAGGGCTAAAACGCTAAAATGCTTAAGTGCTGGTTGTCATCAAGTGGCCCGATCAATAAAAGGTCCCACTGAGACAGCAGCACAAAGCTCTAATAGCGGATATTAACCCACTTTGTTCTCATCCTGCCCTGTTTACTACTATCCATGTACATTCCGTTTGGAGCTGAGTTCATGTCAATAAACGGAGGAGTTTTAAAAACAATTAATTTTTTTTTTAAGGATTTGCTCTGTGAAGCAGTGTGATTTTGACATGATGGTTGACCATGGGGCCATCCCTGACTCACCAAAAATGGAAGGTGTAAAACCAGCCTCTGAGAGAATTTTCCCTATGAGTCATTTCTAAGTCAGTGAGCAAGGGGGAGGGAGGGAGGGAAGAAAGCAACTTGTGAATCTGAAATGTGTTTGGAATGGCCTCTCTAATCTTTTTGGCTTTATAAAGTCTCATTATAAACATTATAATATCATTACCTCAGAAGCAAGTGTTCCAGGTCATTAGCAAAGCACTTTAAGTGAGGATTGCATTTCCTCCACAATGCCAAAGGTCAGCCCCCCTTTGTTTATAAAATAGAACTAGTCGCATATGCAATTTTTCAACTGGTTAAGATGGACCTACTTGATGAAAATAGGTCCTTTGCATAGCTATTTCTGACATGCTTAAATAATTTGTGTAATTTAACGCCAAGGAAGATTTAAAAAAAAAATATATGTAAGGCTTCATCATTATCCACAGTAATCAACATTCAAAACCATTTACATAATAACAGGATTGCTTCTTACTTCACATTGCTCAAATTACAAGACTGATAAAAGCTGTGGATATGTAACATTTCACGACACAGTGCTATTTTAGTTTTTGCTTTAGGAAACACAATCACCTCTTTTGTTTTTGTTTTGTTTTTGGTGAAGAATAAGACCATACCAAATAACTGGATGGGCCACACAGATAAGTGTATAATTGATCATTGTATCCCACTGATCGCATTCAACGAAGATGAAGGCGACGCTGGTGGTGTAAAGCACTTTACCCACCATCTCCCACCGTTTCTAACTGAGATTATAATAAACCAATTTAGAGAGGAATACAGACAGTGATAACTTCATCAGAGGCTAACAGATAAGCAGCAGACCCTTTGCTAAACCCAAATTCTAATCTGCATTTCGTTAAACAAGAGCTTTTACAGAGACAGCTGGAGTTTATTCAGTTTCTTCCTTTATTTCTAGAGCCGGAGGGCATGTTCCCTCCAGAGGTTGTCATCATCAACAGTACAGCTGTACGTGTCATCTGGACATCGCCTTCAAACCCAAATGGGGTTGTCACGGAGTATTCTGTCTATGTAAATAATAAGAGATACAAGACTGGAATGAATGCACCCGGGTCTTTTCTTGTAGGAGATTTGT
Organism: Hemicordylus capensis; assembly: GCF_027244095.1. Lineage (NCBI taxonomy): Eukaryota > Metazoa > Chordata > Lepidosauria > Squamata > Cordylidae > Hemicordylus > Hemicordylus capensis. The sequence continues at coordinate 416,917,352 of NC_069657.1, forward strand.
CCCCATTCACTATTTATGATATACAGGTTAGAACAACAATTTTTGAATAGTATGTGCAAGCTAAAATGTGAATATAATCCAGCATGAGTGTGTATGGATAGGCTCATCTGTACAGTAGTGTACATATGTGTGTGTGTGTGTAAGAATAATCAGCCATACTTTTCCCACTTTTATTTCAAAGAAGAATTCTGTGTATACATATTTTATATAGATATATAGATATATGACTTGTAAATATGAATGAGCAGACACATATGTATCCAGATTTATATTTATAAGATACTACTACAAATATTTATATACCGCTCTTCAGCCAAAGTTCACAAAGCGGTTTACAAAGAAAAATACATAAATAAAATGGCATGTGTACACATGTGATGGGCCCACAAACAGTGTTTTTGTACACACACTGTACAAAATCTTTGTACACACACTGATTTTTATAGCTGTGCATATATTCATTTCCCCCTTGCTTTTCAGAACATCAAAATTTCATTTCCTATAATCCAGTGGTACTGAACTTAGTATATATGACGAAGAGGCAAAGATCCTCCTCCTCATTCTCATTAAAGCACAGTTGCAATTGTTTTAGAAACATCAGGCATGCATAATACATCAACCCATAGAAATAATGATATTGCATTCGTTAGCCTTTTATCATCTTTTCCCTCCTCCCTTCTCTTTGTGGAGCAAGCTGATCTCAGCCGTGAAATCCTAGTCTTTAAAAAATACGATTAATATTTAAAACCTTCTTTTTCCTCTCCACCCCTCCTCTTTTTCCTTCTCCTTAGGCTTCCCACAAATCTATATATTGTTTTCATGGTCTATGAATATATGTTCAAGGAAAAGCTTAAAACATATTTCATCTAATTGAATTGCATTTATTTCTTGCAGAGTATAGCCCTTTAATTGCGACTTTCCCAGTTTGCTTGTCTCACTTGGACTTGACTTAGTTTGAATTATGTATGTGGAGGTTGTAATAGTAATCATGTATACTTTGTCCAAAAATTTGCATCCAGTTACAATGTGCGATAAATAAATGTCACCCAGAGGCACACCATAACAGATTTCTGTGTTCCAACCCCTCTGCAGTAGCAAGCCACCCCCCACCACATGAATACACATATGACTTTCCAGTTTCTATGTGGATACACATTTATCTTTCCTCAACAGTAATGCAAATTCGAAGTACTATCACATTTTTAGGACCTCCATGTTAATTGACCATAGAAACAGTCTGTGTCTTGCAATATTAATTGGTTTGCTCTTCAGCTTCTTCTATCTCCATATCAGCACTAACATTTGTGGTACTGAGTCAGATGTTAAAATCTATAGATTTAACTGGAGTTCTTTTCATAAAAAATCCTTGCCTATCATACTTCATTGCTTCTCTGACCACCCCCCCCCCCTTGCAACAACATTGTCTACATTTGTGTCTGTCTGCCTGTTTACCATCATGTGTAGAGATCCATCTATTTGTACTTTTGTGTATTGAATGACCTCTTTGTAGCTAATGCAAAGGTGACATTATTAGTCTTGCTTTGAATCTATTTAAAGCTCTCCTAAGAACCAAGGGAGTTGTATTTTGTCTCTCATCTTCAGAGTTCATCAAACATTAATACATTGCTGTGAAAGCAATTATTCCCATTGTTTTATTTTTTTTTTAAGAAAAAAGAAAATAGGTAGATACCAAAAAAAGGTGATATGACTAAAGTCAGGTTTAGATTTATTGAATTTTTTCTAAATCTATTGCTCTAGAATAAATTGCTGGGTTGAATCAGATTATTTTTGACTCCATCCAGCCCATCAAATGGAGCGGAGTGAGTGTGCACCAGGTCTGTTCATATACCCAGTGCTTTTGCCCCACTTCCAGCGTCCCTGCACATCTATCCACAGAGGTCACATTTGAATACATGCGTAGGTCACACATTGCTTCAGACTTGGTCCCTCAGTCTGAGCAATGTCACTCAGCCAAGCAAAAGCACACTCTCCTCACTCAGCCACAACCAGCCTTACCTCACCTTACTTGGCTTGTAATACTCTACCCCTATGTCTTCTATGACTATGAGGCTATTCTCACTGCACATAAGAACTGTCAGGAGCCACAGCAGCAAACCCTCTTGGGTAGCCTGTTACTTAACCTGGGTTTTGGGCACAGGAGCGCCCGAAAAGCAGGTTAACTGTGTATGCTGCCATGGTGCGGCTCTGCACCACAGCAACTTATGAGTAGCTCACAGAATGCCCAACACACTCATGCGGGTCATTCTGGGACTTCTGGGGGCCAGGAGCCCCTCAAACCCCAGCGCCCCAATCAGCTCCACGACAGAGCACGACGATTGTCTGGGCAGCTCGTCCAGCCACCCAGGGAGGGCTTCTTGCTTGTGTGTGGGGAGAGTGGGTCAAGCCCACTCTCCCTGCAAACCCCATTCCGGCTCTCCATACTGTTCGTGTGGAGAGCCTTTATGTCTTCTGCCTTTGGCCCTTCGGATCCTCATCTTTCTGATTCAGCACTTGACCCCAATCAGTCTTGATCACAGCTGCTGCCTCTGACCCCTTTGAGCCTTGTCTGTCTGTCTTTGCAGTCAGAAGCCCCTAGCTGTGGTTTGCCTCGAAGGCAGGTCATGATAATTTCAGTCTTGGGGTCACTGCTCTAAAGAGATCTTATCCTTCCATGGTGAAACTTATGGAGGCTATTCACACATGTGTGCAAAACTGGGCTAAGGAAGCCCAGCCCGGTTTTGCACGCTTGTGTGAACTACTGGGATTGTGCCCGATCTCGGCGGCACCACAGCGGCAAACCCACATGAGGAGCCACCCCTCAAAATGGGGTTAGGAGAGCGAGCACTCTCCTAACCCCATTTTGGCAATTGTGTGTCAGCCGCGACTGCTTGCAGCCACGGCTGGCAGACTTGGCGAGGAGGGGGTACCCAAAAATGCACTTTGCATTCATGTGGTGCATTATTGGAGCTCCTGGGAGCTGGGCAGCATATCCTAGCACCCTGACCTCCAGAACTACCGGCAGGAGCCGGTGCTCGTCTGGACGGGCAATCCGCCCACCCAAGGAGGTAGAACTGCTCATCTGTGGGTAAAGTAAGTTTACCCCACCTTCCCCACAGACCACCCTCTAGCCCGTCTCACAGATCATGAGAATAGGCTCATTGTGTGCATGGATTTATCTCATGTTATCCTTGCAGCCACCCTGTGAGGTGGGATAAGTTGAGACACTGGGCCTGATCAGATCACTACTCTATGAGGTCATTCATACGTTAACAACTGTGTTCTACCCAGGTTTGGGAGCTGTGTGTGCTCCCAATTTTTGGTTGTGTGGAAGCAAGGTAGAAGGGAAACCTGGGTAGCTTTTCCTCCTACCTTTCTTCCACACAATCACTTCTACCCAGGGTTTCATCTGACCTTGCTTCCACGCAACCAAAAATTGGGAGTAAAAACTGAGAACACACACAGCTCCCAAACCTAGGTACAACACAGTTTTTGATTTTGTAATGACCCCTTTGTATGGTGGAGAACGGGAGGGAGTATAGCTTCCACCCCAACTACCTGATGTGCCTTATCCAACCCAGATGCCTCCGGACATCCAAGTTTGGGCATAACATTATGCATAGGGGAGTGATCTGGGTGAGCATATCATTTGCTCTCGCTCATAATGACTACTCAGAGATACTTAGGGAACTTTCTGGCAGAGTGGAGGTTTGAACCTTGGTGTCTCCTGTCTAGAGTCACCACATGTTAAGAACAAAGAAAAATCACAAAAAAGACTGTGACTGAGACTGAAGTTGTCCTTGCTTGTTATATCTATATCCATCCCGGCCCCGCTACAGAGACCTCAAGGCAGCAATCAGCAGGGTTCTTAGGTGGTCTTTCATTCAGACACTGACCAGACCCAAACCTGGTTAGCTTCAGTAAGGTTCCTGGGCACAAATGTTGTAAAACATTTCTATTGAAATGTTTTTTTGTGTTGGGTGAAGCCCAGCCATTCAGAGACAAGGAAATAACTTACTTTTTACTGCTCAGTCCTTCCGTTTGTGCTGTATAATAGCTTAGGATGTCACAAAACATGATGCTCTGCCTTCATTGAGTAGAATTTATGGAATAGCAAAGCGATTTGCTGCAGCAAATGTTTAAAATCAGTAACTGAAGAGTTTTCAACAAGAAATTGCATTTGTTTGCATTGCTTATTTGTAATGGACATCCCCATCACCAAATTGAATTCACTTGTGCTGCAATTGCACTTGGACTTGGACTTCAGATGCTCAGTAATTAAAAAAGTATCTTTCCTGATCATTATTCTAGGTTGAAGTCTGCACAGTGTATGCTTGTGTAAGAAGTAATAGAACCCAAATTACAACTGTGGAAGATGAACCCAAAGAACTATCAGCTCCATGGATTCATGTCCTCGGTCCAAGGTATTTTTGGTTTTCTTAAATGACAAGAAGCAATGATACTAATAAAAATAGTCAATGGTCTTGTACTATTCAGGCTATTAAATGATTGTTAAGTTCCCAGAAGAAAAAGAGAAGAAGAGAGCCTGCAATAAACATGAGAAGCTGCCTTTTACTGAGTCAGACCATTGCTCTGTCTAGCCCAGTATTGCTTGCTTTGACAGGCAGCATTTCTATAGGATCTCAGACAGGAGTCTTTCCCAACTCTGGTACCAGAGATTCTGAAACTAGAGATGCCAGAGATTGAGCCTGGGAAACTGTGTGCAGTGTATGTGTATGGCTGTTCTGCATGCATCCTGTTAATATACTCCACTGCCTTCAAACAGCCTCCATACGAGCAAAGAGGCATCTGGCACATGAGGAGGACTCAGAGCATGAGCAGCAAGAATTAGTGCAGCCTGTGGATCTCTCTGGCCCTTGCTAAGAAGCACTGCCTCCAGTATGGCATATAGCTGGTGTCATGACCTTTTGGTATGGCCAAGGCCAAGGCCTCAGGGCATTCAAGGCAAAGTGTGGGTTGGTCTCTCGGGATATCCACAGGTGAGTCCAAGACTCATTGTGCTGTTATGAAACCAAACCTGGTTTCACCATGAAATGGTATGTCCTGAGTCTGGTCTAGAAATTGGTCTGCCATCACTGAATACCAGGAATCTGGTTCAAAATCTAAATGGGGTAGAATTTGACAGCATCAGTTACTTTTAACTTTGCAGCCCAGCCCTTGAACTTCTGTGCAGTTTGTCAGTAATGTGGGGACTTCCAGAGCCAAAATGGCAGCTGGGCAATAGACAAGATGAAACTCGTACCACTGTTTCAAACCACTTGTCAATTTCATCTCTACAGTGAAGAAGGAATGCCTCTAGGCTACTCCAGAGGTGGGGGGAAGTTAATTAATTTGTGTATTCTGTTGCTGATAAATTTTTTTCTGACAGAAATTGCATCAGATAGAATTGGACATAAGGAAGGTTTTGCATATTTGTCCACACTAGCAGAACTACAATATCTACACCAGAAATATAGCAAGACATTACTGTAGCATCCCTAATGTATATAGGTATATTTGATCATGTATTCGCTGCTTCATCGTTCTCTTATTGTGTACAATATTTTCAAAGCAGAATGGGTGCTGGGCTGAAAAAACAGCGGAACAGGACAAATGAATTCATTCTTTTCCTTAAAAGGTCCATGAGTGCCAACATTTCCAAAAGAGAAGCTATAACTAGTAGGCACCCATTGCCAAGACATTTATCAAAATTACAGCAACAATAAAATAGTTAGCCTTGTGCATGTTATTGTTGGTGGGATTTTATTACACTTCTGGCAGAGATTGGTACTTAACTTTTTTTCTTGTGAGGTGGAGAAACATCTCTTTTAAATAACTAAAAATCTAACATCCAGATCTTCAGAAATATGCCAGCTGAATGGATTTACTCATACAGTCTTTCAAGGGAGCTTTTGTTTGCCCTTTACACATTTTCTCTGAATTCTTTGTCTTTGCAAAATGTAATTGCTAGGTGAAATTAAGCTTGCTATTTTTCTGTCACATAAACAGATCTAGTCAAAGCTTGTTTGATGATAAGAACTCAATTCTGGAGCCCATCTTTCCCCCCTTGGCTTTCACTGATGTATGCCTTTGTCTGTAGTATGTTAATGCACATGTCTGCTATTCTATATAAACTAAAGATGTCACAACACATGAATACAAAAAGATCAGAAATATCTTCCAGATTTTTATAATCTGCTCAGTCAGAAACAGACTTTCTCCAGTGCCTTTCCTTACATGTCATATTATCATCAGCTGTTCTTATATCCCAAAAGAATACTAACTACTGATCGATTGCCCGGACATGTCTGGCTGTGGCCTACACGTGCCCCGGGTAGTTCATTTATTTGCCACGGTGGATTTGCTAGAGTGGAATTTAATCAATAGCTAATTCATTAATTCTGGTCCTCGAGTTTGTAGGGACCGTGCAGTATAAAAATGGCTGGCTGGCTTCAACTTTGATTGAAATATGACAAACACTACAGCTGACAGCTTCAGCAGGTGCTGGCCCGAATATGAATTTTTGTTATTTATCCTCCAACAAGGAATAGGTTCAAGGGGAAAACAACAGATTGTATAAACAAGAAGACATTTTAATACATATCTGCCAGTGGGGGAAAGGTATGATTTCTAGGAGAGAGCCACAAGGGAGGATTGCTGTACAAGGAAGGCATATTCTGCAACTTATTTTTCATTGGAACTACTGTAGCTGCTTTGAACTTATTTCCCCCCCACACCTCGTTTTGAGTGGGAGTGAGGGACAGTGATGCTCAGGGGGATACTGTAGAGTCATATATTTAGTAATTGTATACCATTGATTAAAATTTAGCCTTGCAATGCAGTGAGGCTGTTCTCATGAGCAGCCAAAGCCCGGGCTAGGACAGCTAAGCCTGAGCTTTGGCTGCCCAGGGGAAACTGCTGGGAGCCAACCAGCTTCCAGCAGTGCCTTGGCAGCAAACTCTGCTAAGAAGCCAGGCTCTTAAATGAGGTGAAGGGAGTGAGTGCTCCCTTAACCCTGTTTACCTGACCATGTGTCAATGGCAGCTGCTTTCGGCCAGTGTTGAAACACTGGCAGGCACCCGCCCATTGCTGGAGAAATCCCCACAATGCACTGTGCACTTACGTGGTGCATTGTGGGCAGGGCCACCCCTAGGGGTGTGCGGGGCTGGGGGCAGAGCAGCATGTGTGGGGCCTCCCTAACAGTTGGGGGGATGTCATGATCAGGGGTCCAGATCCCTCCCCCCTCATTTTACTGAACTCCCCCCCCCAAACCTAATCACCCATATTTTCAGTCCTCAAAACATGCTATTCTCTTTTCCCCACCCTACAAAAAGTGTCTTTCTTCTCCCCCCACCCCCAAATACCTGAAGTTAGGAGCTGGTCCTCAAGGAACAACCTCTGTTTTCATCTGGGTCGTGATAGAGTTTTCTCCAGGAGCATTTCTAGACAGGGCTTTTAGCTCACTTCTTTGGAATGGAGGCTGCGCATCCACGTATCAGCCAGATTTACCCTGAAGTCCCTGCGAGCTATCAGGGAGCACTCCAGACAGATTTGGGCCTGCAACAGCCAGCAATCTTGCACCAGGAGTTCTGGCAGCGCCCAAGGGGGAACCAGGCATCCTGGCTTTGCTCAGAGGGGTCTGAGTGGGAGGGGAGCTCAGGACTCTTCACCTGCCGTGGGATGTTGGACCTTGCAAGCTATTTTTAGTGGAGCAGCTGGCAGTGCTTTGCCCTGGTGGGAGCGTCCCAGAGGAGGAGCAGGGGCTGAAGGGAGGCTTTGACTCAGTAGAGCTCAGGTTGCGTTCCCTCTCAAGAGAACCCTGGAATCTAGCCCCTCTTCCCAGCTTCTGCCATCTTCTAGATAAACTGCCCAATAATGGGGCGAGGGGGGGAGCTTCAGGCTAGTCCAGTGAGCCCTGGGAGCACATCTCTCTTCTCCTATTGGGAGCTTTGATTGATTGATTGATTGATTGTTAAATTTATATACTGCCTTTCATTAAAACAATCCCAAGGCGGTTTACACAAAAATCAAAAACAAGACTATTAAAAAATGACACAATTAAAATAGTAAGCTAAAATATAAAACAAATCTGATTAAAAAGATTTAAAATACAAGCATAAAAACTTACAGAATAAAAAGAAGCAGTAGAGACAATCATATAAAAGCCTGGGTAAAAAGCCAAGATTTAACATACTTTCTAAAAACTGTGATGGAGACCGAGGAACGAATAGTTACCGGGAGAGCATTCCAGAGTCTATGGGCAGCAACACAGAAGGCCCTGCCCTGTGTGCACGACAACCAAGCCTCCTTCATTGTCGGCACCCGGAGCAGAGCCCCCTCAGATGACCTCGTCAAGCGGGCAGTAACCCTTGGGAGCAGGCGGTGCCTCAGGTATCCCAGGCCCAAACCATTAAGGGCTTTAAAGGTCAAAAACAGCACCTTGAATTGGACCCGGAAACGAACCGGCAGCCAGTGCAGCTCTTTCAAAATGGGTGTGATGTGATCCCACTGGGCAGCTCCAGATAAAACCCTAGCTGCCGCATTTTGCACTAGCTGCAGTTTCTGGATATTCTTCAAGGGCAGCCTCATGTAGAGCGTATTACAGTAATCCAGCCGTGACGTGACTAAGGCATGGGTAACTGTGGCCAGATCTGCCTTCTCGAGAAAGGGACACAGCTGGTGCACTAGCCGAAGCTGTGGAAAAGCACCCCTGGCCATCACCTCCACCCGAGCTTCCAAAAGCAGAGCCGTGTCCCCCAAGCTGCCTACTTGCTTCTTCAAGGGTAGTGCAACCCCATCTAGAACCGGTAAAATCTCCTCATCCCAATTGGCTCTCCTACTGACCAACATTACCTCCATCTTGTCCGGATTCAGTCTCAGTTTATTAGCCCACATCCAACCCATCACGGCCTCCAGCCCCCGATTCAGGACATCCCCTGCCTCCCTAGGATCAGGTGACAAGGAGAGATAGAGCTTAGTGTCATCTGCATATTGTGGACCACTCAGTCCAAATCCCCAGATGACCTCTCCCAGTGGTTTCATGTAGATGTTAAACAGCATTGAGGGACAAAACCAAACCCAGTGGGACCGCACAGGCCAATGGCCATGGAACAGAGCAATAGTCCTCCAGCACCACCTTCTGGATCCTCCCCCCAAGAAACTACCAGAGCCACCCCAATGCAGTATCTCTAATTCCCATACTCAAGAGGCAGTCTGGAAAGATACCATGGTCGATGGATCGAACGTCTCTGACCTCTCAGAGAACAGCAGAACCAACAAGGACACACTCTCCCTGTCTAATTCCCGGCATAGGTCATCCACTAGAGCGACCAAAGCAGTTTCAGTCCCATATCTGGGGCAGAAGCCAGACTGAGATCTCCATCACACATACCAGGTCAGCATGCTCAGCCACAATCAAATCGTGGATGAGAGATGTTTTAACGTTAACTGATCTGACATTCAACAGCAGCACCCTAATCCTTGCGAGAGTGTTCTCAGAGCTCCCTGGGGTCAGAGGGTTGGGAGAAGAGCTGGAAAAAGGAATAGGCCTCAATTGCCTGGACCGTTTCCCCTCATAATGGCCTGCCCAACTCCCACCGCCATACCTCCCTCTGCCCATTACCTGTGATATTGCTGCCCCAACACCATCCCCACTTTGCTGCTCTCCCAGACACATCTCCTCAGCCTGAACAACCACAGCTACTCTGTTTGATAAAAATCAGATCCAGGACTCATGCAGTGAAGCTCTCGTGCTGGCTGCTTGATGGAAAAAAACAAACAGAAGGTCTGCTGACGCCCCAGGCAGCTCACTCCATGGATGAGGGCCACAAGGACGAGAGCCCTTGTGCTCTCGCCCTTCGGCTCACACCAAGAGGCTCACGCCTGCTCTTTGTAGCAGGAACAGCAGGAGACCCACAGATGACACACACACCTGGAGCAAGGTGGTGCAGAGGCAAACACCAGAGTCAGTGCCCTGTCCAAGCTGTTCCCTCTTCCTTCTGAGCCTCTCCCCCTTCTGTAGAGCTTGTTGGGCCCCTTGAAAGGTGCTCATTTGAAGGGGGGCAATTTCTCAGGCAGCGGAGCAGAGAGAAAGAGTGCAGGTGGGAGAGAGCAAGAGAGTGGGGGCCTGGGGAAGCGCAGATCCTCCACTCTTAGCAGCTACTGCCCACTGGCTGGGCACAGGAGGCGCAGGCGGGGAAAACAACAGTAACCTGCTCTGTGCCCTGCTGCTGGATGACACATCCATGACCAGGTGAGGAACACCTGGAAGAGCTGCTGCTCCTGCAGTCTGCAGACGGGTTGGGCTGTTTGGCTAGTGTGCGCCCAGGGTGGGACCTGCCCCAACGCAGGGCCCCGGGGTTGACCGCACAGGTTATCTCACCCTAAGGATGGCCCTGATTGTGGGATTTATCAGGGCCGGGATGACGTGTTCCGACTCGAGTTCCGACCTCTGCATCTCCTCGCTGCCTATGGCAGTTGTGGCCCATCTAGGCACCAATCTATTCTCCCAGACCCCACACAAGGATTGTTTGTGGAGAACATGAGCTTCTGCTGCCTTCCCTGCCACACTCACTCAAGCGCTCTCATGCGATTGTGAGAACAGGCTCAGTAGGTCAGTATGAAGGACACAGTGAAGAAAATGGGAGGGGCATTTCAGATCACCACTAAAGATCAGATCAGCCCTGAGGGGATTTTAAGCCTCTTTCCCCACCCCCAAGTGATGATGGGTAGTGATATTTGTTAAACTGAGATATTTTTGCTGTGTAATGCTGTTATCAATTCCTTGTATAATTGATAAACAGTCATATTAGGGTTGTCAGTCAAGTGAAGAATTCTTGTTGATTAATCATAATGTTTCAGTTGGTGAATCAATAATGTACATTTATTTAATTCTGCATATTAAATAACCTTGATAGGGGAAGCACACCTCTCTTGGTTCTCCTTGATCTCTCAGCGGCCTTTGATACCATCAAACATGCTATCCCTCTGGAGCACTTAAGTGGGCTGGGCCTTGGGGGCACTTTTCTTCAGTGGTTCTGGTCCTATCTCATTGGGTGATTCCAGTCAGTGTCGATTGGGGGTGAGTGTTCTGCACCCTGTCCCCTTTCTTTTGGGGTTCCACAGGGTTTGGTCCTTTCTCCCATTCTTTTTATCATCTACATGGAGCCACTGGGCCTGGTCATCCATCGGTTTGGGGTAAATTTTCATCAATATGCTGATGGTACTCAGCTTTATATTAGGGATGTGCAGAACTGGTCCGGAGGTCCACGGTCTGATGGTTCAGTCCAGGGGTTTGTGAGTTCATGATCGAACTGAACTCCCCCCCCCCCCGGTTCCGTCCGGACTGGAACTGAACCGCGAGTCCGGTCTGGCAGGTTCGTGAACTTTTTAAAATATATATATATTCAAACGTAGTCTTTTTGACCCTTTCGGGCCTCCATAAAGGTGAGCGGTGGCCATTTTGGCTGCCGCCACGCATGCACAAATGCTCTCTGCGAGGCCTGGCATGGCCTATAATCTCACAGAGGGCATTTGCGCATGCGTGGCATTTACGGAGGCCCAAAAGGGCCAAAAAGACTACATTTACCCGGCTGCGGTGGTGATGAGGGAGGCCGGTGGGGGGAGAGGGAACCCTTGCGTACACCCCCCCCCTCATGGTTACAGCAAGCCCCTCAAAGGGGATACGGGTAGTTACTTTTAATTTAAATTTTTAAAAAAGTTCGCAGACCTGCCAGCCCGGACCAGCCCGGGGGGTGGTGGTTCGATGGGGGTCGGACCGAACTGGCCTGGTTCCGTTTGAGGCCGGTCCGGCCTCGAACCGAACCAGGCCAGATGGTTCTGTGCACACCCCTGCTTTATATCTCTACCCCTGGCCAAACAGGTGATGCCGCCCATGTGCTGGCTCAGTGCCTAGAGGCTGTCAAGACCTGGATGGGCCCGCCTCCTCATGGGTGGCCATAGATTTGATAGTGTCACACCTCTTTTATGGTCTCTGCACTGGTTGCCTGTTCACTTCTGGGTCCAATTCAAAGGGTTTGTTCTCACCTAAAAAACCCTTATGGGCTTAGCACCTGTATATCTCCGGGATTGCCTCTCTTGGCCAGTTGTATCCCGTCCTGTGAGGTCTTCTCAGCTGGCCCTCCTTAGTGTCCCAGGCCCTGGTGTAGTGCATGGTGCTTGGGCCCATAGAAGGGCCTTTTCTGTTGCCGCCCCTCTTCTTTGGAACACTCTTTCCCCCCCAGATTTGTTCATGGCTGCTTTTAAGGCCCTTCTTAAGACCTACCTGTTTTGCCAGGTGTTTGCCCCTTTTTTATGTTATTATTATTTTTTAATTGGTATTGGTATTGTTGTCCACCACCTAGAGTCTTTGGAGGAGGAGGCAGTATATAAGAAAACATACATACATACATACATACATACATACATACACAAATAAATAAATATTCTCAACAATATAGGTGCCTTTTAAAAATATTGTATTGGTAGTATATTTTCTTTTAAAAGTGAAATATTATAAATAACATTTTAAAAGTTATTTATTTAGAGATGTATATCTTGCCTTTTTCACTTGAATTCAAGACAGATTAAAAAATCATTAAATACAACAGAAAAATAAAATAAAATAAACATAGCAGACAACTATAGAAACATAAAAAATGAGAGTGAGCTTGGGGGAAAATAGTTCTGCGCATTTGGGACAGAAGCTGGTTGTGCACTGTGTTGACTGACTGGAAGCCTGTGATGTCACAAGCCTACTTCTATAAGAGTGTTTTTTCAGCTCTTTAAAACAGAGTACTTTTCTATTTAAAAAGTATACTGAACAAACATTAAATATGGTTTTAAAAAAAATAGGAGAGGATTGCTGGCCTTGTGGTAGCAGGGTCTAAGCAGGGTCTGCCCTGGTTGCATATGAAAGGGAGACTTGAAGTTTGAGCACTGTAATATATTCCCCTCAGAGGATGGAGCCGCTCTGGGAAAAGCATCTGAGGTTCCATGTTCCCTCCCTGACATCTCCAAGATAGGACAAGATTTTTTTATTGAAGCAACAAGCTACCAAAGCATACAGTATGTTGCCAAAGCACAATTATATACAAAGTGGTTGTTTGTACATGATATATCTACAAAGATTTACACACAAGGATTTGGAAACCCACAAGGTTATGAAGTATATGCAGGCAATACTGTAACTCGGGGGTGGGGGATTACAAGGCACATCAGGTAATCGGGGGGGGGGGGGAGGTTACGTCCGACATCCATTTCCACAATTTGTCCCATTGCTGTTTAGAAGAGATACTCTTGTCTTTTTGCACATAACCATACAAACTTTTCCAGAAGAGATTTACTGTCTCATCTGCATGAACCTCTTGGTCGCGTCTTCCCTCCCTATTCCTATGCAGGAGCATTGCATAAAGGACATACAGGTTTACTAACCTGATTACGAGAAGGGGAACGTTCCAATTCCCTAGTATGAGGGCACCCGTTCCGTCCCGTTTCCTTGAAGGTTTCTTTCTGGGACCTCGAAAGGAGGTTCTATCGCTCAAACCCGTGCTTAGTTCTTCCCAAGTCTGTTTTTCCAAATCAGGCCACTCTAACAGCTTGCTTACTCCCTGCCACACTCTTTTGGCTACCACACACTCTTTTAAGAAATGTGAGTGGGTTTCCCTGAATGTTTTAACTAGCTCACTAGCTTTCTGTTTGCAGGTGATTTTAGGGCACTCTTGCTGGTCCTCTGGGAGCCATGGCTTAGCCTCATTAAGTAGTAGTACTTGATGGTATAAGCACCACCTTGTTTCCCATAAATGGAAAGGGACTTTTTTCTCCTTAAAGAGAGTGATAGGGTGATCGGGTTGCAACAAGTACTGTGAGGTGCCGTGTTTGTAGCGTTTATGTTCTAAATCAGGTTTTAAGAAACCCATTTCTAGAATCTCTACATAAATTGTTTTCCTTAGCTGCTTAACTGAGGAGGATCCTTTAAATAGATCAAAGAGCTTCCCCCCCTCAGTGAGGGAATATCCGAGACCATGTTCATTCAGACTGCAGAACCTATCTAGATAGGATTGAATGTCCTTTACAGAAATATCCTTCAATGCATACAAGTTTGAATAAAACTGGGCCATGATCTTTAACATATCGTGGGGGTCAGCCATTAGTGGGCTACTTCCATCCGATCGCAGGCCTTGGAATGTCAAACTAGATGCATGCATCTTGTCCTTTGCCCACTCCCCTTTTTCAACTACAGACCCTTTGAAGCAATACCGCTTATTTTCTAAACACTTGTGCCGCAGCTCATTTTGAAATGTCCTGATTGTCTCTTTGTAGCGGCGGCATGATTTCACGTCGAAGGCTTCTCCCCTGTTCATCTTATCAACAATCCTCAGATGTTGGGTGATCGCTTTCTGATAATTTTTTACCCCTATCTTATATGTCCGGCTGGTCACTGCCCTAGTATGGCAGCCCACCCTCTTTTTAAGTGGCTCCCAGGCTCCCAAAAGATCATCTTCTGCCTCTAATAGCCGAGGGATCTGTCGCCTCAGTTCTGATAAAAGGACACCTTTGAGATATTCATCACTTAACATTTTTGGGTGTAATTGCCACAAGGGCTTACCATGTGGAATTACCTCAGAGAGATTACAAATAAATCCCACAGCCGCATGGTCTGACCATTGGGTAAGTACTAGTTTACACCTGTCGACTTCAAAAGAAGGGGGAGCCCAGAGTCTATCTAGCCGGCTAGCTGATCTCAGGTGGTAATATGTAAATTTGACTCTGGTTTTAAATTTATGTCTATACTGCGATTTAAAATTCTCTTCGTGACGGATTGGGGGAAAATCCAAATCATTATATACCACCAAGGCCTTATCATCTTAACCCAGAGTCTCACTCAGAAAATGTTGGAGAGCTTTTTCCTCATTCGTTAGAGAGGGGCTTGAGGGGGGCTGAGATAGATTCCTGCCTGCAACCTTGGAGAAGCCACTGCCAGTCTGTGAAGACAACACTGAGCTAGATAGACCAATGGTCTGACTCGGTATATGGCAGCTTCCTATGTTCCTATGAGAGAAAAATGCCAGTAAAACTATCAAACAACAGAAATGACTCGGAAAACATTGGGGGAAACCTTACAAAATTATAAAAAGGCCCCATTTAGAAGCCACCAAGGAGGGGCATTAAGTAAAGATCAGCTAGCAGGGAGTTCCGGGGGGGGGGGGGGCGGCTATCACAAAGAAGCACCTGCTTACAAATTCCAGCCATTCAAGCTTCAGAAGATGACCGGTTATGCAGAAGAGCCTCTAAAAGATCTTGTAAGGTGAACAGGTTCAAATGGAAGAAGGCAGTCCTTGAAGTAATGAAGTCCTAAGCTAGAGCTTTAAAGGTCAAAACTGAGAATGTATGCAGTGGACACAGTAGCAGTGTGGTCTGATCTGAACATCATGTATTTGTCAAGACTCTTGCTAACACATTCTGTAGTAGCTAAGTTTCTTGAAGATCTTCAAGGGTAGCCCCATGTAGAATACATGGCAGTATCAAGGCGAGAGAGGACAAGGACATGGATAGTTGTTGTGAGATGTTTTAGAAATGGGTGCAGCTACCATACTAGCTGAACCTGAGCAAAAGCACCTTTAGCCACTGCCAACACCTAGGCATCTAGGAATAAGGAGAATTGTCCAGCCACCCATTTGGAATGCAGGGGTTAGCCAGGATATTCACACAATAGTGAGGCTGAAGAAGCTTCCACGATTTTCAGGAGCTCTTCCAAGTTATGTCTTCAAGGGTTCAGGACCGAGCTGTGAACCTGTACTTTGAAGGGGAGTACAACTCCATCCAGAGCAAGCTGACAACAACTCATCTCGAGATCAGTGAATCTCCTGACCAGGAGCACTCCTGTTGTTTAATTTCAGCTTTGTCATCCTCATTCAGTCCACCACTGACTCCAAACACCAATTCAGAACTCAAACATTCTTTCCACCTGAGGATGGTAGTGAATATATAGTTAGGTGTCATCAGCATACTGATGACATCCCACATCAAACTCCTGAATGATCTCTCCAATGTTTCATATAGATGTTGAGAAGCATGGAGGACAAGATGAATCCTTGTGAGTCACCATAAGTGAACATCCATGGCATCAAGCAGAAGTTCCCAAGCACCACCTCCCTGAACTTGCCTCAGAGCCACTAAAAAATTAGTTGTCCCTAATCCTACCCCAGCCAGCCAGTTCAGATATATACCACCCTCAGTGGCATCAAAAGCCACTGAGAGATCCTGCAGAACTCACCCTGTCTAGTTCCCAGCATGGCTCATCCATCAAAGCAGCCAAGGCTGTTCCACTTTAAAACCAGGATGGAAGCTGGACTGAATTGGGTCCAGATAATACCTGAAGTTGGATTGCTGCCTGTTGGGTTTTGCAGCCCTGACTACACTCATCACTCCTCTTCTGAGCCCAGATACTGATAATGTACTAACTGCCCATGCTGTGGTGGCTGCGTGCTCTACTGATGGTGGGACACCAGGAAACCCAGATGTTATGCCATAGTGCATTAGCAGCTGCACAAGGCGAATCATCCAACCACTTGCCAGAACACAAATGGGAGTAAGCCAGGAAATTCTTGTGAAAGCGGGAATAGAATGAGCTGGTGGAGAGGTGGAAAGGGCTTTTAGGAATGGGAGAAGAAGAGGCCAAGGGGGAGAAGTGGAGAGCTTGCTTTCAGAGGAACGGAGAGGGCCAAAGAGAGCAGCCCCACTGGGGGAAGGAGGGGGAGGAAACAGGGTGATTTATTAACCCCTCTGCTCCACTAATGAGCCTTTTTACTTATGCAGGAAGTGATATGGTGAAAGCAGATTATGCCTGTCTACCCCACCCCAGGCACTTTCCCCAACCTCTAGCCTCCACAGATCTGATGTAGCATCTAAATGATGCACAGGCCTTGAAAGTCCTACATGCAGTCTTTACCCCTAGTTTGGGGAGAGTAAGAATCGTGGATTATTTTGTGTACAGAATCTAGCTGCCATTGATATCTTACATTTAACACTTGGAGACAAAGAATGGGGCATGCAAACTCAATGGAGAGGCCAGCAGCCGTAATCTTACTGCCTTTCCACATGCTGCATTTACCTATTTTCCCCAAATGTGTGGAATTTGCTCTGACACAGACTTTAGAGATCTGACTCTACTGCAAAGCCACACTGATTTTAATACAACTGCTTAAGAGGGAGTGGTTTGAGGATCACACCTGTGCATTTCACCTAGTAATAAAGGTTAAAAAATAAGATGTCATACACCATGTCAAAAAATATTATAGAAGAGAACACTTTCATTTTTATTTATTTGTCTACAAGATAATATGCATTGAGGTGCTTGTCACATCTTCAAACCATTGTGAGGCTTAAGACCTTTCATTCATTCTTTTTTTCCTTGGCTCTTTCCTTTTTTCTGTATGTTTGTCTCTTTTTATATGTTTGTCAGTAATGTCATTTATAAGTAAGGATTTTTTCCCCTTGTGTATGCAGTGAATATAAAATAGGCGTCTGCAGAATAGCATTAATTCAGCAAGTCAGATGAAGACTTCAGAATAATAATGGTGACTCTACAAGTAACCTGTGAAGTTATCCCTTCACAGGTGACATTTCTTCCTCTACAGATTGTTGCTATTATGTGTTCCTATGTTTATACCTCAAGGTAGTGAAATAATAGTTCACTGTGTTATTTTTATTCTGTAAAGATGTCAAAGTTTATCTCAGTTGCTGCTGTCTGAACATAACTGTCTAACTTTAAATGAATGCTAATCTACAATGTCACCAAGCATTCTGATGGCAACCATGTAAATTGGGCTATAGAGCTTTCAAAAGCATATGTTGGGAATAATACATAGGACACAATCGAGCTGAAGTTAAGCATGTTGTCAGGGAGTCCCCAAGGCAGAGCCGATCGCCATGGAGGAAACGCGGCGAGCTCCAGGGCAGGGCTTCCCCCACTTGAGTCTTGCAGGGGTGTCCCAATCAGGCGAGGGGGGAAATAGACACCAGAATGCCCACATGGAGGCATTGTCACTGGCCCAAGCAGGGAGGTGTGTTCTCGCCATCAGTATGTTCTCGCCATCAAAAGACGATGAAGCCTCACAGGATCTGGAGCGGCTCTATCGAGATCTTGTGAAGGGATCTCACAAGACTTGCCCCAGCTGTCAGGGGCTATATAAGGGAGGACTGGCCAGTGATGAGGGGCCAGTTCTGGAGGAGGGCTCAGAGTAGAAGAAGCCCTGGGACTCTGACTGAGCAGTGGGAGTAGCTAGGCTAGGGCAGGGCTGATGACTGTAACAAGCCCTGCCCATAAGCCTGAAAAACTCCCCCGGCAAGATACTCTGAAGCCACCTCAACCCCTTTGCTCAGTGGAAAGCAGATGGCCATACTGAGAGCCTGGCACATGTAGACCTGACTCTTCCAATGAGAGTGATTTAAGTATATGCTTAAGTCTCCCATTGAACATATGGGAATTAAAGGATCTTAACTTGGGATGACTTACATTCATATTAAATAATTTTATAATCTG
This sequence comes from Hemicordylus capensis, assembly GCF_027244095.1. NCBI lineage: Eukaryota > Metazoa > Chordata > Lepidosauria > Squamata > Cordylidae > Hemicordylus > Hemicordylus capensis. The sequence goes on from NC_069657.1 coordinate 416,935,890, forward strand.
GTTATCATGGACTTCTGTAGTAGGGATGTGAACAAAATAGATTTCAAAATGCTTGAAATGTTTCGTCAAAACACTTGAAGCATTTCTAGTCAATTTCAAGTGTTTCAGCCATAGGGAACAATAGGGAATGCGAAACACCCTATTGTTCTCCCTGAGTAGTTCCTAGGGACACCAAATTGGGTTGGGTGGTAAGGCATGATGATTTCTGCCCACCACCCAACCCATTGGGCAAGTGGGCAACTTTAAACAAATTTTTAACCTTTCCCCCAAACCTCCATAGGATCCCATGGGGAAAGGTTAAAAAAATTTTACAATTGCCCACTTGCCCATTTCTTTTGTGGGTTGGGTGGTACGTAGCATCCATCATGCCCTACCACCCAACCCACTTTGATGTCCCTATGATATGATGATGATTAATTCTATTTCTATACCGCCCTTCCAAAAATGGCTTAGGGCAGTTTACACAGAGAAATATTATTATTATTTCTTGTTTACAGAGTCGGAAAGGTGTTATTGACTGGTTTGTTTTATCCAGACATCGAGTCCTTCCCAAGGACCTGGGATGCCAGAATTTTGTTGTCAATTGTTATAGATATCGTCGCAGAATATAGGCTGTTCCCAGTAAAGCTGCTTTTTGTAATTGGCTGATGGTGATTTCTGTGGCCCCTATGGTGTTGAGGTGCTCTTCAAGGTCTTTTGAAACTGCACCCAGGGCGCCAATTACCACTGGGATTATTTGGGTCTTTTTCTGCCACAGCCTTTCAATTTCAATTTGTAGATCTTTGTATTTGGTGATTTTTTCTATTTCTTTTTCTTCTATTCTGCTATCCCCTGGTATTGCTATGTCGATTATTTTAACTTGTTTTTCTTTCTTCTCGACTACAGTTATATCTGGTGTATTGTGTGGCAGATGTTTGTCTGTTTGTAGTCGGAAGTCCCATAATATTTTTACATCTTCATTTTCTTCAACTTTTTCAATTTTATGGTCCCACCAATGTTTGGCTACAGGTAGCTTGTATTTTTTGCAGATGTTCCAGTGTATCATCCCTGCTACCTTGTCATGCCTTTGTTTGTAGTCAGTCTGTGCGATATTTTTACAACAGCTGATTAGGTGGTCCACTGTTTCATCTGCTTCTTTACAAAGGCGGCACTTGCTGTTTGTTGTTGACATTTCTACTTTTGCTCTTATTGCATTTGTTCTTAGTGCCTGTTCTTGCGCAGCCAGTATTAAACCCTCTGTTTCTTTCTTCAAGTTGCCATTCTTAAGCCATTGCCAGGTCTTGGTGATGTTTGATTTTCCACTTATATTGTGCAAATATTGACCCTGCAGTGGCTTATTTTTCCATTTTTCTGCTCAGTTCTTGACTTGTTCTTTCTTGTAGGCCTGCTTTCTTTCATTGGTGTTGAATAGTTTTGCGTTACTGACCATTTGAAGTGCATCTTCTTCACTATCCTATATATATTCTTCAAGGCCTCTTTTCTCCTCCTCTACTGTTTGAGGGACTTGCAGCATTCCTCTTCCACCTGAGCTGCGAGGGAGGTATAGCCTATCGACATCACTGCGGGGGTGCAGAGCATGGTTGATGGTCATGATTTTCCTGGTCTTACGATCCAGCTTCTCTAGCTGTGCCTGGGTCCAGTCTATTATTCCTGCAGTGTATCGGATAACAGGTATAGCCCAGGTGTTTATCGGGTATATGGTGTTCCCGCCATTGAGTTTGGACTTGAGGATTTTTCTAACTCTCCTGATGTATTCACTTCCAATTTTGCTTTTCACTTCAATGTGTGCGATGTTATCAGCCTGGAGAATGCCCAAGTATTTGTAATGTTCTTTCTCTTCCAGGTTCTTGATCTTGCTTCCATCGGGCAGTTCTATTCCTTCTGTTTTTCTTATTTTCCCTCTGTTCATTATTAATGCAGCACACTTGTCTAGTCCAAACTCCATTGCTATATCACTACTGAATATACGGACAGTGCTTAGCAGTGATTCGATTTCTGACTGGGACTTTCCATACAATTTCAGATTGTCCATGTACAGCAGATGGTTGATTTGACTTGATGTTTTAGATGTTTGTTATCCGAGGCCTGTTTTGTTTAGTATTTGTGAAAGTGGGGTCATGGCGAACAGAGGGGATAGTGAGTCCCCTTGGAAAATGCCTCTTCTAATGCTAACCTGTCCAAGTGTCTCGCCATTTTTTTAAATTATTATTATTATTATTATTATTATTATTATTAAAACTTTTATACCACCCTTCCAAAAGGCTCAGGGCGGTTTACATTAATAATAAATAATAAACAAACAAGATGGATCCCTGTCCCCAAAGGGCTCACAATCTAAAAGAAACATCAGATTTTTAAAAGACACCAGCAACAGTCGCTTTGCCCATGTTTCCTATGGATATCCATATATTTTGCAACCGTGCCTTGAAAAAAACTGCAAACACACAGCAAAAGGGAATGTGTCCCTCGCAACACCCAACTCATGTTTCAAAGACAGTCCAAAAATGCCAAAAAAGATTGCTGCCTCCTGTGTTTTGAAGGCCATTGTGAAGAACAATGTGGAAAAAGAGAGTTATAGGTGTCTGACCATGGATCATCATAATCAGCTACACTGATCCATTATCCACTGCCAGCCACAAAGCCTGCACTGCAGTAACATCATTGGTACAAGTTGCTCTCTCGCACACAGTGATAACTCCTTACATTCCAGCTGCCACAGCAACACCCTTAGCATCAAGCATAGCCATATGCTCAACTAAAGCAACTTCAGCCACATTTTTGACTGAGTACACCTTCCAATGAATGCAGATTGCAGAGCAGACCAGAGCAATAAGTGAGGCACAAGTTAGTTTCAAGGCCAGACATGGAGCTCTTCACAGTAATCACTAAGAAATATTTCACACACACACACACACACACACACACACACACACACACTCCATTTATTGCCACTACACTATCTCACAAACAAAACAAACCACAACTCAAACAAGGCAGGCAAGCACCCTAGTTCTGCCTTTGAGATCTAGCAAAACCAAATAGTTATAGCAACAGCATATTACTCAGTGCTGAGAAAAGAAAACCACAAAATCAAACCTTCCTTCCTTCCGATCTTGATGTTTCCTCTTCTTCAAGAGAGGCATAAGGAATCTCTCTCTCTCTGCCTCCCAGTCTCTTTGACAACATTTTGAAATTCACTCCAAAAGTGTTCCCCTCCCTTCTCCCCCCCAGCTGATGAGGGCACAGTTGCCCATGACAACACTTGTTTTGGATGCTAAAAGCCAACCAAGAAGCAAGTAGATCACAAGCCAATCAGAAGCCAGTGCCAGAAAACCAATCAGGAAGGAGAAAACAGCCCACAAAAACAGCACTCAGATATGGATACGATACAATATGACAAATATTTATATACTGTTTTTCAACAGAAGTGCCCAAAGCAGTTTACATAGAGAAATAAAAATATATAAAGATGGCTCGATATGTTTTGAGTCGAAATGGGGTTTCTTTTCGAGCTCAAACAGGCCCTTTATTTTAAGGGCGTTTTTGTTTCAAGCTTTGCAAACAGCCTCCCAGGCTTGGGGGGTCTCTCCTGGATGTCCCACGCACTTGCACAAGGCATCCTGGAACTTCCAGGGGCCCCGCGGCCCCTGATCCCCACAGCCAATCCAGCTGCCCAGGGCTGCTTCCCTGCTCGTCTGCGGGGAGAGCAGGCTAAGCCCGCTTTCCCCCAAACCCCCTAGAGGCAAGTCTCACTGATCATGAGACTTGCCTCAATATGTAGCTGTGCCTATTAACTGAGTATGTCTCCTAATGGCAGCTTCCCTCTGCAGGGGAAATAGCCAGTTGCGGGTGGGGTGGGGAATCTAAACTGTAACTATAGCATGGACAATAGATTAACTTTTCATTCTCACACATTACTGTCCTGATCCAAATATACTGATTTTTACAAGGAGGGGAAGGAAGGAATATGGTGCTACAGTGATGCATTCCACATCATATGTAGTTTAATTCTGATGAGACATCTACGGAACTTCTCTAGTACAAAAAGTAGCGGTCTTATAAAGACCCATCTATTTAACTATAAATGTTTTCATTCAGTCGTGTTTTGATTTTATCTTCATCGAATGCAAATTCTGAGATTCAAAAATTGGATGGAGGAATATGTTTTTCCAAATCTTAATTCTGGATATTGACGTGTGAATGATAAAATTAAAATGTTGAGGTTTTATTGAAGTTTAGCAGCTTCAAATTTCTCTTGCGATATTTTTTTCGTTCTAACTGTACTCATTTCATAGCTACAAAGTTAAATATTTAAGTCTATCACAAAAAGTATTATGTTTTGTAGCAGTTGAGAAAAATTATTATAGTTGAGCTCTGGCTCTATAATAAAATTATTATAGACCAACTCTGCAGTCAAGCTCTCTTCACTTGGCTAAAGCTCAGCACCTCCATACTTTTATGCATCAGGGTCTATTACATATTAGGGTCTTCAACTCCATACTTCTGCCAAAGGATGAGTCATAATATAAACGTTCCATAATAAGCTATCCCAAAAAGAGTTCTTTTTATTCTGGCACATTCAAAGCTCCATTCCACTGAAGCAATGTTAAAAGGACACTTGTATGGATTTGAGTTTCTGCGGAAACTAAACTAAATGTACAGATCTTATGAGTTGCCTTATACACTAATGGTTATTGTTACTTTACACTAATGGTTCTTGTAACTTTAGGTCACTTCAAATTAACTGGGCATCACCCGGACAACCAAATGGCATTATCTTAGGATACAGTTTGTTGCGTAAAGCTCAACGATCATGCAGTGCGGCACAGCAGCAATCCATGTACGGGAGCGAAGCGGCATGTCTCTCCTTGGAATGTGATATCAATGAAAATATCTGTGGGGTCCTGTGCTATAATCCACAGTTTAAGGTAATATCAAATGACATGATTGTTTTGACCTTTCAGGCCCTAAGCAGTATGGAATTTGGGTATCTGAGGGAATGCCTACACTTATATTTGTTATGTATTATTCTTGCTTTGTTATTTCTGTGGGTTGTAAACTGCTTTCAGCACAGCAATTTGGAAACACAGTTTCCAAATAAAAATGAAATGAAATAAGAGCCCGCCTAAAGACCTACTCATGCCCTTCTCCTTCAGTATTGAGGTAGGTGCTGCTGGAGACAGGGTCTTTTCTCATGTGTTACCCAAACTGTGCAATATGCTTCTCAGCTATATTCATCAAATGCCTACATTGTTATTTTTTAAGTGCTAATTAAAAAGTTTCTGTTCATTGAAGCTTTTAATAGCAACTGAACAATCCTTAGCCCCCCTCCCCATTTCCCCCCCTATTTATATACTGGTTTTTTGGCTGCTAGGGATGTTCCGTTTTTTATCTTGTTGCTTTATTACAAAATATATTTTAATAATAATAATAATAATAATAATAATAATAATAATAATAGAACAGGCACTAAGAACAAATGCAATAAGAGCAAAAGTCGAAAAATCAACCACAAACAGCAAGTGCCGCCTTTGTAAAGAAGCAGATGAAACCGTGGACCACCTAATCAGCTGTTGTAAAAAGATCGCACAGACTGACTACAAAGAAAGGCATGACAAGGTAGCAGGGATGATACAGTGGAACATCTGCAAAAAATACAAGCTACCTGTAGCCAAAAATTGGTGGGACCATAAAATTGAAAAAGTTGAAGAAAATGAAGATGCAAAAATATTATGGGACTTCCGACTACAAACAGACAAACATCTGCCACACAATACACCAGATATTACTGTAGTCGAGAAGAAAGAAAAACAAGTCAAAATAATCGACATAGCAATACCAGGGGATAGCAGAACAGAAGAAAAATAAATGGAAAAAATCACCAAATACAAAGATCTACAAACTGAAATTGAAAGGCTGTGGCAGAAAAAGACCCAAATAATCCCAGTGGTAATTGGCGCCCTGGGTGCAGTTCCAAAAGACCTTGAAGAGCACCTCAACACCATAGGGGCCACAGAAATCACCATCAGCCAATTACAAAAAGCAGCTTTACTGGGAACAGCCTATATTCTGCGACGATATCTATAACAATTGACAACAAAATTCAGCCATCCCAGGTCCTTGGGAAGGACTCGATGTCTGGATAAAACAAACCAGTCAATAACACCTGTCTGACTGTGTAAATAAATAATAATAATAAATAAATGTATTATGAGCTCCCTTGGATGCCTAGATAGGTGGCAGAAGTCCATTGGTGAGCAGGCAGCTACCATTTTTATTTCCAGAAGTTTTTGGGAATGAAACCACATCAGCTTGCTACATTATTCTCAGGTCACTTCTGAGAACACTGCTGCGGCCACAGGTAAGCCCCCACTCTTGCCCTCAAATTGCCACAGCAACCCCCTTTTCACTCTCTGCAAATGAGTTGGTGAAATGGAGCCTATTAAGAATGTTACCATTGGTGGATGCAGATTAGCTCCCACCAGATTGGGGCCGTTTCTGTAGTTGAGGAATTCCCTGCTTGTAGAGGATTACTGAGCAAAGAAAGAAAGCCAAAGAAAAGCATTCTTTCCACATCAGATGTTTTATTTGAGATGGTAGTTTCAGTTGTTGGTTATGGCTTCTCAATCTGCACAATCTTAGTTGTTACAGTTCATCTCCATTAATCAATGAGTGATTTGAAATGCATATAGTATATATGAGAACTTACATTTGCATGAGTGTTATAAAACAATTGTGCAGCTTATCTAATGTGAGTGTGTTTAGAAACCAGAACTATTTCCTGAGAATATTTAAATTAAAACTAAACCTTTGGGGAAGTGTTACATTATAGGGATGTGCATGGAACCAGCTGGCCTGGTTTCATTCGAGTCCAAACCGGACTTGAACCTGACTGGACCAGTTCTCTCTGGCATTCCCTCGAACCCCCCCCCTCGGTTCGGTCCAGTCCGGGGGGTTCACAAATATTTTAAAGGTGTTTTTTAACCTTTACCCCTTTGGGTAAGGTTCTCGAGATGGGGGGGATCTGAGGAGTTCCCCCCTACCCCCACCGGCCTCCGTTATCACCCTCTCTGGCCAGTTTGGCCAGTTGTTTGGCCCATTCGGGCCTCTGTAGATTGGTGCGGTGGCCGTTTTGGACACTGCCGCGCATGCGCAGATGGCCACAGTGAGGCCCTGGGTCATGCCAGGCCTCGCCAAGGCAATTTGTGCACGTGTGGTAGTGTCCAAAATGGCCACCACACTGTCCGAACTGGCCGGAGGGAATGATAACAGAGAAGGGGGAAGGGGAACCTCTGTGGACCCCCCCCCACCTGCCACCTCGAGGACCTTCAGCAAAAGGATAAAGATTTTTAAAAAACTTTTTAAAAAATTTGCAAACAGGAGGTGGTTTGGTTTGATGCCAAGCCATCGAACTGAACTGGCTTGATGTCAAACCCGTTCGATGTCAAGCCGGGTTGCACATCCCCATTACACTATAGTTAAGAGAATAAGCCATAAGCTGGAAGATCTTGTTCAAATATTATTCACTCATGAATTCACTAGGTTACTTTAGGCAAATGCACTGTCACCTTCAGCCTTCCATCTATAAAGCAAGTATAACACTGTAGCACGGAACCGGTCTGGCGCTCTTTCTCTGGAGTGCCGAACCGGTTCAAAGTGCCACCATTCTAGCTGGTTCAGGGGCAGAAAGGTTGCCTCCTATCTGCCCGTCCCTTCCCTGCTGCTTTTCCCCTGCACACTTCTCCCAAAAAGTGTAGACATGGGGCTGCAGCATTCCTCCTTGCAACCCCGTTCAGTGTCGCCACGCAAATGGCCGACACACATGCGATGTTGAATGGGGATGCAAGGAGGAACACTGCAGCCCCACTCCCACACTTTTTGGGAAAGCCCCAGCGGGGGGGGGGGGGAGAGATGGGCAGATAGGAGGCATCCTCCCTGCCCCTTAAAGTAACCCCCTACTCTCCCGGGAAGGCACAGAACTAGTTCCGTGCACATCCCTATAATATCATACTGTACATGACCACCTTAAGTGGTGCAGTGGAGAAATGCTTGGCTAACAAGCAGAGGGTTGCTGGTTTGAATCCCTGCTGGTACTATATTGGGCAGTAGCGATATAGGAAGATGCTGAAAGGCACCATCTCATACTGCGCGAGAGGAGGCAATGGTAAACCCCTCCTGTATTCTACCAAAGAAAACCACTGGGCTCTGTGGGTGCCAGGAGTCAAAATCGACTTGATGGCACACTTTACTAACCATACTGTACAACAGTACAGTATTGTACTAAGATGTACAATATGCTATAAGAAAAAAGTGCCATGTAAGTTGTAGTTGTTAGCAAATGACCATCATTGTGACAGGAACAGTTTCTCTATAGAGAAAACCGGTATACTGCACACACAAAGAAACCCTGGAGAATTGCTTGTGCATTCCCTTTCCCATTTACACCCCTTTCAGGATCTGTGTCATTCATGCATAAGCCCCTGAAGTCTTTTCACTATAAATGCTATACCTGTGCCTCTTCTGCCCACACCATGTTCCCTTTAGGTGCTCGCTGCTCGTGCTGCCACTGCCGCCACCACAGGGACCCTCCCAGCATAGGGCCCAGGGCAATCACCCAAGTTGCCCCTCCCTAAGGACGGGACTGCCCTTTACACTTATTTCTGTGGCATGGATTTGCAGGATGATGGTGGCTGTTTATCATGAACTGATGCAGTGTTCCGGGTTAGACCATGATGCTAGCATACTATCCAAACTTAAGCCTGGTTTACACATGAAACAGAATGAGGTGGCAGATGGATTGTACTAATTTGGGCAGGGGGTGCCATTTTTGAATGTTTCTCTATGTAAGAATCATCCTGCATCTTGAAAGCTAATCAGGGAGCAGGCATGTGCAGTGAGTTAGTGAGTGTTTGTGTGTGGTGTTTTCATTTCCTCCTTAGAATTTTCATTCATTTACTTTTGTTTCAATCCTACTTTAATTCATTTTTGTTTTTAATACATGTTCATTGTTGTGTTTTTAAAAATATATAGTAAAGTGTATTTTATCTGAAGCTGCTGCTCATGGTGGGGACTTCTTTACACAGCCACTTCCTTGAGACGACAGTATTTTAACCCATTTGCTCCACACACAGTGCCATGGGGCATGTGGGTAAAAAAACATGATTGTCTCAAGGAGATGGCCAGGTGGAAGAGCTCCTACTGGAAGGTCCTGTTTAGTGTGTGTGTATGGGGGGGGGGGGAGCGAGAGAGAGAGAGGGAGGGGGAGAGAGAGAGAGAGAGAGACAGACAGACAGACTAGTGGCAACAAATGGAGGTTCTGAAAACAGAACCTCCATTTGTTCCTAAATGCATTTTTTTGGAATGATTGGAATGTCATGTGAATAGGCCAGTTTCATTCATTTTGAAAATGAATCCGCATGCCTATTGGTGGCAATTTCTCAGTCATCTCATTTCCTCCCAGGCTAGTTTTCTACTGAATGGAAGTTTTGTTTTGTTTTGTTTTTGCACAGAAGTGCCTTTAAAAATGTGTTTCCTTCACTTACAAGCAATAAAATGTGCTCTGGCACTGTATGATGGGTATCTAATTATATTGCAGGTATAGGCCAGGCTTCATAATGTTGCACTGCTGTGGCCTGATCCAGTGGTTCTTTCTATGCCAGTGCAGCACAGTAACTCCTTATTATCTGGCTCTTCTAAATGCACATCGATTTCAGACAGCATTGTGGTACTTTTTTAAAAAAAAAAACTGACAATAAAAAGCTTGAGGAGATGCTTATAAAGCTTCCTCTTGTGCATTTTAGTCTGATCATTTATCATAATCTGCATGGCAAATATTAGTTTATTGGGATGATTAGATGTCTTTTTGGAGACTTGCTTGATTGAATGATTTGACGCTACTTTACAGCTAATCCATTTAGTTTTAGCTACAAGGGGGTGGTTGTTTACGTGACAATGATGAGCAACTCTGATCGTTGGCCTATCGTGATTTGTCAGAAATATTTTAAAATTATGGTCATTTGCAGATTAATGGTCATATTAGTTGCAGTTTAGGAGTTGGATCAATAGCATAGTCAGTGAGTGGGAGTCTGTACACAGTTTTTATTGACAAATGAGGTGGAAAACTCTTAGTTTGAAGGTAAGATTTAATGTAATGAAATAATGTCCCTATTTGTCAACAGCATCATCACACATGCAATGACAGTGTGTATTCATAAAATTCGCTGTCAGACAAGACAGCAATTAGGAAAGTGAGTTATCTGAGTGATTCACATCAAAATATAAATTACAGCAGCTGACACAGCCTTCGCTTCGTGTTGTATTTAATACTTGTGAAGTTTTGCTCATTCTGTGGTACACTTGGATTTCACTTGCTGTTTAAACAAGCATCTGAAAAACATACACACTTCAAAGTAATTTAATGAATTTAGCATATGCTAATCTGTTAAAAACTGAGAGAGAAAACATGATGACAAATGTCTAATTATTATTATTATTATTATTTATTTATTTATTTATTTATTTATTTATTTATTCAATTTCTATACCGCCCTTCCAAAAATGGCTCAGGGCGGTTTACAAAGAGAAATAAAGCAAATAAGATGGCTCCCTGTCCCCAAAGGGCTCACATTCTAAAAAGAAACATAAGACACACACCAGCAACAGTCACTGGAAGTACTGTGCTGGGGGTGGATAGGGCCAATTACTCTCCCCCTGCTAAATAAAGAGAATCACCACGGTAAAAGGTGCTTCTTTGCCCAGTTAGCAGGGGTATTTACACGCGGACTCAAAGAATAAGGAGACAAAATGCAAGATTTTGGATGAGCAGGAGCCCAAACTTCACTGGTATACAATGGGATGAGTTCTTATTTGATTAACTCCTATTGCTAGTGCAAGTATTAACACTCTTAGGATGAGGAGCTGGAAGCTGTTCCCCATTTCCATACTTGGCTGACCCCCACCCTCCCTTTGAGCCCAAGAGCAGCTGTGCCAACCCACTCCTGACTCCTCACAGTCCACACACCCAACAATGGAATTTTCTGTCATAGAATATGGTGATGGCCATCAGCCTGGATGGCTTTAAGAGGGGCTTAGACAAACTCATGCAGGACAGGTCTATCAATGTCTGAGGGCTATAGGCCAGCCTCAGGGACAAGTTGCCTCCGAATACCAGTTGTAGGGGAGCAACAGCAGGAAAGAGGGCACAATGTCATCTCTTGCTTTTGGGCTTCCCAGAGGCTTCTGGTGGGCCACTGTGGGAAATAGGATGCTTGACTAGATGGTCTTGGGCCTGATCCAGAAGAGTTGGTGTTATGTAATGTGCCAAGGGAATGCTGATTAAGTTATTGTTCCCTGCACCAATTAGCTTTGAATCAGTGAGGCTCTCTGCCTCCAAATTGTTCCAAATTAGGGACACATTAGTATACCACTACTCTCCCTGAGAGAGGTTGAGGATAAGAATGTGTTCCAACCAAAAGTGCACAAATCTTTGAGGGCTTTGTAAGCAGTCAATGCAAATGCAGGAGTGGCTGGTGAGGGCAGCGAGAGGCATCTTTAAGGAATAATAAGCAGGAGGGACAGAAGGTGTAGGGTCCCACAGGGAATTATTTTGGGACCAATGCTTTCTAACTTGCTTTTAGCTTTTTAACTTACTTATACATGAACTGGAATTAGGAGTGAGCCGTGAAGTGGCTATGTTTGTAGATGACGTCACGATATTCAGGGTGATAAAAACCAAAACGTATTGCAGGGAGCTCTAAAATGATCTCTCCAAAATGGGTGAATGGGCAACAAAATGGCAAACATAGTTTAATGTGAGCAGGTGTAAAATGATGTGAATTGAGGTTAAAAGCAACCACATAACTTCATGTATACAGTGATGGAGTGAACTAGCAGTAACTAACTAGGAAGAGATGTTGTGCCCAGTGTACAGCACCTGTTATATCTAAAATTTAACATCTTAAAAGTTGTGGCAATGAGCATGCCATTAATTAATTAATAAGTATGACTAACCCCAAGATGTAAGTCATTCAATCCAAAGAGGATACCAAATAATGTAATAGAAAGAAATATTGTAAGTAGGGAGTTTTAAGAACAACCAAATACTTTTATCAGTGAAAGTCACCAAAAGAAACCAATTAATATTTTGGATGATAAACATCTTATATAACATCCTCCTGTGGAAGGGTCAGTCAAAAATGTAGCATTCACCTTCTGTTTCCACTAAGATAAAGTTTTCAGATCTTAGCCATGAAATATAAATATTTGTCATGTATTGTAATCCAGAACCTTATATGGTATAACAACCATTTTCACCTACAGTCCTTGGAAACACAGGTTCCCCCAACTCCAGTGCACACCTTCAAAGTTGCCCAGAAAAGAACCCATAAGGGAACTTAAGGTTATAGCACTATGGAAGCCGATAAAATGTTATTGTTTTATTCTTGTTACTATGTGCACATGTCTTTTAGTATGTAGATTTAGCACTTGAGAAAGTTATATTGGAGACTAATGTCCTTTATTTATCCGTTGAACTAATGTAACATTTCAAAATGTAATGCAAACTCTTTCCAGTTACCTCACTACTTTAGTTTAAGACCAAATTAAAGGAACCTTTTTAAATGATTGGCAAAGTTTTAGTATGGAAGACTGGTCTCACATGACATGCTTTCTGTAAGCTGTGTCTGTCTAAACCTCAGAGGGCACAAGCTTGACCTTTGGCTTTTGCCAGTCCCTTCCCTATATCTGACTGTTCCAAAGAAGGATGGCTTCTCATCGGCAGCTGACCCTTCAAATGTTTTCACCGTTTCTGTTACAAGGGGGCATATATAAGAAGCCCAATATTCTGGGAAGCTGCTGTCTCTCTTTTCACTCCCCTGTTAGAGGAGAGCTGGTCTTGTGGTAGCAAGCATGACTTGTCCCCTTAGCTAATCAGGGTCTACCCTGGTTGCATATGAATGGGATACTTGTCTGTGAGCACTATAAGGTATTCCCCTCAGGGGATGGAGCTGCTCTGGGAAGAGCATCGAGGTTCCAAGTTCCCTCCCTGGCATCTCCAAGAGAGGGCTGAGAGAGACTCCTGCCTGCAACCTTGGAGAAGCTGCTGCCAGTCTGTGTAGACAATGCTGAGCTAGATGGACCTATGGTCTGACTCAGTATATGGCAGCTTCCTATGTTCCTAAAGATATGTTCCTAAACCGCCTTGGGATTGTTTTTAATGAAAGGCGGTATATAAATTTAACAATAAATAAATAAAATAAATATACAGGGATGCTTTCTGGGAAGGAGTGCCATTTGCTGGTTCCCTCTACAACAGAATTCTCCCTCCCAAGGAACTGTGAGCAGTTTCCTGCTTATAGCCAAATGATTGCTACTAACTGCCTTCTCTCTAATGGCAATTTGTGGCACACAGAATGAAAAGGTTGGCTTGCTTGAAAGAAAATCTCTTTCCAATTTAATTCTAAGACTTGGTCCTAGAGAGTCTGTTTCCTCTTCCAGCTTTGTTATTCTGGAAGAATCCCATTTGAAATGGAACTGTACTGCCTGCAGGCTCCCAGCGGCATCTGGTGGGCCACTGTGTGAAACAGGATGCTGGACTAGATGGGCTGTTCTTATGTTCTTATGATTCCGCTACTCCAGATGAGAACAAAATCAAGTCCCTTGTATAAAGAAATATTCAGGGAAAGCAATGTTTAATGTTAGGTAGGTCAGAAAAGCACATATATGGCCCTGTGCCTGATTACGCCATTCATGCTTGTAATTCCTAAATAAAAGAGGATGAGATAATACTGACCTAATGGGAACCCTTGATGATGCTACACCTAAATATAAGAGTATGAGATAATGATGACCATTACCAGTTTCAGTACGTTGGCTTTTTTTGGAATATGACATAATCCTGACATTACTTGAATGCATTTTATTTTATGGGTTGATAATGCATCTCTTCTGGGCTTCATACCAATGCAAATAGTAACTGTCTTAAAATGCTGCCAAAAATGCTATTTTGCAATTTACAGCAGGTTGCAGAAGATGTTAGGGAGCTACATAACAGTACAGTCAAGCATACAAATAGGGGCTGGCAAGATAAATGAGTCTCAGGATTGTGTTGAGCTATGGTGGTTGGGGGTGGGGTGAATAATTTTAAGAAGAGGTTGTCACAAGAAAACTGTTGAGTTGATGACAAGGAGAAGTTGTGTCTGGAGTTCTGGTGGGAAGTAGATGGATAGGAAGGATAAAGGGTACCACAAACCAAAAGGAATTAATGGCACTAAGCCATATTGTTCCCCAAAGGATATAAATTCCACTGGGGGGAAAGAGCCATATAATGAATCTCATGCTCTGCGGCTACACTCTTTGCTCCCTTCTTCCAGCAGTGTGATCTTTCAGCTGGCCAAAACAGACACCTGCACTCTGGGGAGACTCCTGTGGGAAGAGGGAACATCTTGGGCAAGGCAGTGACTGTGTTTGGGCTTCTGCCCCACCTTTTCTCCAGGTGTGCGCCATCTACCCTCAGCCTCTGCTGCTTTAAAGCTGGGGCTGGGCTAGGGGCGTGAGCCTCTTGGCGTGAGCCGAAGGGTGAGGGCACAAGGGCTCTCATCCTTGTGGCTCTCAGCCGTGGGGCGAGCTGCCTGGGGCCCTGAAGACCTTTTCCTCCTGCCTTGAAGATCCGTCTTCCTCCAAGCAAGAAGTCAGCAGAGACTGTATAAGTCTGGTCTTGGTTTTAAATTAAGCCAAGAAGCTGTGGTGGGTTAGTCTGGGGGGATGTGTCTGGGATAGCGAAAAAGTGGGTCTGGAGTGGGGGCAGCAATATCACGGGTAGCGGGCAGAGGGAGATATGGCGGTGGGAGTTGGGCAGGGCATTACAGGGGAAAACGGTCCAGGCAATTGAGGCCTGTTCCTTTTTCCGGCGCTTTTCCCAACCCTCTGGCCCTAGGGAGCTCTGTGAACACTCCTTCGAGGATTAGGGTGCTGCTGCTGAATGCCAGGTCAGTTAACGCAAAAATATCTCTCATCCACGATTTGATTGAGGATGAGCGTGCTGTCCTGGTATGCGTGACGGAGACCTGGTTGGATGCGCTGGGCGGGGTTGGTCTCTCTCAGCTTTGTCCTCCAGGTTTCCAGATCGTGCAGCAGCCCCGCCTTGAGGGTCGGGGAGGAGGCGTTGCGGTCATCTTTCGAGAGACACCCCCCCCCCGTTTCCAGGTGCCCGGTCAGGCAATCTCAGAATTTTGAGTGTTTGTCCTTGAGGGTGGGCCTCCGAGATAGGCTGGGGATTCTGCTGGTGTACCGACCACCCCGCTGCACTTCAGTCTCCCTACCTGAGCTGGCGGGGGTGATCTCGGAGGTGGCCTTGGGTTCCCCCAGGCTTATTGTCTTGGGGGATTTCAATGTCCACGCTGAGGCCCCCCTAGTGGGTGCGGCTCAGGATTTCATGGCCTCCATGGCAACCATGGGCCTGTCTCAATTGGTATCGGGCCCTACCCACGTGGCGGGACACACTCTGGATCTGGTTTTTGCTGACCGGGAAATAAATGATCTGGAGGTGGGGGAATTTGAGACTACTCCCTTGTCATGGACAGATCATCACCTGGTGGGGTTTAGTTTGACTGCTCCGTCTACCCTCTGCAGGGGTGGTGGGCTGATTAAGATGGTCTGCCCCCGGAGGCTTATGGATCCACTTGGATTCCAGACGGCCCTTGGGGAGTTTTCAGTGTCCAGAGCTGGTGACCCTGTCGAGGCCTTGGTTGATCTCTGGAATGGAGAGATGGCCCGGGCTGTTGACACGGTTGCCCCCAAGTGCCCTCTCCGGTGTGGTGGAGCCCGTTCTGCTCCTTGGTTTCCCTCGGAGCTTAGGGCGATGAAGCAACTCGGACGACGGCTAGAAGGACGCTGGAGGAAGAGTCATCACGAATCCGACCAAACACGGGCTAGAGCCCATTTTAGGGACTACTCCGTGGCGGTGGGGGTGGTGAAGAAATGCTTTTTCTCCGCCTCCATTGCGTCTGCTCAGTGCAGACAAACAGAGCTGTTTCGTGTGGTGAAAACCTTGCTCCACACATCCCCCCAAACAATGGGGGAGGAGCCATCTACAGCTCTTTGTGATCGGTTTGCCTGTCGCTTTGCAGATAAAGTCGCTTGCATCCGTGCTAACCTGGACTCCAGAGTTTTGGCAGTTCCGGCAGACGTGCCTTTGGTACCATCTGGTCCCGTTGTGTTAGATTCTTTTCGGTTGGTGCAGCCTGAGGATGTGGAAAAGATCGATGAAGCAACTCGGATCCTGGGCAGTGTGCGGGCGGCTTAATGCGCTCTTGACCCTTACCCTTCATGGCTAATAAAAGCTGCCAGGGAGGGGACAGGTAGATGGTTGGAGGTGATCGTTAATGCTTCATTAAGGGAGGGCAGGATGCCATCGTGCCTTAAGGAGGCGGTGGTAAGACCTCTATTAAAAAAGTCCTCCCTTGATCCCTCCAACCTGGACAACTATAGACCTGTGTCTAACCTCTCCTTTTTGGGCAAGGTGATACAGCGTGTGGTGGCGTCCCAGCTGCAGAGGGTCTTGGATGATACAGATTATCTGGACCCTTTTCAATCTGGCTTCCGCCCCGGATATGGGACTGAGACTGCCTTGGTCGCTCTAGTGGATGACCTACGCCGGGAACTAGACAGGGGGAGTGCGTCCCTGTTGGTTCTGCTGGACCTCTCGACGGCGTTCGATACCATCGACCATGGTATCCTTCTGGGCCGCCTCTCCAGTATGGCGATCGGAGGCACTGCGTTGCAGTGGTTTCGGTCCTTTCTTGAAGGGAGGGTTCAGAAGGTGGTGCTGGTTGACTACTGCTCGGCCCCGTGGTCGTTGGCCTGTGGGGTCCCGCAGGGATCGGTCTTGTCCCCCATGCTGTTTAACATCTACATGAAGCCGCTGGGAGAGGTCATCCGGAGATTTGGACTGAGTTGTCAGCAATATGCGGATGACACTCAGCTCTATCTCTCCTTGTCATCTGATTCTAGGGAGGCGGTGGATGTCCTTAATCGGGGGCTGGAGGCCGTGATGGGTTGGATGTGGGCTAACAAACTGAAATTGAATCCAGATAAGACGGAGGTACTGTTGGTCAGTAGGAGAGCCAATCGGGATGAGGAGATTCTACTGGTTCTGGATGGGGTTGCACTCCCCTTGAAGGAGCAAGTACGCAGCTTGGGGGTACTACTGGACCCAGCTCTGCTTTTGGAAGCTCAGGTGGAGGCGGTGGCCAGGGGTGCCTTTGCACGGCTTTGGCTGGTGCGCCAGCTGTGTCCCTTTCTCGAGAAAGCAGATCTGGCCACGGTTACCCACGCCTTAGTCACGTCGTGGCTGGATTACTGTAACACACTCTACGTGGGGCTGCCCTTGAAGAATATCCGGAAACTACAGCTAGTGCAAAACGCGCCAGCGAGGGTTTTATCCGGAGCTGCCCGTTGGGAACATATCACCCCCATTTTGAAAGAGCTGCACTGGCTGCCGGTTTGTTTCCGGGTCCAATTCAAGGTGCTGGTTTTGACCTTTAAAGCCCTAAACGGTTTGGGCCCGGGGTATTTGAGGGACCGCCTGCTCCCAAGGGTTGCTGCCCGCTTGACAAGGACATCTGAGGGGGCCCTGCTCCGGGTGCCGACAATGAGGGTGGCCCGGCTGTCGTGCACTCGGGACATGGCCTTCTCTGTTGCTGCCCCCAGACTCTGGAATGCTCTCCCAGTGGCCATTCGTTCCTCGGACTCCATCATGGCTTTTAGAAAGCTTTTAAAGACTTGGCTTTTTACCCAGGCTTTTACATGATCGTTTTCTACTGCGGCTTCTCTGTGTTTTTATTTGTTGTATTTGTTGTATTGTTTTTATGCCTGTTTTTATATGTTTTTATACTTTTAACATGATGTTTTTATTGTCTTTTTATTGTATGTTTTTAACTTTTGTAAACCGCCTTGGGGTTATCTTTTTAACGAAATGCGGTATATAAATGCAAAAATAAATAAATAAATAAATATTCCTGTGGCAGAAAAGGGAGGGAGGGGGAGGTGGGACTGCCAGTGTCTCCTTGCCAGGGGTGGCCCAAGGTATCTTGGCACCTGGGGCAAGGTGCAAAATGCTGCCTTGGCCCATGCCCCTGGTGGGAGCCAAGATCCTTTCAAAACCAACTCCTGCAAGCTTTGAAAGCAGGCAAGAGAGAAAGTTGCTTCCCGCACTTCTCTCCACATGCTTCTTACAAACTTTGCAAGGAGTGTGAGGAGAGATGCTCCTTTCAAAATCTGCAAAGATCCAATGCCAAAGGGCTGCTCCAATGGCAACAGCAGGAGGCCATCTTGCCACCCTGACAGCGTCCTAATAACCTACCACCTGAGGCAACTGCCTCACCATGCCTCTTGATAGGTCTGCCCCTGCTCCTAAGGTCTGCTCATCATCATCCTAAGGCACGTTGGAGTAGTTCCATTCCCTCTAAAACAGGTGTAATTTTGGATACATTAAGATCGTTCACATGACTGCTTTGGGTGGGGCTGAAGGCAGAATCATTCCTACCTTTCCCCACATGACTGCCTGCTCCTTGCAAGCCAGATCACTCACACACCCACGCAATACACGCTGGAGCCAGCTGGAGGCCAGGGAAACAGAGCCCAGCCTCCAGATATCCCATAATGCACTGTGCGAGGATCATGGTGCCTTGTGGAAATCCCTGAGGCCAGGTCACTCTTTCTCCTCGCCTCTAATGGCTGCCAACAGCCTCTGCACCCACATGACTGGGCAGTGGGGTTGGAGGGTGCATAGGCACCCTTCTACTTCACTTTTAGCCCTGGTCAAAGACCCGGCTACCCAGCTGAGGAGCACCAGGCTCAGGAGCAATCCTGCCAGTTCTCATGGGCATGCCCAACCGAGTAGGGCTGCGCTAGCTTGGGTAGAGGTAGTCATGAGAATTACCTCATTCTGTGTTGAGGTACTTATCATTTGTGTGGTATAGGATGATATTGTCATCGTTGTGCCTAAGGGCTTCAGACCATACTGTGACCTTCCTGCTGCAAACTCAGCTCTCGCTTCTGCCTCTTCACTTGCTAGAGGTGGCAAGGGCAACGGGAAGAAACGGATGTCTGATGTGGAGGTTTAAATACCCCTACACATCCCCTGTGTGTTGGGGAAAGTTGGCACAAACTGTCTGTTTTGTCAAAATGATTTCCAAATTGGAGAGAGTCATCCCATTTCTAACTTCTGTAGTTACAGCTGGAGTAGCATGGCAGGATCAGGCTAACCAGGAGATTGCAGCCCTTTCCACTAAGCAGTGCTGTGCTTTGCTGGGACTCCTTTGAGGGAAACTCAGCAATACAAGCCCCAGGACCATCTTGGAAGGCATGTATGAACCACTAGGAAGTGTAGTCCTTCCTAGTGCTTTCCACTATAAAGCTCTATGTGCAGCACTCTATGTGCACCTTCCAAGATGTCACTGGGGCATAACAGGTCTCTGTTTCTCTTAAAGCCGTCCACTCCTGGCACTGGGGAAAGCACAGCACTGCATGGACATCAGCGTAGTGGGAAATGGCTCTCATAGTGAATGTTGTTGTTTTTTTAACCAAAGTGGACCCTGAATGGAAAATAATGAAGATCACTGGACTACTGCAACACATTCTACATGAGGCTGCCCATTAAAAATATCCAGAAACTGTAACTGAGGCTAAACATTGCTGCCAGATGGCTGTCAGTGTCTCATGTGTTGACCATATACTTCCAGTTCTGTTTGAACTCCATTGACACTCCATCTGTTTCCAGATGCAATTCAAGTTGTTTGAACTGCATGTTGTTACTTTTAAAATCATCAACAGTTTGGGCTGTAGGTATTTTTAAGAATTGTATAGTCCCATATGAATCTAGCCACCCAACCAATCATCAGGAGAGGATTTGCTCTGCGTGCTAATACCTGCTAAGGTTTGACCAAGGTCAGCTCAGGCTGCATCCCCTAGTGCTTCTCCCATACCCCATTCTCTGCTTCTTCCTGCATTCTGCTCATACCCAGCACTGCACTTGGATAATTCTTTCCTCTCCACCCATGCTTTCCCCCTTTCCTCTCCACCCATGCTTTCCCCCTTACCAGTGGCATGTTAGCAGCTCTAGTGCTGCCACTCGTCGTCTTCCTACTCCCTAGATTTCAAAAAGGCAGCAAGGAATGGGGGCCGAAAAGGAAGTGTGGAGGAGAGTAGACTGTCTGCTCGAACCCACCACTCACCAAACTTGCTCTTCCACTCCATTCTTCTCTTCCTGTTTAAAATCAAGGAAGTGGGAGGAAGAGCAGCAGCAGCATTGTCTGGCATGCCTTGCCACCACGTGGAAGCTGCACAGGTGGAAGCTGCCTTGAGGTGGTGGGCATGGGGGGTACAGTGTGCCCCCATCAGCGTGCTACTTGGCGTGACTGTCTCAGATAATTGCATTGATGGGTTGGCACTGAGTTTGGCTGGTGAGCATGCAAGACAGTGCCTTCTGAGTGCTGTCTCCAGGCATTGGGACTTTCCCCGCCAGGAATTTGGTACTACCCCATCTTCCCCACCCTTAGACGCCTGTTAAGACTTACTTTTAGTACTGGGTATTTGGGACAAACTAAGATAAGATTATCCCACTGTGGTTTTAATGCTATTGGTTTTCATGCTCTTTTAATCTGTGTATTGTAGGGGTGTACATTTCGGAATTTTCTCATTTCGATTTGGATCTGAATTGAAACACCTCCATTTTGTTTTGTACCCGAATTTTCTGAATCTGAATCACCTGTTTCATTTTGTAGTCAAATTTTCCGAATATGAATCGATCCTGATTTTTTTAAAAAGGGTCCCGAGGCAAAAGGGGTGGTGGTAGTGCCCAACAGGTGGAAGCTACCACCCAAATTACAGAGGAATTGGGCAGAGAGCTGGGTTTTTGTGTGTGTGAATTTTTGAAGTTTATGCATCTTTAAGAATTTTCCCATAGGGAATAATGGGGATTCCAGCAAATGTATCACTTCACATCAGGGGGAAAGGGGGGGGAGCAGAGTGGAGTGTGGTGGGTGGTAGTGCCCAATGTGGACAAGGAAGTACCAGAAATATTTCAAAGGAATTGGGCAAAAGGCTGATTTTTAAATGATATCTGAAGTTTTCACATATTTAAGATTTTTCCCCATGGGGAATAATGGAGGTTTCAGCAGCCCCATAATGCCACTTGGGGGGCACTGGGGTGGCCCAGAGCGAGTGGTGGTGTAGTACACATAGGGTGCCAACCACCCCCGTGGGTTGGTACCCCATGGGGTACTGGTGTACAGATTCTCTGGTTGTAATGTGAGTGGATTCATGGTCTTTGAAAATCACATGCTACCAGAGAATCTACTCTCAGAACACCTCATAAACAACAAAACCCTGTACACCATAGGTTAACAACCCATGGGGGTGGTTGGCACCCTATGTGCACTACACCACCACTCACTCTGGGCCACCCCAGTGCCCCCCAAGTGGTGTTATGGGGCTGCTGAAACCTCCATTATTCCCTATGGGGGAAAATCTTAAAGATGTGTGAACTTCAACAATTCACAAAAAATCAGCCCTTTGCCCAATTCCTTTGAAAACTGGGTGGCAGCAGGCACCCATTGGGGCACTACCACCTGACCCACTCTTCTTCCCCCCAAACCCCCTTTCTGCCCCAAATCGGCCCCAAATTACATCAACATTACACATCAACAACAACAGCAGAGTTTTGCAAAGAACCAGGCAGGTTTCCAAAGGTCACGCATATCCACATCCCACTCAGAAATGCAACTGATCTACACACAACAGTGTGAAACAACAACAATGAAATGCACACCGCCCCACACGCCCCCTTCCAATGCAGGGTAACAGCAGCAGCCAGCAAAAAGCAAGCAAGCATGATATCACAGATGCAACAGACACAGATGCAGGGCCAACAACAGCATCAATGTGCCCTGCCCTCCCTCCCCCAAGCATTTTTCATCCACAAGCAAGA
This sequence comes from Hemicordylus capensis, assembly GCF_027244095.1. Lineage (NCBI taxonomy): Eukaryota > Metazoa > Chordata > Lepidosauria > Squamata > Cordylidae > Hemicordylus > Hemicordylus capensis. Next base: position 416,957,875 of record NC_069657.1, read on the forward strand.
GACACGGCTACATCTGGCACCTGGCCTTAAAAGCGGGTTAATACGGAAAGGTGCAAAACAACATTCTACCAGTGGAACAGTGAGGTCTGGCTCCCTTCCCACCTACGCAAGTAAAAGAGTGATGATGATGACAACAATGGCACACAGTTGTTTGGCGCATTTCTTTTACATTTCTGCAACAGATGCCTGTGGCCCCAGCAGCACAACCTATTGAGTAGATGCAAGCAGTCTAGTTTGAATGTTGATGCTGCTGCTAGAAGTCACACACAATATGTCCCAATCTTCATTGCAAAGAAGTCTACACACAGTGAGAGAAAGAGAGAGTCTGCCTGAGCGCATCCATGAGGTCCCCCAAATACAGGCACAAGAAAGCAAACCATCCAAGGCATTTGAATAAATTGCATAATATATACATATAATTGCACATTATATACTGCTAGACTTGGATTATTTGGCAGCGGAGCATAGTATACCTGTGCATGTGTGCTCTGCGAAAGGGTTAGTGGGTTTAGGGTAAACTAACTAAAAAACCCCAAGAATACAGAATTCTGATCACTCTCAGCCACAGTGGATACAATGGCAACTATTCCCATAATTGTGACTGTACTTTTTTGCAGCTGTCACCATCACAGAAATTGTTTCCTACTGTGTGATTGCCTATTATGTCATCTCTGCAGTGCAGACCCAGGGGCAGGGAAAATAACTTATGTTGGCATGAGAAAGGGATGTTTTTTGAGCTACCCCTTAGTTAGCATGGGTATTGTAAAAAAATTTAGGTTGTAACGGAGCTCCGATGGGCAGAAGGAAGGTAATACATGCAAATTTCCCTGCCTCACCTTTTCCACAGCAGCCCCTTGAAATTGAAAACCCCTCCTTGAACTCCCCCCACCCTTGCCCCTTCTTCGACCCTTCCTCTGGCCAATGTGGGGTCAGTAAAGAGTGGCAAGAGGCAAAAGAGCAAATGGGGAACAAGGAGGGAATTGTTGGAAGGGCGGGAAATTAAAATAGATGTCAAAGACAAATGGAGACTGATTCTCAGAGATTGCCACAAAACGGAGTTCAGAAACAACAAAACATTTTGTACCCAAAACAAGGACATTTCAATTTGTATACAAAACTTTCGGATTTTGAAAACAGGTGTTTCGTTTCGGCTACAAAACACCGGAAATGGCCATTTTCGGGTACAAAACGTTTTGTATCCAAATATGTTTCGCACATTCCTAGTGTATTGGTTTTATTCTGTGTTGATTTTTCAATTTTTTAAAATCAGTGTTGATCACTGCTTGGAGGCTGCTATAGCAAAAAGCATTGTATACATGTAAATAATAAAATAAACATAACATATTTATCTTATTAACTTATATTCCACCTGTAGGGGAAGTATGGCAGTTCAGTCCCCAAATAGCAAAGCAAAACCAGTTTGGTGAGAAAGCAGCAAAGCAAGAGGTCTTGAGTCAGTTCTTTAGTATTGAAGAACTATAAGGATTTATTTAAAGAAAAGGTTACAAACAACTGTGAAAAAGCCTGCAGCTTAATTTCAGCTGTATCTCATGGCTGAAGAGAAAGTCCAAAACAGCTGGAGAGACAAAATGGAGATTAATACTAGAAGAACAAAGAGGGAAGGAGTCTAGCACTTTTATCCATGACACTAACACACACACACACACACACCCAAAGTGGTCACTATGAGACACTGCAGCTGAGAGCTGATGCTGCCAGGGCCCTAGTTCCAAAGCAGCCATCTCGGTCTGACTGTGTTTCTTAGTTATCTCCTGGACTTGGAACTTGAGAAAGATGTTTTCCTCTGAATTTTGATGGTTTTGGTGGGGATGGGGCAGCAGAGGAAAATATCTCCAGCAGACACCAGGCCAAACAATGTTCCATCCAATTCCTGTTTAGTGATGTCCTTGTAAAAAGGCAGGTGCTATTGTAGTGGCAATAGTTGATAGCAGATAAACAGTGACAATACAGTACATGTCGGAAGGAAACTGATATTAACACCACTGCAAAGTGGAAATGATATGAGCCAAAAAATACCAGGGCTATAGTCCTAAGCAAATTTCTTAGGAAGTAAGCCACCTAATGGCACATCAGGGAAATGACTTGCCTAGCAAGCATGAGGTTGCTGATTCAAATCCCCGCTGGTATGTTTCCCAAACTATGGGAAAGACCTATATTGGGCAGCAGTGATATAGGAAGATTCTGAAAGGCATCATCTCATACTGCGCAGGAGGAGGCAATGGTAAATGGTAAATAAGATCCATCTTATTTATTTATTATTTCTCTGTGTAAACTGCACTGAGCCATTTTTGGAAGGGTGGTACAGAAATAGAATAAATTATTATTATTATTATTATTATTATTATTATTATTATTACTATTATTAACAACAACAACCCCCAGTGAGGCACTACCTTGCCGTGGTTGTGGGGCTTGTGTGCTCTGAGGAAGGTGAGAGCTATGCCAGAGGTCCAACCATACTGGACAGGTCTCACCAGAGTGGCCAGACAAAGAGTGCCTCTCCCATCAACAATATGGTGAGATGTAACTTTAATAAATCTATACCGGATCGGTCATTGCCCAGGTCAACAAGGACCGCGCAAGGTGCTATAGTTCCTGGACATCTGGTGGCAAGTGGGCAACAGGACTCGGGATCCTCAGTTGAGCAACCAGGGCTGAAGACAGCAAAGTTACTGGAAGAAACGTCGCTTAACTGAAAAAAATATACGAAAAATGCCAACAAGGAAATAATGATCTGCTATTACAAGTCTAGTCCAACTAGAAGAGGTTATTTAAAAAGAATGTACCAAATTTGGAAAGAGAAGCATCCAGATACAGAAATAACAGAACAAAGGCTAGCAGACCAGAGAAGATTCATAATAAGAAATAAAGTATTCACAGGAGTTGAGCTGGAAGAACTGCAAAGAGCAACACAGGCTCAAGATATGGAAGAAGAATTACCACCAATTGAAGCAGTTGCTCAGGCGCAGGTGGAGGAGGTATTGGAAATCGAGGATGCCACTGTTGCTGAACTGTTTCAAAATCAAAACCAGGAAACCTCCCCTTTGCCTTCACCTCAAAAACCCGAATGCCGTTTAATAGAAAAGCAACAAGAACTAAAGCAAAAAATAACTGAGCACATGAACCAAACAAACACCAGGGTTCGACTTCCAGCTCTAAAAACAGTTGCCAAAAAACAACTTGCTCAGGCATTAAAAGATGTCAATGCTGCACTTGCAGAAATAACAACCAATAATTTGCAAGAAACAAACCAACTAATGTACATTGCAGCAACAATAACAACACAAGAGCTCGGATATAAGATCAGTGGACCTGTCAAAAAAGAAAGCAGTACATCACCTAAATGGAAGATTAGATTAGAAAATAAAATCTCCAGGCTTAGATCAGATGCTAGTAAATTGAAAGATATGAAAGTCAAGAAGCTGAAGAATGAAAACACCAAACAGTATCTGATCCAAAAATACCACCTAGATTCAAGGAGAATTAGAGAAGTCTTGGAAATAATAAAGCAGCAAATAACAGCAGTGTCAAAGAAGATTAGCAGATACGAAGCCAGAATAACACAACACAGGCAGAATCTCCTATTCCAGTTGAATCAGAGACGTTTCTACCAAAGCATAGAAGGAGAAACTGCAAGAAACGTAGAAACATCAAATAAAGAAGAAACAGTGCAATTCTGGGGGAAATTATGGGACAATCCAATAGATTATAATAAAAAAGCAGGCTGGATAAAAGAGGTCAAAAAATGTAACCAACAAATGCAAGATCTAATAATAACACCAGAATTAATAAGTGAAAGAGCAAAGAAAATTAAAAATTGGACTGCTCCAGGTGACGATGAACTGCATGGCTTTTGGTTTAAACACCTAACAACCTTCATAAACAACTATCAAAACAATTCAATCACATTTTGCAAGGAGGTGATATTGAACAATGGCTAACAACTGGGAAAACCAATCTCATAATGAAAGACCAGCAAAAGGTGCAGTTCCAAGTAATTATAGACCGATAACCTGTCTGCCAACCATGTTCAAATTATTAACTGGAATAATAGCCGATGAAGTGATGCAACACTTATTAACTAATAAGCAGCTTCCAGTTGAACAGAAAGGAAATTGCCCAAACACCAGAGGCACAAAAGACCAGCTGCTGATTGACAAAATGATTTTAGAAAATTGCAAGAGAATAAAAACCAATCTAAGTGTTGCGTGGATTGACTACAAGAAAGCCTTCGATTCATTGCCTGACACATGGATACTAAAATGTTTAGAAACAACTGGTGTCAGCAAAAACATTCAGATATTTATTTTAAAAAGCAATGAGTATGTGGAGTACACAGTTAACAATCAATGGCGAGACACTTGGACAGGTTAGCATTAGAAGAGGTATTTTCCAAGGGGACTCACTATCCCCTCCGTTCGCCATGACCCCACTTTCACAAATACTAAACAAAACAGGCCTCGGATAACAAACATCTAAAACATCAAGTCAAATCAACCATCTGCTGTACATGGACGATCTGAAGTTGTATGGAAAGTCCCAGTCAGAAATCGAATCACTGCTAAACACTGTCTGTATATTCAGTAGCGATATAGCAATGGAGTTTGGACTAGACAAGTGTGCTGCATTAATAATGAACAGAGGGAAAATAAGAAAAACAGAAGGAATAGAACTGCCCAATGGAAGCAAGATCAAGAACCTGGAAGAGAAAGAACGTTACAAATACTTGGGCATTCTCCAGGCTGATAACATCACACACACTGAAGTGAAAAGCAAAATTGGAAGTGAATACATCAGGAGAGTTAGAAAAATCCTCAAGTCCAAACTCAATGGCGGGAACACCATACAAGCCATAAACACCTGGGCTATACCTGTTATCAGATACAGTGCAGGAATAACAGACTCGACCCAGGCAGAGCTAGAGACGCTAGATCGTAAGACCAGGAAAATCATGATCATCAATCATGCTCTGCACCCCCGCAGTGATGTCGATAGGCTATACCTCCCTCGCAGCTCAGGTGGAAGAGGAATGCTGCAAGTCCCTCAAACAGTAGAGGAGGAGAAAAGAGGCCTTGAAGAATATAGCAACGACAGTGAAGAAGATGCACTTAAAATGGTCAATAATGCGAAACTCTTCAACACCAATGAAACACAGCAGGCCTACAAGAAAGAACAAGTCAAGAACCGAGCAGAAAAATGGAAACATAAGCCACTGCATGGTCAATATTTGCACAATATAAGTGGAAAATCAGACATCAGCAAGACCTGGCAATGGCTTAAGAATGGCAACTTGAAGAAAGAAACAGAGGGTTTAATACTGGCTGTGCAAGAACAGGCACTAAGAACAAATGCAATAAGAGCAAAAGTCGAAAAATCAACAACAAACAGCAAGTGCCACCTTTGTAAAGAAGCAGATGAAACTGTGGACCACCTAATCAGCTGTTGTAAAAAGATGGCACAGACTGACTACAAACAAAGGCATGACAAAGTAGCAGGGATGATACACTGGAACATCTGCAAAAAAAACAAGCTACCTGTAGCCAAACATTGGTGGGACCATCAAATTGAAAAAGTTGAAGAAAATGAAGATGTAAAAATATAATGGGACTTCCGACTACAAACAGACAAACATCTGCCACACAATACACCAGATATCACTGTAGTCAAGAAGAAAGAAAAACAAGTCAAAATAATTGACAGCAATACCAGGGGATAGCAGAACAGAAGAAAAATAAATGGAAAAAATCACCAAATACAAAGATCTACAAACTGAAATTGAAAGGCTGTGGCAGAAAAAGACCAAAATAATCCCAGTGGTAATTGGCGCCCTGGGTGCAGTTCCAAAAGACCTTGAAGAGCACCTCAACGCCATAGGGGCCACAGAAATCACCATCAGCCAATTACAAAAAGCAGCTCTACTGGGAACAGCCTATATTCTGCAACGATATCTATAACAACAGCAACAACATTGACAATAAAATTCTGGCATCCCAGGTCCTTGGGAAGGACTCGATGTCTGGATAAAACAAGCCAGTCAGTAACACCTGTCTGACTGTGTAAAATAATAATAATAATAATTTAAAAACCTCAACACCATAGGGGCCACAGAAATCACCATCAGCCAATTACAAAAAGCAGCTTTACTGGGAACAGCCTATATTCTGCGACGATATCTATAACAACAGCAACAACATTGACAATAAAATTCAGCCATCCCAGGTCCTTGGGAAGGACTCCATGTCTGGATAAAACAAACCAGTCAATAACACCTGTATGACTGTGTAAACAAGAAATAATAAATAATAATAATAAACCTCTCCTGTATTCTACCAAAAGAAAACCACTGGGCTCTGTGGTCGCCACAAGTCACCACCGACTTGATGGCACACTTTACCTTTAAGTCGCATTGAACTCAAGGAGAACTTCTGAGTAAACACACTGAGAAACGGGCTGCATTGCTGAAAAACAATTCAGAATGGGTTGAGGAAAGTACTGCTGTTGCACTGGTAGAGAAAGGTCTCAGTGTGAAGGTGGGATTCTGAATTTAATGAATACATATTAGGGAGACCTGGGATTTTTTAATTTCATTTTTTTTTGTTCCACCTCTGATTTTCTGTCTTTTTAATAAAATAGATTTTTTTTCCTGATTTCTGTTGTTCTGTGATAAAGGAATCAGGGGAATATGTGGCTTGCTTTGTTTTACTGATTGACTGCACAAAAAGCTCAGCTTCATAAACTGTTCATTTCTGTAATTTTCTTTATCTTCTGCTCAGTTTGATTGTTGGCATCTCACCTGTTTAAAAATAATTACAGCAGAAAATATGAAAGTCATAGTATCATTGTCCTGCATGCTCAAAAGAACTCAACGGGGCTAATCACGTGAATAATGTTAGTGCCTAAAGGGATAACGGTACTGAACCATAGCAAACCTGTATATGCACTAGTTAATAGCTCTCCACTAATATAGATAACAGTCACTGTAGCACCATCAATCTGCCAAAGTATAGATAAAGATATTCTGGCTGCCATACATTTCAATTAAACTTATGAGCTGTTATCGGTATGTCAGGCCAAGTCATGGAAGGCTGTACTTAAGAATCTGATCTTACCTGAAGTTGTGTTTATAATATAATATAATAGACAAAGAATGTGTGTGTTGTGTGTGTGTGTGTGTGTGTGTGTGTGTGTGTGTGTGTGTGTGTGTGCGAGAGAGAGAGAGAGAATATAGACTAGAATGAAGTCAAATTAGCAGTCAATATTACTACTATTGAAGTGGAGTAACAAAACAATTTTTTCTCTTGAGTATCACATTCTGTGTTTTTGTCCCAAACAGTGTATGTTCTTATAGAACCAAGTGCCTTGTATAAGGTAGTTTCAGAAAACTGATATACAGTGTGTGTGGGTGGGTGTGTGATGCTGATGATCCAAATGTACACTTAAGATGCACTTCTAACTTTAGTATGAGTCTGTGCTTTAAAAAAAGAAAAGAGGCAGAACGTACAATGATAACCCGCCATCAAGCTGGAATGACATGAAGAATGTGTGGCGGCTTCTAAAAGCAGCAGTCTCACATCTCATCCTTTCCCCTCTTACCAGTAATGTCTATTAAAAATAAAACGTGATTGGATATAATTACATTGCATGTTTTCCACATCCCTGCTAATAGCTGTCAATACCGTGGAGCTAGACAGGAAATACTTACAACAAAGATACTACATCACACCATTTATTTAACTGGACTTACTGAGAAGGGGGGAAGAGGAGGAGAAGTGGAGCTGCAGCAGGCAATGTCTTTTGGAACTACCTAAAATCAATCTCCAGTTTTATTCATAAGGTGCTTTACTCCTGTCCTCTGCCCTGCAAGGAGCCCATGATTCAGTTAGTGTACAGAACAGAGTAATTGCTATTTTTCTATTTTCAAAAAAATAGGGTAGCAGCCATTGCTGCCTTTTCTTCATCCTAAGATACAGTCTGAAATTGTATTTAGCACCCAGTGATGCTAATCAACATGAGTATGTTTATATACTCATGAGATATCAGGGAAATAGACATATCAGGTGGTAAGTAAATAAGTAAATAAATAAAATATAAATCTATCCTGCTATACTCCATTTTAACTCTGGTTATAAACTGTAAATTTTAGAACAATTGCCTCTACCCACAAGCAGAGGCATATCTAGGGAAAATAGCGCCTAGGGCAAGCACTGAAATTGTGCCCCTGTCCAAACAGGAATGATGGGACTTGTAGTCAACAATATCTGGAAATCCCTGTTAAAAGGAACACGGTACCATCTAGACATGGTTGTTGATCAAAACCTGAAAACATGAGCCATCTCTGTAAAAGACTTAGAACAACAGCCAGGAGTTATGTGAGGATTCCAAGTGTCATTTTCTCTGTCTCATCTCATGCTTTTTAAAAAACATGACTTTGTCCTAGAGGATCACCTGCCAAAATAGCCACCAGCAAAATAGAGGAAGCATGAGGTGGTGGGGCAGGGGGGGCAGTCTATAAACCAGTGAATGATTCCTGCCAGCCTTTGTCTTGTGATGACTGTTGGCTCATGATGGAGTATATGTGCATTCACCACACTAGTGCTTACTTTCACACCAGGAGGGAGGAGGATACATTAGTTTGCCACACTAGACAGAGGAATTTGCAACAGGAGCAGACAGCCAAGTTCTGTCAGGGCCAAAACCAGCCCCTGCCCGACTAAGAAATCATTGTAATTTGCCCCTTCCTGTCACAAGCAGTGTGCTGTTCTTTTATTGTTGACTCTAACTCTCAGTTATCCCAGTCATGGATGGAATATTCAGGGTCAATTTACAAGAGACACATTTTATACATGGAAGTTTCTTCTGTGCAGGTGTTGTGCAGAAACCCATGTGTAGTGATCAATACATATGTATCTATTCCGCCAGGGGCATAGCAAGGTTGGAATGGGCCAAGATGAGATTTTAAAATGGGCCCCCAGCCCCTCAAAGTCCAGGGCCTCCACACACCCCAGGCCCCCAAGGATTTAAGTCTGATATTTCAAAATAAGTATGCTGCCTGGAAATACATTTCACTGAATACACACACACACTTCACAATATATAGTGATATACATTGAGTACTATATATTTGTGCTTCTTTTAATGCCTAGAATACACTAGCAACGCTAATTATTAAAATAGCCCCCTCGCTGCAGATTAGCAAAGGAGACTTTCAACCATGCAGTGTGAGCCTATATCTGTTTTCTCAGAATTCGGAACAAATTCAGTAAAGTTTGATTCCAGGAGGTTTTTCACTCAAGGCTTTTAAAGCCCTTTAACATACATCTCCTCTGGAATTGAGGTGCTGCATTCACATGTTGGCCAGATTTACCCTGAAGTCCCTGCGAGTTATTGGAGAGCAGTTCACACACAAGAAAAATAAAATAAAATAAAATAAAATAAAATAAAATAAAAGCACAACACATGCTTCACAGTTCTCACTCAGACCTTCTGGGCTGCAAAACAACTTGAACATAAGTGCATTTATAAATGAATGAATGAATAAATAAATAAATAAATATTTGTTCCAGAAGTTTTTGTAACTTTCTGCCATGAAACAAGCCACTTATAGGCCTTTTTAGATAGTTTTTGTTTTTAAAGCCAGCAAATTTTTCAATCTGTTTTAAATTAAATATTCAGAGACTTCTCAGTCCCCCCCCCATCAAAGCCCTATGGCAAGCAGATCCCTATATACCCGGGGGTGGAGGGCAACCACAAAAAGGAATTCACAGTCTACCTTGCAAAAGCTGTGCTGGATGGTCCGGGCAGAAGTCTGCTGCAGAGAACTCTACCTGCCTCCTTCCTGACTTGCTTGGGGCCTGCTGGTGAGTTCAGGCTTCAGGGAGGCCTACACCCAGAGGAGGCCTCTCTGGAAGCCCCACCCACCTGCCAATCAGCTGAGAGGCGATCCTAAGCTGGAGCCGGAGGGCAAGGCAAGCAGGATGGCAAGTGGCTGAGGGGCCCTGGGGCTGGGCAGGTGTGCAATGGGGTGGGGGTGGCAGGCACTGGCGTGACCCCCCCAGTGGCACCTAGGGCACGTGCCCTGGCTGCCCCACAGTTCCGCCCATGCCCACAAGGCTTCTTCCCCATATGCAGAACCCTGCCATATCCCTGTCCATGGGAAAGAAAGCAATGCCACATCAGAGTGAAGCTCCAGTTCTGAAGGCAGAGTGCTAACCAAACTGCTTATGGCTCCCCTCCTGATTGGCCTACTCAGGAAGATGGGGAGGCCTGCTCCAGAGAAGGGCTGTCCTGAAGATCCAGGAAAAGGGCAGGGCTCTTGCGATCTATCTAACATCTTCATTTGAAGCCAGCTTGTTGCTGATTCAGCAGCTCCATTTGTGAGCTTATGCCTCTAGCTGCCTTTCTGCTCTGTGGCCCGGTACAGACACCAGTATAAACATCAACTCTACAACCACCACCACCCCTTGGTTTTCTTAACATCCTGATGAAGAGTTTGAAAGGCTTACTTAAGATTTTTTGTCATTTTATTGGAATAAAGGTATTATAAGCCCATGGCTTTTGAATTTTTCCTAATAGACAAGTACGACTATCTGTGATTTCTATCTATTGGCACCCTTAGACTTTGTTTAGAATTAAGCATGGAAATGAACCAGATGTTTGAGTTTTGGTTTATACATTGACCTGATAGCCTTTGATGAGTCAAAACCTGTTGTTTTAAAAAGTAGGCAACCCGTGTGGAAAACCTTTATGTTTTGTCAGATATTTGTGGGTTGGTTGTTTGCTCTATGCAAAACTGAAAATGAATCTGTGTGAATGGCTTTTGGCTCAGCCCTGATAAAGAAGTAAAGATCAGTATCCCTTAAACATCTGTGCTGTTCCATCAAATACCTTTTCCATCTAACCATGCTTAACTATTCATCATAAATTAGGATGAATGTAAGTTCTGAGATTGTGTTTTACAGTGATTCAACCAACCGCTCAGTAAGTATACACTACACCAGTCGGCTTACACAGATTCAAGCATACAAATAGTTATTTGATTGTTCGAGCGTATAATTCATCCCAGCATTACCTGGAAATAAGTCTTCAGTTAAAAGGCCCATTCAAAAATCATTTCCATGCAAATTTTATTTTAAAAAGAATATATATGTATACACACACATAATTGTAGTGACTTGAGATCACATTGTTTGAAGAATCATGGTCATAAATAAGTGATCATGTGCTACAAAGGAAAAAATCCATTTGTGTTAATATAAAGAAACAACATGGGTGCTCACATTGGAAAACCATATTTTGTTGAGTTATAAGGTTTTCAGGTTAGATATCTCCTTTTTGAAGTACAAAAATGTAAACTATAATGTATGTAGCAGGATAGTGGTATCACCTCAAATCGGAAGGCATCAAACTTCCCTAGAAAACATGTGAAAAAGGTTAATATAAATTGAGAATTCATTAATGTAAAATAAGCTTGAACATATTTTTTAACTAGAACATGGTAGCAAAAAGACCACAATTTTAATGAATACTAGTATTGCAAGAGGACATGGCATATATTTTTCAGCAAGATTTATACATGCATTTTCTTCTGACATTCTTTTGCCAGGAAACACATTATGTTTTTAACAGATAGTGTGTCTTTTAAAAAAATATTTTCAGGTGTGCTGTAATGGGATTTTGCACAACAATACACCAGGCTTCCAGTGCTGTGAGGACAAGTACATCCCATTTATTCTTAATATATCAGGCATTTGCTGTGGTGGCCAGATGCATGCAGTGCAACCAGAGTATCAGTGTTGTGGTGGCTATTACACAAAGGTATTAGCAGGTAAGAGGCAAATTCTTTCAAGCATTTGACAGAAATAAAATGGCACAATACAGTCTTCAACCAAGAAAAAGGGAAATGTATTGGTAGCTTGAGTGTGAATTTTAGATGAGCAATGTTTCTGTTCAGTCACAGAGAGAGAAATGGAAAATTGCTATGATTGTTTTTACTAATATAAAAAATACATTTCATTTTCATTACAGTATTGTTGAATAAATGAAGTGTGAATGCATGGAATGTGACATAGGGAGAATTCATTATCCACATAACTTTTCCACAACTGAAATGGTGAACTGAACAGAACATGAATTGGGAGACAAGTGTAGTGTAGTGGACAGTGTGTTGGGCTGGGGAGACCTAGGTTCAAAATCCACCCCCTTAAGCCATGAAGTTCACTGGGTAATCTTGGACCACTCACCTTCTCTCATTCTTCCCTATGTCACAAGGTTTGTTGGTTAAAAACCTTATGCATACAACCCATGGAAATATGGGATACAATTGTAATTAAAAACAATAATAGAGGCCTGTTCACAGATTCCTCCAGGAACAGCTCAGTGACCATGGGACCTCTCCACATATGTAAGCCCTCTGAATTTGACTTCATGCAGCCTACCTGTGGGAGCAAAGAGGTCACTTTACAATTGGTATTGCAAAACATTGCTAAGAATTGGCCATATGTGTGGGGGTCTTTGAACATTATCATAGCATGGAGTTAGTACACTGCCAAGATTTGTAGAGAGGTAGAGTTATTCATGCATTATCTATACCAGGGATCCTCAACGTTGGGCCCCCAGATGTTCTTGGACTTCAGCTCCCATAATCCCCAGGCCCAGTGGCCTTTGGCTGGGGATTATGGGAGTTGAAGTCCAAGAACATCTGGGGGCCCAATGCTGAGGATCACTGATCTATACCATGCATTTGAGGGGCCTGTATCCGGCTTCACTTTTAAAAGGAACTCAAGTATAGTCATTCACACAAAAACATGTACATTTGGCATAATGTCTGAATAGGGCTACTATGGATGAGATGTGTGGGTGTTCAAGAGGAGGGAACTCAAAATGCAAGCTCCTTCCTCTCAAATGAGGCAGCCCCAATTTGAGTCAGGTGAAGCCCCCTTCAATCTTACCCATATTTAGATTGGAGCTCACACCCTACTTCCACCATTTGCTACTTAAGGTTGTGGAGCCTGAGTACTACAAATGGAAGATGTTCTGCACAGCTGAGCAGAGCACCATTTGCAAATGGGGAACATGGAGCTTTAAGATGCATGATCCCAAAGTGAAAACTATGGAAGCTTTATTTGGGCTGATCTGAATATTCTGTTGAACACTTGAGAATCTCCTTCAGAGGGTTTAAGTGTTTGCTTGAAACACTCAGATCAGCTTCTGTTAAGGAAAAAAATGACAAGACACACAAGTACTAAGCACACAGTAAATGCCTTGTTTAGTTAACCCTTAATATACCTGAATATAATGAAGACTTTCAAAACAGACTAAAGCACCTAGCACATTTCATAGCATTCAATGCCTAACCTCAATCAAAATCTCCAACAGGCTTCCAAATGCACATGTTCCTTCACAAATGCAGTGATTTTCTTATTCTTTTCAGTATTAGAGAAGCCCTGCAATGTACACACAGAACATCCCAGTACAGAGGAAAATGGGGTCATTCCAGTTCATGTGGAGGTCTTTGCGCACATCTGGACATTTCATATGCATCCGACAAGGCTTTAAACAATTTTTCCCCTAAATTTTAAGTAGTTGGGAATGTTACGTATACATGCAAATACAGAAGAAATTATCATATTTTATATTTGCATATATCATTAGTGAAGATATATCTCTAAGGCAGGTAATTGTGTGTGCTGCACCTACTTTGAACGTTAAGCATAACCACACACATAGTTACCACTAATATTGGAAGGTGCTCGTAGAGACTTCAGATTAAAGCTGAAGTATGCTTTGGCAAACATTCCAGGGTTCAGAACCATGTGGCCCTTTGGAATCAATATCAGGAAATGTGGGTGCAATCTGATGATAAAACCTTGTCCCATCACATGATTTATTTTCCAACTGAAAAATCTCACACAATTGATACATTTATCAGTTCAAATTTAAGCTTTCAGTGAAAGAAACAACATTCCCCTTCTTACATATTATTTTCAATTGCCCCCCCCGCCACCCCAAATATGGTTTAATAGAGTACACCTGCTAACTCAAAGACAGCTTTCCACTGGATGTTTAATGCACACATCTCTTTGCAGACAACTGTGAGGTCAGGAGCTAAATTCACTGCATTACCCATAGGTTGGCACACACTCCCTGTGCTCAGAAGTACTTTGAATTTCTTCCAAGCTATGCAGCACATCCTAAATTCCAGTGCCTTCAAAAGTCATTCATATATCACAATATTAGAATGCTGTCCATGACATCATCCAAAAGAAAAAGCACTGTCCCACAGAACCAGAGGAGAGCCCTTGGCTCATCTCATTAATCTCAATGTTCTAAAATAAGATGATTGTCTTTGACCTCTAGTCCCATCCAGTGGTCTCTGTTAACTAGCTTAAAGCTGTTTACATAAGGACAGAAAAGTATGGTGACTCAAACTATCTCATCTCTAAAAGAAGCTCAAATTCAATCAGCAGCAACTGTCAAGCTTCGGACAGAATATTTATGTACTATTTGCCAGTGTTTTTAAAAATAGATGCAGTTACTGCTTTCTTCCTCCCCTCTGGGCAGGAACGAGAACAATGCTGGTCACTTTTTTTCTTTTTTATAAATATGCTAATAACCCCAAGCAAAATGTTAATGTGGGTCATTCTTTGATAAGGATAACAATTAACTGGTAAGACTGTGTAGTAGTTTTCAGAGAGAAAACATTTTCAAGCTTGGCTTGGAATGGATCCCATTTTGAGAGGTTAATGAGAAGGTTACTGATCCTTTGTGTCTTATGTCTAATGGTCCTTTTTACAAAAAATAAAAATAAAAATCTGTATTATTTCCAATTGATATAAGTTACATACCCCATTGAAGGCTTTCCTCAGCTCAGTCATGAAATTAGATTCTGAGGAGAGCAGAGAAATGTTGTTAAGTAAGTATCTAAACAGATTATATAACTTACACTCCAAAGGTTTGTTCTTGTCTTTTTGGTTTATTATTGACTTTATTTGATAAAGATATTTATACAGGGCACTCTTGGCATGCATGTTTTCCAGATGTTATTTGTCCAGTTTGATGATGCTGAGTACACTTAAAATAGTTCACTACAAGCAATGAGACTTACAAGTCAGGAAAGGGGTAGTGTTATCTGTGAGTAAAGAAGAGGCAGATATGAATCCCAAAGCAAAGATTGGGGTGGGGGAAAATGAATTTTTGAAATATAGTATGTAAATAATATTAGCGTTCATCACACTTCACTATCTCCCCAGGGCCTTGTGGAGAAAGTGAACAATGTTCTTTCTTGAATGTCATCTCAGAACATTGTAGCCAGCCTTTAGCAAGGTGACTTACATGTGAGATTGTATGTACACTCTGAGGGTTGGGAGAGTTCCATTTTGGTCTTCTTGTAGCAAGCATGATTTGTTCCCTTAGCTAAGCAGGGTCTGCCCTTGTTGTATCTGAATGGGAGACCACATGTGAGCACTGTAAGAGATTCCCCTCAGGGGATGTAGCTGCTCTGGGAAGAGCATCTGCTTTCCAAGTTCCCTCCCTGGCAGCATCTCCAAGATAGGGCTGAGAGAGATTCCTGCCCGCAACTTTGGAGAAGCCACTGCCAGTCTGTGTAGACAATACTGAGCTAGATGGACCAATGGTCTGACTCAGTATATGCCAGCTTCCTGTGTTCCTATCTTCAAACCTGCCCTGTTGAACCTGCTTAAGTAGCTTATTAAACTTGATATGCCTGAGATGCTTGAGTTGCTTATTAACCTTGAGATTTAAACATGGTTGATGGGGGAGGAGCTTCTGAAGCTAATTTTTAAAAAAACAAGTGCATACATCGATTAGCGCATAGGCAACTCTGGATGTGTGTACAATTCTGTTTTTCTTAAAGGGACTTCCCACAATTTTAGAAATGAAGAAGCAGAGCAGTGGTATAAGGAGCAGTCTTAGACCAATGATCCATCTCATTCAACATTACTTAGTGGCTGACATCATGGGTAGTCCTCCATTGATGGGAAGGCTGCAACTTGGAATTTGGAAGGGCAACCCAGATGGGGCTGCTGTAGAACAGCTTTAGATGACTTCTGAGCAGGACTGCCTACAGCACCCCTTCCATTGTTTTCTTTAAAAGTAGTGCGGCAGCCCTGGAGGACAGGACATGGCAGGAAGCCCTGCCATCAATGGAAGGCTGCCACTATAACTCTACTATCAAGGTTGTAAATGGCAAAGCTATCATAACTTGGCAACCCACTCTGGGGCCTCCTATAAACCACTGGTACAATTTATGCCATTTGGAAACCATTGCAGTACACTACATTTATCTGATAGATAAATGTGTAAATTAAAAATTCCAGAAATTCAAGTAAAGATTTATCCCAGCTGTTTTTATTTGAGACCCTTTAACTGAATATGCCATTGGAGATATTACAAATATGCTTCAAAACAAAATGCAGTAGATGGTATTGAAGTAGCAATTGTGAAAGAATATATGGATTTTGGCTATATAGGCCATTTCCTATTATAGGAACGGTCTACTACTGTCAATCTACAAATTATCTTTTCTCCTTTAAACTTTCACCCTCAAACTCCTTTGCTGTTTAGCCACCCTTCTTCATTTTTTGCTACCATTAAGTAGGCCCGGTCCTTTCCCTCCACACTTGTCCAGTCAAAGATTCTTAAATTGTTTATAGACGTGAGTTTTGGGGCTATATATATATATATATATATATATATATATATATATATATATATAAAATGCTTACTTATAAGGCTTAGCACTTTGTTAGTTAAGAGCTTAACATACATTCACATTGGTGAATAAACAGTTTTATTGATGATAAACAGCCAGCACATGCGTTATGTAAGGGGTTGTGTCAAAGTTACACCCACCGTGACATCAGTGGAGGATATCCTGATGCACTCTCGGGGCATCTCTATCCTGTATGGGGGCTATTTACCTGAATTGTATCTCTACATATGCTTTAATTACCTGTTTAAGCAGGCATTTCAGGAGTGTGTAGTGGGGCAATTCAAAAGAACAACCCCCACTCTTCAAGACCATGTCAGGAGGTGCTCCACCAACATCATGTGTGCCAGCTCTATATCATCTCTGCTGGCCCTCTGTTATCCTTAACTGAAATAAAGTCTGCATACAGCAGATCAATGGACAATTTGGGGATGAGACAGAGTGGCAAGACCCTCTGATCCAGATGGAGTGACCATGTGCCGCTGCACCCACACCAGGAAAACCCAAGCCAGCACCTCTATCATGACCCAAGCACACAGCCCTGCTTTCATCCTCTGACTTGGAGGAGTCCCCTGAGGATCTACCACTCCCTGAAGACACCCCCCTCCCAGTACTGCCAAAGCCAACGCTTCAAACATTGGGCCTCTCTAAGAAATGGAGGCTGACATCCTCAGTTATGTTTCTGAGAGTTGCTCAACCCTCAGGAACATAATCTCCCCTCCAGTTGAAGGGGAGATTGGTGAGAATTTCCCCCCACATCCATTCTGGCACCTTCTGGCAGAAGTGGAGGCACTGTGTATATGCATCCTTTGACTTGCACACCCATCGCACATGTTAGAATGTTGACCAGAGCCTTCCCTAGCAAAGGCACACAACCAATTCACTTTGCCTGGGCAACAGCCAAGAAATCCAGCAGTCTGCTTCAAGAAGGTGCTGGTGGAGCAACATTCTTCTTGTATTGCCATATTTTGCTCTTGTGTTCCTGCTTGGAACTAGCTGAAGTTCTCTCCTTTACCTTTGGAGCTGTCTGGGGTCTGTGTTGCTCCTGGATTCCTGTCTCAGTGGAGACCTTGGCACAACCCAAAAGACAATAATAAATTGCATAGGGCCAGATTTAAGGACAGGTGACCATATGAGCTGCTAGGCTTTGGGACACCAGACATTTGAATTTCTCTTAAAATTAGAACATTTCCATAAGATTAGAGGAAATTGATTTGTGTTTATTTGCTTATATATGCAATAAATAAATACAAATTTACAAATCCATGCATGCAAATGTATTAGTTTATATACAAGAGAAATAAATCATGGATGCTGGTCTGCTACAAATGCAGAGAAAAATGCTAAACAAGTTGAACAAATGGAAGCGGGCCCCCAAATACTTCTGTTTAGATGTACTGCTTGGTATAGGGCTAGCCCTGTGTGTACCTCAGCCCCATGCTTTCCCCAGCTCTCTGTGATTTCTTCCATTGTCAAACATTAGACATCTGTAAACAACTTGGATTAGGAACCTCTTTGTTTTTCCTGCCCTGTGAACCTCTGTGTACATTTTCAATCTTGGGTAAATAATAATAATCTAATAATACTGCTGACAAATAATATAAAGTATTATGTATGCAACTACATAGGCCTTCCTGAACAGAATTCCCAACACTATGTTTATATCTACAGGAGAGGTTTGTTGCCCAAATGAAGAACAAAACTGGGTTTCCGTTGGGATTGGAGACTCCTGCTGCCAGGGAACTCCTTATTCCACATCAGGAAACCAGATCTGTTGTGGTGGATCACTTCAAGATGGCTTTAATCATCTCTGCTGTGGGGAGCAAATAGTAAGCAAAGACGTGATCTGTTGTGGCAATGAAGAAAAAGGAACCGTCCACAGTCCTAAAGCAGGTATGCTCTTGAACTATCTCTGAAATATGCTCGGTGATTTATGATTTGTGATAAAGACTTCAGTTGGACAGGTTAGTCTTTGTGTAAAGTGGGATTAAGGCATAAGTCCATATACATTCTAATCACCCAGCACTGGCCACGAGAGAAGCAAAGAGTCTTTTTTTCATGTTCTTCTTAGGTCATAAAGTTACGAAATCTAGTATTAAAACACAAAATGTGCACAGCAACATTAAACCAGAGCTCTGCAAATGACCTAGGCACAGTTTCCAAACAGAATTCCTAGGCCCAAGAATGCTTGAACTACATGATATTACTCTTTCTCTGTGAGTGTAGCCTTTCAAAACATACTCGGACTTGTAGAATTCAGAGGGGCTAACCATTGGACATCTAGTCCAAACCCCTGTTCAGTGCCGGAGATCCAGAGCTAGAGCATCTCCAACAGGTGCCTGTGCAGCGCAGGGGCATAGCAAGGCTAGATTGGGCCCTGGGACAAAAGGTGAATATGAGCCCCTGCCCCCCCTCCACCTCCCCAATTTCTTCTTCAAAGATGTGAGAGCAGGAGAGCAAAGACCAAGCTGGCATTCAGCTAGTGCCCCCCCCAGCAGACCAGGGACATTTGTGTCCATCCCCCCGCCCCTGTTCAATTATAGCTATGCCCCTCATGCAGCCTCTGCCCAAAGACCTCCAGCAAGGGAGAGCCTACCTACTCCCCTAGGTCATTGGTGCTGTTGTTGAAATGCTCTTACCTTTAGTAGTTTTTCCCAATGTTCAATTGAAATCTACCCTCTTGTACCCTAAGTCCCTTATATTTAGCCCTACTTTCTTACGATCTTGCAGAGAGCAAGGCTTCCTCCCTTTGGTGTGATAGCACTCTTCAAATACCTGAAGGGCTATCAAGCCCCTTCCTCACATTCTCTTTTCCAGGTTAAACATACCCAGTCCCCGCCACAAATTCTTTATAGGGCTTGTTTTCCAGACTCCCGGGGAGTCCTGACCATATTTGTTGCCTTACTCTGAACCCATTGCCATTTGTCTGTACCTGTCTTCAGTTGTGATTGTCAGAACTGAACACAGGGCTGCAATGAGATATGATGAATGTGGAATAACAGAACGATTATTTCTCATGACTTTGAAACTATGGTTCTATTAATGTAGCTAAAAAATGCATGAACATTTTAGTCTACTTTCCTCAAGGAAAAGAAACATAAGATCACCCAGCTCTCTCGCTCTGTGTGTGTGTGTGTGTGTGTGCGTGTGTGTGTGTGTGTGCATGCATGTGTCGTCCCACCCCCCGCTCATCAACATTGCAATGCCTGGACCAGTTTGGACCAAATTTGGTACAGTTTCATACACATGGTGATACCTCATGGTGTAGTTTGTGATTATGTCACCTACCTCAATTTAAGATGACAGACTCATGAATGTTTGAGGTGCAAGTGGGCTAAATTGTGAACCATCTACCTGATTTGGACCAAATTTGGTACACTTGTAGGGCCCATAGGGACACCTCAATGGCATGGTTTGTGATGATGTCATCCACCCCAAATCAAGTTGGCGGATGCATGAGCATGTGAGGCACAAGTGGGCTAACTTGTAAAGATCATAATTATCAATTAAGATTATAGCAAAAGGAAAGTAGGCAGATTAGTTGTTACCAGAACTTCTTGTTTGCAGCTGCACCACACTGCTGCCTAATGTTCACCTTCTGATCAGCTGCAATCTGAGTATTCTTTTCATGTGCTACTTTCAAGCTACACCTGTGCCCATGTTATACCTGTGCATTTGGGATTTCCCCCCCAAATGCAAAATTATACATTTGTCTCTGTTGAAGTTAACTTCTTTTGAGTGATAAGAAGCCAAATCATTAGTGAGGGAATTAAACAGATCTCCCTTGGCAAAAGGTTCCACAATCTCAGCACAGCCATGGAAAAGACTCACACATGTTCTACCCAGTTGCACATCAACTGGGCTTAATGTGAATGTTGATCATTTGAATTGGGACATATGTACTAAGGTATCTTCTCATCAAACAAACAAACAAACTCCAAACATTTTCCTCCAGGAAGTAGAAGGAAGTATATGTGACTTTTCTAGCCTATCCCCTATTTTATTCTCACAACACCCTATGAGGAATGTTAGACTGAAGGCCACTCAATGGGCTTCATGACTGGGGAATACTTTTTATGCATGCAGCCTCTTACAGAAGTGATATTGAACCTGCATACAGAATGTGAAAAGAAGCCTCTGTCCCTTCCATGTACATTAAGATTACTCTGTGTAAAATATCCAAGTCAGATTATAATTTAATTTTTTTTAGTCTGCACTATTTGTAGGAATCACTTAATACATAAGGCCTATAGGTGCTATTCAAACATTACATTCAATGCACATACCACCAGTGTACAGTGTATGCATATCTGTGCAGATAGTTATTCATACATCATGTTCAACGCACATTCAGTAGTACACTTTCTATCTGTAGCTTGAATTTGAGGGGGCCTGTACCAAGGTTCACTTTAAAAATGAACACTTGTACAGTCATTCACACAAAAACATGTACATGTGTACAGACACTTGCATGCACATACAACATAATGGCTGAATATTCAATCATGCAAATCAACTCTTTAAATATATTTATATTTATTTAAATATAGTATATGGGGTTCCTGTGCCTGAACTGAGTTTCTCAGGGACAGAGGTTAAAGAAATAAGTCAGATAGAGATGACGGGAAATGACGTTCTAAACTGTCTGTAAAAATTAAACACTAACAAATCACCAGGGCCAACTGATGTCCACCCAAGAGTCCTTAAAGAACTCAAATTTGAAATTGCTGACCTCATTGCAAAATATATAACTTATCCCTACAATCAGGCTCCATACTGGAGGACTGGAACGCAGTCAATGTAACACCAATTTTCAAAAAGGGTTTTTGGAAATTACAGGGTGGTTAGCTTAACGTTGATTCCAGGCAAATTGTTGGAAAGCAATTTTATCCTTGAGAAAATTGTTAAGTATATAAAAGAACAGGCCTTGCTGAAGGAGAAGTAGCATGGCTTCGGCAAAGGTAAATCTTGCGTCACAAACCTTTTGGAGTTCTTTGAAAGTGTCAACAGGTGTGTGGATAAGGGTGATCCAGTTGACATAGTATACTTGGACTTTCAAAAAGCTTTTGACAAAGTTCCTCATCAAAGACTCTTGAGAAGACATAGCAGTCATGGAATAAGGAAACAGGTCCATGTGTGGATTGGTAACTGGTTGAAGGACAGGAAACAGAGGTTAGGTGTAAAAGGAGAGTATTCACAATGGAGGGAAGTAAGAAGTGGGGTCCCCCAGGAATGTGTACTGGGATCAGTGCTTTTAAATTTATCCATAAACGATCAAGAAGTTGGGGTAAACAGCGAGGTGGCCAAATTTACAGATGATGCCAAACTATTTAGGGTAGTGAAATCCAAAAGAGATTGTGAGGAGCTCCAAAAGGATCTCTACAAACTAGGGGAGCGGGCAACCAAATGGCAAAAGCAGTTCAATGTTGGCAAGTGTAAAGTGATGCATATTGGGGCAAAAAAAAACCCAACCACATATACGTTGATGGGGTTTGAACTGTTGGTGACTGACCAGGAGAGGGATCTTGGGGTCCTGATGGACTGCTCATTGAAAGTGTTGACTCAATGTGTGTCAGCTGTGAAAAGGCCAATTCAGTGCTTGGAATCATTAGGAAGGGGATTGAAAATAAACTGCTAATATTGTATGGTGTGGCCCCATTTGGAGTACTGCATAATGGTTCTGGTCACCATATCTTAAGAAGGAGATTGTAGAACTGGAAAATGTGCAGAACAGGGCAAACAAAATGATCAGGGGCCTAGAGCACTTCCTTATGAGGCAAGGTTACAACACCTGCAGCTTTTTAGTTTAGAAAAAAAGACGACTGCAGGGAGACATGATAGAGGTCTATAAAATCATGCATGGTGTGGAGAAAGTTGACAGATAAATTTTTCTCCCCCTTTGATAACACTAGAACCAGGAGTCATCCCATAAAACTGGTTGCCAATAAATTTAGGACCAACAAAAGGAAGTACTTTTTCACACAACACATAATTAACCAATGGAATTCCCTACCACAAGATGTGGTAATACCCAACATCCTTGGTGGCTTTAAGAGGGGTTTAGATATATTCACGGAGGAGAGGTCTATCAACAGCTACTAGTCTGAGGGCCATAGGCCACCTCCAGCCTCAGAGGCAAGATACCTCTATATACCAGTTGCAGGCGAGTAACAGCAGGAGAGAGGGCATGCCCTCAGCTCTTGCTTGTGGGCTTCCCATTAGGATCTGGTGAGCCACTGTGTGAAACAGGATACTAGACTAGATAGTCCTTGGGCCTGATCCAGCAGGGATGTTCTTATGGGTTTCCTTCTAGCTTTAGAAATTGTGTTATTGACTTCCTAGCTAGTTTTGGCAAATTGTTTTCCTTCTATGTGCTTCTCCTTCCATATCAGTAATAGGAACAGAAATGATATCTCCTTGTAAAGTACATTCAGATGAACAGATAATTTATTATTTAAATAGAGTAGTATTTTAATTATTTAAAGTACGGGAATGAAAAGAAAACGTGTCTTAATTCATTTATTGTACGTTCTTGGTGTGTGGAGAGAAGGGAGAGATTTAATGCCAATATCAGTTGTCCTGTATTACATAATCATTTCATAAGCTCTTAACGTTTCCAGAGACAGAATTGTTGTACTGTAGTCATTTGTTCTTTTTTGGTCTGTATCTGATGAGTCGAACCATTGATTAATCTAGCTACCGTTTACTTGAAATGGCAGTGGCTCTCCAGGATCCAAGTCAGAGGTGTTTCCCAGCCCTGTTACCATTTATTCCTTTTGGTGGGAAATGCTGGGGTGTAGGAATGTAGGAAGCTGCCTTATTCTGAGTCAGACAATTAGTCCAGTATTGTTTACACTTTGGGCAGTGGCTTCACTAGGCAGGAGTCCTTCCCAGCATTACCTGGAGATGCCAGGGATTAAACGTGGGACCTTCTGTATACAAAGCAGATGGAGCTTCGGCTCCATCCCCACACTTGACATATGTGGATCTCCCATCCAAGCATTGACCACATCAAGACCTGTTTAGTTTCAACAAGATGTGCCCTTAAACCATACTCTGGGAACCGGAAAACATGAGCCTCAGAAGTTATGCATACAGAGTATATGCACTACTACTAAACTATGGGTCCTTCCCTAAATATTTCTAATTCTAAGCCCAGTGTTTTCACAAGCCATCTTTAGTACAAACCTTAGTCTGAACTGCTGTGATGGGACCTGAATATTCTGCCCTATCTACTTAACTGTGAAAATTAAACTCTTTTAGTATCAGGATATAAGCTTCTAGAAATGCATCAGAAGCCTTTGTCCTTCTCAATCAGGCTAGTCTTTTCTTCCTCTTTTCCTACCTAACATCTACTTAACATATGTCCTGCCCTTCTTCCAGGAAGCTCAAGATAGTGTACTAGGTTCTCTCAACCCATTTTATTCTCACACCAAACTATATATGGTCAGTTAGGCTGAGAGATGGTGACTGGCCCACTATATGAACTTCTCTTTACGGCAGAATATTGCATGCATCCTAGGTTGGATGAGCACATATGTCCATTTCCTTGTCTATTGCTAGTGTAGGAAATCTATGTTATGTGAAGGAGGCCTCTGGCTCCACTAACGATGTATTCTTCCCCAAGCCTGAATGGTTTTCCTGATGTAAAATAATTTTTCTGAAACCAGGGATGTGCATGAACTGAGGTTCGTGCACAAGTTTGGTGCTTCCGGGGGTGGGGGAGAGTGGTGAGCGGGATCTTTTAAAAAGGAGGAGAGCTGGTCCTTAACTGCTCTCTGCTGCCCCATGCAGCTTCCTTCCAAGAACCTACCTGCATGTGGTGCCAGCATGCACATGTGTGGGTGCTATTTGCGTGCTGCGACTGTGCGTGGATTCTTGGAATCAGCGCCACCACATTAGGAAGCTGTATGGGGCGGCATAGAGCAGATAAGGACCTGCTCTCCTCCTTTTTAAAGACCCCGCTCACCACTTCTTCCCCGGCAGCACCAAACCTGTACACAAACCTCAGTTCATGCATATCCCTATCTGAAACTGTTTATTTAACACGAGGAAGATATTGTCTATTGATTCAGCTACCACATACTTATCCCCATTTAGCTAGGGATTATAATTTTGCTTCTGCTCACATATCCCTGGCTGGATAAGGAACTATGTGCACAAACTGATATTGCATGCAATTTCCCACCCCAGCCTTGTAGCTGCAACTTGTGTATTTGTAGCCCCATGATAGATATTGGCAATAGTTCTGATAAGGTATTTGGGATGAGGCACATGGGCCCGAAGTAGAGCCAGTATGATGTATAGTGACTAGAGTACTGGACTTGATCTAGAGAGACCTGGTTTCAAATCCCCACTTTGTCATAACGCTCACTAGATGACCTTGGTCTAGTCACGATCTCAGCCTAACCTACTTCATGGGATTGTTGTGATGATAAGATGGTCATCTTGAGGTCCTCGCAGAACCTCTTATGTTTTTAAGGAAAATGATAGAGATAAGTAAAAATAGTCTTGTTCCCCTCCCTCTGCTCAGAGTTAATCTCAGCACTATTGTGATAATCTGCCTGATGTTGCATATGCATGGAACTGGATCAGGCCCCAATCGTTCCCCTCATGTGAGGTTTTCAGTGTGACAGTGCAGAGCAATGCAGGAGTAGCATATAACGCCCACCCACCCCCGCTTCTCCTGAACGAGGTTCCTTTGTATTGCCGTGCATTGTGTGGCTGCCACAAGCCAGGGCTGGCTCGTAAAACATCTCTTTATGTACTTTATTACTTAAACTCTTTTTATTTGCCTGCAGGAGCCCTTTAACAAAATCACATTGAATTGACTTTCTCACACCAAATCAAATCTCCCTGGTCCCAGTTCAGTTGTCTTTGTCAATATGTATTTTATAAATGGAGTGAATTAACAGATGCTGTTGGAAGAGAACTGCTGGGGTAGCGTTTATGTTTTTAGTAGTCTCTCTGGACAGATGAGTTGTGTAGGAGTGTAATACAGGTACCTTGGGATGAAAGTCATGTTCTTCATTTCACTGTGTGTATAGATAGGTGTATAAGTATTCTTAAGTGTTTCACTCAAATGCATACATACACAGGATTTTTTTTTAATGTTTTGCTTTTTAGTCAGCATTTGTATACTTTGCATTGTCATTTGACATTTTAAAGAGGGTAGTCATGCCATCTCAGTCAATAAAAGGCCAAAAACAGTAAATCTTTTAATCCTAGAACCGTAAGTTAAGGAATAGACTTTGCTATTATCATACATAAAAATATATAGTATACACACATATATCTGAAAGGTGAATTGGTTCGGAACTATGTTTTCTTAATTTTTATTCACATTTTGCTTAATATGAAAGGCTACTTAGTTTTTGTGTTAAAATGTATACTTTATTTTTCTGAAATAATTTTATCTGTCAAAATCATTGCAAAAGTGCACAAGTGAGGAAGTCGCTGTTTGCTTTCACTCAGCATGATGATATTTGTAATTTTCAAAAAAGGAACAACATCATACATGCACAAAGACAATCCAGGCCCTCACTGTGTCCTTCCTTTCTCCGTCCATGTGTGTTGCTGCATATGTGCAAATCCCTTGCCTTTGACCCCCTCTCTTGCTGATACTCTCCCACGTATGGTGCTCCCATGAGGGCTGCATGACCTAATGGCAGTAAGGGATCAGCTGAATCAGCCCCTTACTGCCCATTTACCCATCTCAACGGACCATGCATGTTAAATAATACAAAATGAAACTGATTAACAAATTGGCCTTTGTGTGATGATTTCATTGATTGACTTTATCTTCACAGATAAAGAAGCCCTGGGTGGAGATAAATTGAAGGCAAGAATCCAGTGTTCCCTGTAACAGGGATTCCCATATGTTATTGACTACAATTCCCAGAATCCTTGACCAAAGGCCATTGCAGCTGGGGATTCTGGGAGCTGTAGTCAAGAACATCTGGAAATCCCTCTTACTGGGAACACTGCAGGAATCCTGTGTACATCAACGCGTGAATACTGTATGTACATATATTGGGAAACTGATTGGCAGTAAATTCCCAACAAGTGGGAAAATACACCTCCATGGAACCTTCATATCATCATCATCTTATGTGAAGCTGCCTTATACCAAATGAGGCCATTGATCCATCTAGCCCAGGGCCGCTCAACTTCAGCCTACAACTCCCATAACCCCTGGTGATTAGCCACTGTGGCTGGGGATTATGGGAGTTGTAATCTCAAAACAGCTGGGGGCCCTAAATTGAGCAGACCTGATCTAGCCTAATGTTGTCTGCTCTGACTGGCAGCAGCTCTTCAAAGATCCTTCCCAGCACTTGTTACCTAAGATTTTTGAACCAGAAAAGCCAGGGGTTTGAACCTGGGACCTTGCATATGTGAACTGAGCACTGAGTCTCTCATTGGATTATGGGCCTGTCTGAAAGTTTACAATTCAAGTAAACATAAGAGAGAATGGGTTGGGAGAATAGAAAGGGTGTCTAGAGACTAGTATGGGCGAGAATGTAAAACAGATAAAGCATAGCACCTTCATACTGTAAATGTGAAGAATTTTTACAAGCTGATGGATGTTGCTTATTTCAAATATTTTTAATAATATAACAGCAGGTGTACTCAGAGGGTGATGAATGCCAACCTACAGAAGCAACCCTTCTGTTAACCTGCAATCTCTTCATAAGTGATAGTATACATATCTCTCTGTATTTGCGTATTTGCACTGGTATCTGCCCCTCATTCAGGAAGAGGCTTGTGCAAATTCATGTCCCAGCACAGGATAACTGATAGACTGTACTTGAGAGTTACATTAAATGTTTTCAATACTTTCAAATTTCAATTCAAATATTTAGCATACAAGTGATTTTTAATTCACTTCTTCACATTTCAAGAAAAGCCCCATACTGATATTTACCATATATTTAACATTACCTCCAAGCAGCCTTTTAAAGATATAAGAACATAAGAACAGCCCTGCTGGATCATGCACAAGGCCCATCTAGTCCAACATACTGTTTCACACAGTGGCCCACCAGCCTTCTCTGGGGAACCCACAGGCAAGAAGTATGTGCATGCCTTCTCTCCTGCTGTTGCTCCCCTGCAACTGGTATTGAGAGGCATCGTGCCTCTGAGGCTGGAGATGGCTCATATTGGATATATTGGAATACAAATGAGAGAAAAGACCTGGATTAATAAACTACATTCAGTGGATGTAATTCCTTGTCAGCTGCTTTGCTTCTCTGGGCAGACTCCTGCCTGAGAAAAATATTATTTCCACATATGATGAAACTTGGGCTTTCCTATTCTGTGCCTTTATTTGCTGTTTTCTCTATTTCATCTAAGCTCCTAGCACAGATGGAGACATCTACTGGTAAGGTTTGGTGATTCTGTCACTGTATTATGGAGAACACTTATTAGAAAAATCACAAACTGGCAGAATTCAGACATAACACGAAACCGGAGTTAAATGGGACAGAGGTTGGAACTCCATTATGTCCAAATTAATGGAACCATGGTTTTGCAGCAAAACCAACCTGCAGTTTGCCTTGCCAAACTCCAGTTTGAACCTTTGTTTTGCACAAAGTTTTGCTGCCGAAATCAGAGGTTTGGCTGCCAAAACATTACATCCAAACATGGATGGCACCATAACTGCGGTTCAATGAGGTTTTTGAAACAGCAATCATAGAGATGGTGGTGCAGACATGCTCCAGATCACACCTGCTCCATGCCTGCAGAGCTTCTCACTGGCCACCTCTCTGAGCACCAGCCCTGCCCTTCCTGTCTCCAGTGCAGTAATGCAGTTGCCTGGCAACAGGGACGCCACCATGTACCAGCCCAAGCTTGTCAGCCTGTCAAGCAGTAAAGTCACACAGGGGCATTCCCTCTCCCCACTCTCTCCCTTGCTCCCCCTTCCTGGCAACCAGTGGGGAGTGCCCGCTCCCCGAGAATGAAGTGATGATATATGTTCACAAGCACAAACATTCCAGATGGCAACATAAGCAGGGTACCCCATTACAACACCATGATGGGGACATATTGCGGGGGGGGGGTTCCCAGGGTCTGATTTAAAAGGTAGCCCCAACCAGGGATTCTTGAACAGCCAATTTCTATTTTTTTGCACAAAAACGTTGAGGAAGTGGGGCCTAGACCCTTCACCTTGGGGGTACCTGTGTGGTCCCTAAGCTTACTCAAAAGAAGGGCCGGGCAGCAGCAACAGCATTGCCAACACTGAGAAGGGAGATTCTTCAGATATGATGGCAATGGATATTATCTCGAGTGGACCACTCACTCAGTGTAAAGCCATGGGGACACCTCTTTGCAAATCATAAGAACCACCATCTGTGGAGACCAGGTTGTTGGGCAGAATTGCTAATAATGCATGATGACAAAACAACCCCAATTCCCACATATAGCTCTTTCATGAGAGTGTCAGACCATTGTGGGCTCCATATCCAGCCAGGTTGCTCTATACAGGAGAGCCATGGGGACAGGTACCTTGGCAACTGCTCTCCCTGTCTTGGTGACTGCTGCCAGGTAGCTGTCAAAGCATGCCTCTTGCCAGCCCATCTGCTCATGCTGACATGTGCACCTTTGCTCGTGTCCCAAAACAGTGATCCTGCTTTCCTGGGGTTGTTGGAAATCGGGGCTCCCCTCTCCCATGATTTCCCATGGTGGCAGATCTGCATATGGCTTAATGCCAGCCTTCACCCAGGAATTTTAAAGGGGAATAAAGCTCCATCCCGCACCCAGTGCTCCTCCTGTCCGTGGTTAGGCTCGTACACATGGAGCATCACAATCTCCTTAGGGTCCGTGCAAGGCTTCCCATGGGAAAAGTGGGTTGCAGTGCAAAAGATCCATCTTTAACCAGAAAGAGTATGGGGCCCATGCAAACCCAACCATTAGTTCGGTTTCCTCAACTCATGAGCGCATAGTCCAACAGAAGACCTAGGGTGTCTTACCCAATGGTCCTCCTCAGTAGACTGGCCTCTCATGAGAGGAATAGTCCACCGGCAGCAAGCTGCCATGGGAGCAGGAATGTGATTTAGTCTGCAGGGTCTGCTTTGCCAGGGTGAGTCCTCATAAGAGCATCATAGGTCATGACGGGACAGAACCCCCCCCCCGGCCAGGATACTTTGCCCTCCCTCATATACATATCCTCTCTTGTGAAAGCATCTTGTTGCCTTCCCTTTCCTGAGTCCAGGGATGTGGTGCCCCCCATGCCCCCTACTTCCCCCAGAATTGTGTGGGTGCAAGACAGTTTTGTTGTGGGGCTCTTAAGAGGCGGGCGATGCAATCACTGTCCGAAGAAGTGCTGGCATGGTAGGGCATTTAAAGGGATTTTAATGCCCTTTGCATGACGAGGGCAGGTGGACTGTTCCGAAAAGGCACAATTGCACTCAGCACTCCCCCTTCAAGATCGTGGCCATTCACAGCCACTCTGGTGACATGCTGATGTTTTGCCCACAGTCTGGCTACGAAGCTTGCTGGGATACGGCCTTGGTGGCCAAGAATAGGGAGGGAGTACCCTGCCCTGAAACCAGAAGCTGCCAAACCACAGCTGGACGAATGTCTGCAATGCAATTCATGGTTTCAAATTGAAACTGCGGGTTGGTCATCCTCCAGTTTCATGTTATGTGCAAATGTGGCCACTATGTTTATTTAGTGTCCATCCAAATATTTGTGTTGATTGACTGGAATAGGAATCACCAGCACCCATCCCCTATTTGTCATTCTTTGCTTTTCTAAATATATCCCTTCCATCTCTGTTTACAGTGTCAAAATAACATTCAGCTATGATGAATATTCTCTTTCAAGCAAACAGTTTAGGTAGTCAGTTGCAAATAACATTGATTCTCTGGCTTGGTTATGGAACACTAAGTCTTCAGATCTTCATTCTTGTCTTCAGAGTTCATTTTACTAGATTAGTTCTAGGGTACCTGGCCCTGTTTGTGAATGTGTGACAATGCAGGCAATGTTTTTGTTGTTTTACATTTGTGTAACCCCCCCCCCCATGCCTTTATGGTGGCATTTCATATGCCTCTGGAAGATATCTGTATTTTCTGATATATTTTCAAATCTATATTGAGTGTTTCTGGATTTTGAAAAATAAATATCAGCAATTTATGTGAAGGCTATTCTTCCTCTTGGAGGAAGAGGAGGAGGTGTTTTTTAAAAAGGTAAATCAATCCATCAATAATGTATGGGCCTGTTTTCTATTCTACCCTGCCCCACCATGGGCATGTTTTAAACTGTACATTCTCCATGTCAAGGTTCAAGAGTCAAGTGCTACATGTGATAAATTAGGCAGAGGTCAAAGGCTATACAGTGTGGTTTCAGAGGAATGTCTGTTTCTGAATTTGCAGCTCATTCATGCTGAAGTGATGCACTATGGGAATTACTACCAAACTCTGCTCGGCAACATCTGCTCTCCCTAAGTGAGTTAGTGCACGTCAGACATCTTTATGTCAGAATATTGCAGTGATGGATGCAGTCTTCAGAAAATGCTGCATAAAAATCTGGTGTGCCGTTCTGGCCATTAAGTGAAATTACTATTTAAATTAATGGCGCTGTCACAGTTTATCTGTGCAAAGAATGAACGCTGATTAGGGTATTAAGTAATTAGCAATTTATCACGCTGGAACAAGGTTGATAATAATTAAAGAAGTAATGGTTTACCAAAGAAACTAGAAAGGGAGTCACTTCTTGTTATGTGAGTGAAATCTTGGCTGAAAAATTTAATTCAGTGAAACAAAGATGAGGTTCTCAGTGAGAGAATGCAGCTTTCCTTTTCTCCTCTAGAATAAAAGCAGTTCATTATCAAAATTTTGCTTTGCCTGTCAAAAGTGCCTCTAAGCTAAAATGTTAGCATTTGATTTTTTTTTAATGTGATCTCACCATACTCTTTGTTGGGGGATAGGCAGAGGAAGTCAAACTCTGTCGAGCTAGTAATAACACTTAGGCCTGTTGTATGAGCCACAATCCTTGCCACAGCTCTTGAATAAGGAGGATGCAATGACAGCTACTGCGGGGCACCAATGTACCCTGTAATGTATGCTGGTGGTGTGAGGCAGGGGTTCTCAAATTTGGGTCCCCAGATGTTGTTGACCAATGACTCCCATCATCCCCAGTCACAATGGCCAAAGGAGATGGGAGTTGTAGGCCAATATCTAGAGACTCATGGTTTGGAACCTCTGTTGTAAGGAAAGTTAAGAGTGTTGCACAGATGCAACAGTGTTGGGCTCTCCTGCTTTGCGGGCTACTCCTAACCTTTGTGGACTACTCCTAACCTATCATCCAACAGCAAAGCTGCTGTTGGATGATATTACAAGGGAGCAGGGTAGACACAGGATGGGTTAGCAAGCCTGGAGCAATTTTCTTACAGAGCAACTTGAGAGCATTCCGGCCACTATAGAGCTGCCTCTTTCAGTGCCATACTGAATACTTTGTCAGGGGTTGTATTAACCTTTTATAGAAGCATTGCAATGAGCAGGAAGCATATTATGATGAACTTATTCCAGGGGCATAGCTATAATTGATCAAAGTGGGGCAAATGTTCACGGGTCTCTGAGGGTAGAGGGTCCAGTGTCTTGGTGACCCCCCCCTTCCCCCATCTCATTGGCATGCTGTTGGCTCCTGATCGGAGGACTCTTTTCAGCTTCAAGCGAGAGGAGACCTCTCTAGGAGGGGAGAAGAGGGCAGGCAGTTTCCTCCCCTCCTTTTTTCTTCCTGGCTAATTAGTGCTTAGCTCAGCCCATCCCTCCCTCAGCCTGACTGACAGGCTCAACAAGAAGGGAAATGTCATTGAGCATCAGCCAGTCATTTGTGAGAAGAAGAATATTAAGGGATGATGCTTCCCCCTCCTCCTTCCCTCCTGAGGTTGTGACAGAACTGAAAAGGTCTTAAATTAAAGGAGCTTAGGGGGGCCCTTTTGGCATCCTGCCTTTAAAAAAAAAAAACCCAGTAGGGTAAAAGCATTCCTCTGCTCCCCCCTCCCCACAACAAATATTTCTTAGTAACTGGGCTCAGTTTGCCCCCTAAATCCTGGGGTGAAATTTAAGACTCAGTTTGCCATGGAAAACGTTGACTGGGGTGTGTGTCGGGGGCAGGGTGAATAAGAAAGACAGAAGCGTTGTTGATGTTGTATGACTATATAAGGTACTTATAGTAGGCATATATGTTTAAGAACTTTTTCTGAGCCAAGGGAAGTGTGTGTGTGTGTGTGTGTGTGTGATGTGTCTGCATGTATATGTCAGATGATTGCATAGCAATAATATAGAGAAAGGGCCTCCTTCAACCTTGCGATGCCTCTGAGTTGATCCACTTGCCAATATGTACATCAACAACCATTTATATACCGCTTTTCAACAACAAATAAGTTTCTGTATATAAACTCTGCCATTGTTAGTGTGTAAGGATAAGTTGTTATGTTTATGATTTTAATCCAACTCTTGTATAGTATACATACTTTACTACTCTACATACTTCCATTCATTTGAATGTAACAAGTACCATGGATAAGATTGTTTAGTTGTGTATGGCTAGGTTTACGATTAGGCTAAGTAGAGCTCAAAGTACAGCCCCACCCAAGTTGAGCTGTTGTAATGAAATTGTTTTGGAAAGCATCTTTCTGAAAAGTACAGGTGAAACTCGGAAAATTAGAATATCGTGCAAAAGTCCATTAATTTCAGTAATGCAAATTAAAAGGTGAAACTGATATATGAGACAGATGCATTACATGCAAAGCGAGATAAGTCAAGCCTTAATTTGTTATAATTGTGATGATCATGGCGTACAGCTCATGAAAACCCCAAATCCACAGTCTCAGAAAATTAGAATATTACATGGAACCAAGAAGATAAGGATTGAAGAATAGAACAATATCAGACCTCTGAAAAGTCTAAGCATGCATATGTATTCAGTACTTGGTTTGGGCCCCTTTTGCAGCAATTACTGCCTCAATGCGGCATGGCATGGATGCTATCAACCTGTGGCACTGATGAGGTGTTATGGAAGACCAGGATGCTTCATTAGCGGCCTTCAGCTCTCCTGCATTGTTTGGTCTCATGTCTCTCATCCTTCTCTTGGCAATGCCCCATAGATTCTCTATGGGGTCAGGTCAGGTGAGTTTGCTGGCCAATCAAGCACAGTACACTGTATACTTTTCAGAGGTCCAATATTGTTCTATTCTTCAATCCTTGTCTTCTTGGTTCCATGTAATATTCTAATTTTCTGAGATTGTGGATTTGGGGTTTTCATGAGCTGTACGCCATGATCATCACAATTATAACAAATTAAGGCTTGACTTATCTCGCTTTGCATGTAATGCGTCTGTCTCATATATCAGTTTCACCTTTTAATTTGCATTACTGAAATTAATGGACTTTTGCACAATATTCTAATTTTCCGAGTTTCACCTGTATATTTATGCTGCTCTCTATACGGTGATCCCTTATCATTCCAGTTCAGGACATGTTGGTCCATCTCCTTGTTATGTGATATTGTTTTCATTGGAGCAGAATGGCCATGGGTGATATACCATGCTGGAGGATGGAGGTTGCCCTTCTTTGTGCTTGTGCATGTGGAAGTGGAAGAATA
Organism: Hemicordylus capensis; assembly: GCF_027244095.1. Classification (NCBI taxonomy): domain Eukaryota; kingdom Metazoa; phylum Chordata; class Lepidosauria; order Squamata; family Cordylidae; genus Hemicordylus; species Hemicordylus capensis. Next base: position 416,992,226 of record NC_069657.1, read on the forward strand.
TGGCATAAAGGACAGAGAGGTGTTTTTCATCATTGGGCTCCCATGTCTTCCAATTTATGATGTGGTACAAGTCATAGCCTGCCTCCCCCGATATTATTATGAAAGCAGTTGATTCGGTGGCAACTAACATAAGATTAAGTCAGAATTATTTTAGTAATTTGACAATACCTTGTATTGTCAGATCTGCCTGTACATTGATGCTGCACTAAAACCTATTTTGTGATATCTGATTCCTATGGCTTTTGTTAGGCTTGATTCTGGAAGTGGACATGTGGGTGCAACAAATATTAGGATTGGACTGTTAGGGTGGTTCCAGATGGTGCTTTCCCCCTTGGGGAGTTGTGAATTGACTCCGCAGATGCCCCAAGGAAGTCAGATGGCCCTGTGCCAAGAGGTCTGTGCTGCAGCAGACGGCAGCCTGGCACAGACCCTGTTCAAACTTTGGGCTCTTGCCTGTTTGGGAGGGGCGGGGGAGAGGTGGGGGGACTATTCATTTTTGACAGGGCTTTCCTGACCTCAGCTTTTCTTCTTTCGTCCTTTCACATGTCTCTCTCCAGCCTCATATTCACTGCTCGCTATTAATCACATCTCTTACCATTTTAAATGCATTTTTATTTATTTTATAGATTATAGATTTCTCTTCAATAGAGATATTTCCAGGGTGGCTCATAAAAAGCTAAAAACAAAGGCTGACATGATGCGGAATGCGATGCTGGCATTGCCTGTCAGCTTGCCCTGCTGCACACGTGACAAGCAGCCCTGGCAGTGTTGCGGTCCCGCAGTTGCTCAGAGTTACTTCCATTGTTTCCACTATGCAACTGTGGACCTGTCACGTGTGCAGCAGCCCTGGGGAATACCGGCATTGTGTTGCACATCATGTCAGCCAAATTATTTTTAAAAACAAGAAGAAGAAGAAGAAGAAGAAAACAGGAACAATCAGTAGGAGAGCAGTATGAACTAGCAACAGGAAAACATCCTTATCAGGTCTTAAAAGGCCAGGGAAAATAAAAGGCACCCACTCCCAAAGCCCCTGATTATCTTACACCAACATGCCAGAATTATTTTTCTGGCCACCAAAAAGACATCAGCACAGGCACCTGGCAAGCCTTGCTGAGGACAGAATAGCTGGGCACCATTTCACCTCCTCTATTGCTTCACCTGAATCAAATATAGAGGGGAAAAGAAAGAATTTGTGACATTGACATACTGATGGCACCCACTGCAACTCTCCTGATGATCTCGCACTCTTTTCTTTCTGGGATACAACTAGAACAGAACCCAAAATATCACAGAACCGCATAATAGCAGAAGAGACTTAGAACAAAGCCAATTCTCCTTTTCTTTATAGAGTTGCAGAAATGCGATTTTCCTAGTTTTTAGAGGCAATTGATGTTACTTGTCCTATCGTACAAAATGTGTGTACAGCGCAGCACATACAGTTAAAAGGAAGGATTCAGTAGCTATTTCCATTCTTTAGTGTACACAGATGCAGGAATGCAAGTCTTTTCTGATCACCAGAATTAGCCACTGAACAAAGACCTATAAGTTTAGCCATCTTAAATTCAAAATTAAGTGCCTCTTTAGATAGCTTTCCCCCAGTACCAGTAGCTGCCTCATTCTGACGGTTTTATGCCATATTTTATAGCATTCTCAGCATTCCCCCCACTTTCACCCCTTTTCGCATTCATATATAATGTTTTATTGTTGCAGGGATGTTCTGTTGTGGGCATGAATATGTGAACATGTCAAGTACCATATGCTGCTCAGCTTCCAGTGGCAAGTCTAAAGCCCACATTAAAAAGAATGACCCAGTGCCATTAAAATGCTGTGAGACTGAACTTATTCCAAGGAGCGAGGAATGTTGTAATGGACTTGGATATAATCCTTTGAAATATGTTTGCTCTGACAGGATTTCAGCTGGAATGATGATGAAGGTAATTGATAGAAAACCTCTTGGTGGTTCTGATTTGACAATGGAAAGAGAAATACATTGTTCATAACTATTTTTGTAAAATAGGAATATAAAAACTCCTGTGTGCATTATTCATTTTCACATTACATCCATATTAATACCGAATGAGTTTGCCATGATTGATGTTATTGCAGTGAATTCTAAAGGAATTAATAATGATTAGCTGCTTCTTGTGAAGTGTTGCTCAGCACATCAGATTAGTATAAGGGTGAAAAGTTAGCATGCCAACTGGGCTGCAGTGTGGATAACTACCGTCAGTTAAGTGGCCAATTCTTAATTCCTGCTGGCATGCTCTCAGAGATTCTTAAACTTTGTTGTATTGTGGGCCACTACTCTGGTTTGCTTACCCTTTATGAGCCATCAGGTTTTCGTACATTACAGCAGACAGCAGGCTACTTGATTCGCTTCCAAATTAAAGCTCAGTTTCATCTACACATTTGCCCTATTCTTGTTAGGTTCAACACACATGCAAGTGGTGTACAGTGCATGTACACATCACATGTACACATTGCATATACCATGCATGTACAGATTTGTACATGTACACATGTGGAGTTATTGATGCATTATGTTCGGTACATGTCCAGTACTATACTTCCTACCTGTACCTTGCATTTGAGGGCCTGTATGCAGGTTCACTTCTATAATGAATGCATGAACAGACCATTTATACCAAAACATGTACATGTGTACAAACACCTGAATACAGTACTATGTAATATTTGAATACCTTAAGTGGTGCAGCGGGGAAATGCTTAACTAACAAGCAGAAGGTTGCCGGTTCGAATCCCCGCTGGCACTATATCGGGCAGCAGTGATATAGGAAAGATACTGAAAGGCATCATCTCATACTGCAGAGGAGGAGGCAATGGTAAACCCCTCCTGTATTCTACCAAAGAAAACCACAAGGCTCTGTGGGTGCCAGGAGTCAAAATTGACTTGACGCCACACTTTACCTAATATTTGAATAGAGTTTCTGATGCTGCTATATGGAATGTGTAAGATGGACAGAAAGGGGGGAAATATTGGTCGATGGTGCATGCTGCTAAGTATGGGAACATTCCATGTTGTCCAGTAGTCCTATTCAGGACTAATTGAAATTAGTACTATTTAGAGTACTATTAGTACTCTATTTTTCTTAGTCTTCAAGCACACCTGAATGTGCACTGTGGACCAAAGTTTAAGAATCACAGCACAGATTGATACCGGGGGCGGGGGGGGTTCCATATATTAGAAATGTCAGTAAAATTGTATATTTCGTGTATAGCTTCCCATTTACCATCAGGATGCCCTTTGCTAGCTCTTCTGGAAAATACTACTTCAGAAGGAAATCTATGCAGGAGCAAAAGCCGTTCTAGGAAAATATATGCACCTCCCATATCTTATCTATAGCCACATTGCTGGGGAGGAAGAGCAGCTTAAAACATTCAGATTATTTTGGCAGCAGATTGGGTTGGTAGGATCATGGGTCTAGGGACCATAGTAGTAACGGGACGTACTGTTATTGGGAGTTAGTATCATGGGGCATCCTTAAATGTGTGCAAGTTTGGTAAGAGCTTGTTGTACATATTACATTCAATTCTTTAAAAAAAGAACTAGTTTGGAAGCTATTTTCCTAGGTAAAAGAAGAATGCAAAGCCAGTACTCTTTGCCCTGTATCCATGGAAGCAACAGCATACTGTGGGCGATGTGACTTTGACCAACATGCCCACATATGTGCTTGGATAAAGAGCTCCTGGAATAATACAGAGAAGAAAGAAAATGAAGGCATATGCCCAACTGTAGAGGAAAAAATCTATATGGGAGGTCCAACTCTATATTCGTTTACAGGTAAAATATGAGATTTCACATCTGCTTAGTTTGTACTTTTAGACTTTTAGAAATTCTACAGGCTTACTAGGTGTAATTCATTATTTTAATTATAACACAAGTCTTTTTTTAAAAAAACAACACTACAACCCTCGACCTGGGAAGTGGGAAGCTCTACATCAAATGGTCCCTACATTTGTGTGGGATCCATCAATGATCCTATTGCATGCCACTGTTTCCTTTCACTCTCCTTTATTTTGAGTGTACAAAGAGTGGTAGTACTATAAGGGGATACAAATTATAAAGTGTTCATATAGATTCAGGTTGACTGTGTTCTCCTGTTGTCAAATTTTCTTTCCCTAGATCTGAACCTAGAACCTCATGTTACATATGAATACAGGGTAGCTGCGTGGAACAAACATGGGAAAGGTTTAAGTGAAATTGGCCGTGCTACCACTAAGCAAGATGTGCCTGAAGGTGTAAATCCACCCCTCTGGGCCAAAGTGGACAATCGGGAAGATATAATATTTCTAAGCTGGAAAGAGCCTCGTCAACCAAATGGTATTTTGATAAAAGCATATTGTACAACGGGACGTTGAATTTAGGGGTGTGCATTTTGGAATTTTCTTGTTTTGATTTGTATCCAAATCAAAACATTCTCATTTTGTTTTGTACCCAAATTTTCTGAATCTGAATCAGCCCTGTTTTGTTTTGTAGCCAAATTTTCCGAATCTGAATCCGAAACGATTTGGATTTTTAAAAAGGATCCCAGGGCAAAAAGAGTGGGTGGTGGTGGTAGTGTCCAATGGGTGGAAGCTACCACCCAAATTTCAAAGGAATTAGGCAAAGGGCTGATTTTTTTGTGTGAATTTTTTTTTAAGTTTACACATCTTTAAGAATTTTCCCATAGGGAATAATGGGGATTCCAGTAAATGTATCACTTCAAATAAAGGGGAAAGGGGTGACCCAGAGCAGAGTGTGGTGGGTGGTAGTGCTCAATGGGGGCAAGGAAACTTTCAGAATTATTTCAAAGGAATTGGGCAAAGGGCTGATATTTTGTGATTTGTTGAAGTTTACATGTCTTTAAGATTTCTCCCATGGGGAATAATGGAGGTTTCAGCAGCCCCATAATTCCACTTGGGGGGCACTGAGGTTGCCCAGAGCGAGGGGTTGTGTAGTGCACATAGGGTGCCAACCACCCCCACCCCCACAAGCCTGTGGGGTACTGGGTTTTGTTGTTTCTGTGGTGTTCATTGTAGATTCTCTGGTAGCATATGAGATTTTCAGTGAAAAACAAAAATCCACTCTCATATGCTACCAGAAAATCTACACTCAGAACACAACAGAAACAGCAGAACCCAGCACCCCATAGGTTAGCAACCCTTCCCCTGGCCAATGTGGGGTCAGTATAGAGTGGGGAACAAGGAGGAAATTGTCAGCAGGTCAGCCCATGATTTAGGTCACCGATCAGAAGGCTGGAAGGGTGGGAAATTAAAAGAGATGTCAAACACAAAATGGAGACTGACTCAGAGAGCACCACAAAATGGAGGTCCGAAACAACAAAACGTTTTGTAGCCGAAACAGGGACATTTTGTTTTGTATACAAAACTTTTGGATCTGGAAAATGGGTGTTTTGTTTTGTATACAAAACACCCGAAACAGGCTGTTTTGGGTACAAAACGTTTTGTATCCGAAACGTTTCGCACATCCCTAGTCGAACTATCATTAGTACTTTTATGGCTAATAGGATCAACTGTAAAATAACATGTTGTTTAAATGCTTTACTCTGCTAAGGGCTGTTCAGGCACAGTACACTCCATCAGTGTCAGTCAGTCAGTCTTTATTGTTACGGTCACCGACCAGAACAAAAAGTCAGCAAATAAAATTTTAAAAAATGAGTTAAGATACAATGCATCAATATCAAATAAAATGGATATTATAAATTAAAACAATAAAATTCCCTCATTAATTATCCGCCGATGAGTATTAATGGCAGCAGCACAGTATCTAGCAACTCTAGATGTAACTGCAGACTCTGAATCGGAGTAACTGCAGACTCTGAATCGGAGAGCAACAAAGAGCAATAGAATTGATCCTGTCGACCTGGAAATTTACATAACAGAGGTGTAATAAATAGTTCACGAATATCCTTATAAAACAAACAAAATAGTAAAACATGTTCAGTAGTTTCAACCTGGTCCAGCCCACAAGCCCTGGTCCATCAGTGTTTTTACATGTGTTCTGATGTTAGTTGCTTATTTCACAATGGTACTCATTTGCATAGCATCTCAGAATACTGTTCACAGTCTCCATGTGTGACATCAGAAAAAGAATGTTTGAACCCACATTTTTAGATTTGCTCTGCCTTTAAAAATCAGCACATTGGATTCAAATAACTGGAAACATCTCCCGTATGGCCTGTTAAAACCAACATGTTACACACTTAAAGGCTTTCCACATGACTGGGCAGGCAGGCGGAGTCCAACTCAGCTACCCATGACAATCTAAGAAATGCTACTGGGAGCACAGCTCATGCTCCCAGATGATCCACACTGCTCCTAGGCCTCCAGATATATGGATATGCATCCCGGACTCTGGATATCCCACAATGCACCGTGCAAAGAGGGGGATAGTCCCATGAGAGGGGTGCTCTAGGCACCTGCCTCTGTGTATGCTTGAGCTGTGTGCAGCCCGAGCATACACAGGCCCTGTACCTGGCCTACAGGGTGCATCCATGCCCTTTAACCCAGGTATAAGCCTGGGTACAAAACCCAGGCTTGGGTGGAGGCAGCACCGGGGTGGACACAATCCCAAAGCTGCACACAAGCAGCCCTACCCTAAGCTGGGTAGGGCTCCTTGTGTCCCTAGCCTTTTAATTTCAATGGGGCTTGCAAAGAAACTTCCTCATCGTTTTTCTGCATATTTCACTCCCCGCACCCATGTTAATTTATTGCTATCCCCAATAGTAGGTTGTTTTTCTCCTACAGGATGTTTTTCTCCTATAGAATACATTGTAGTACTTCATAAAAAGATCGGGCATGTGAATTCCTAATATATCTTTAATCCAAAAGGATTTTTTCTTCTTCATGAAAAGGTATAATCATTTACTATATTATTCTCCGAAATGGGATTGAGCGCTTCAGAGGAAAGGAACTGAGCTTCACAGATACGGGCGGTATTCAACCATATCAGGAATATTCGTATCACTTGCGTGTGTGCACTGTTGCTGGTTGCACAGACAGCAACAAGGTAGGTAAATTATTTGTTAAATGGGTGGTTCTCTTCTAGCAACTGTTGAGATATCAAAACCATGTCTTGGAAAAGGGATATTCTGGGAAACAGCATTGGAGCTTCCTGGTTTTACATAGAAGATTATTGTTAGTGAACCGAGAACAGGCAACTGACTTTTAATTCTGTTTGCAAATTGGATTTGTGTGTGTGTGCTTGCATAGATCTTTATGTAAGGAAATTATTTGTATATATGTACACATTAAACATGTTGGTGTTGATTGGTTTATGGAATTTTTAATTTACTTCTCTGTCCAAAGACACACAAAGTGATGCACAATAATAAAAGTTGGGCTTTGCTGAAGTTGCGCCTTTCATTGGACATTACAATTTAGTCTGAAATTGAAAGTTGTTGAAGTTGGACATTAAAAGTAGGGCTTTGCTGAGCTGATAAACATGTTAGCCTCATGAAGGGTTGTATGGAGAAATGAAGGGCTGGTAGGACATGAAATCTCCCCTGAAAAAAACCCCAAAGGGATCACACAGTAAGGAAGCACACTGTATGGCACAAAGGAGCATGTCAGAGGCTCAGGGCCCCTTCAAAGTGTGTAGAGAGCTACAGGAAAAATGAAGTTAACATGGGGTTGGGAGATTTGGCCTGTGCTTCATCATTGCACAATGAGTAGTGGTGTAGATGCAATGTGTAGGGGAGAAGCAGCAGTCGGAACCCTCCCTCTGATGCTGATGCTTTTCTTCAACTCGCACTCCCTTGAAAAACAAGTCCCCCCCCCCCAGTCAGTATGGCAAATGTGTACCTGGGGACTCTATCTGGACAAAGCAGTGGGCAGGAAGAGGGGTTAAGCACCCCCACCTTTGCTTCTCCTTTGCAAATCACGCACTCTTCGTCCACTTTTATGCAGTAGAGAATGGTGGCCAAGGCCAAGGCTTATTAACAAACATTTAAGGCAGGCCTGCTCAACTTAGGCCCCCCAGATGTTTTTGGACTACAACTCCCATAATCCCCAGCCACAGTAGCCAATAGCCAATGATTATGGGAGTTGTAGGCCAACATCTGCAGGAGGGCCAAAGTTGAGCAGGCCTGATTTAAGGCCAAGTTGCATATTACATTTAGCACATCATTAGAGATGCCATATTTAACTTCTCTGTATGAAATAGGAGTTTCTCTGTATGAAATAGGAGGGGGCCTGGTCTGGATTGGGACCATTGTTTGGGGAAGAGAGTTGTTGGTTTGTTTTTGCCCCTGTGACAGTTCCCATTCATATTGCCCTGCCATCTTGCAGGTGCTCTTTGCCTTTGGAGCAAATAGCAGCTGCAGAGAGGATGGGGACCGTGGCAGCAGCAAAGAGTTAAAGGCCCCTCCTCTCACACAACAACTCTGATCCACATAAGTTCCCACATGGCTCCTATTTAGTACAGTCAAATTGGGGATATCCAGTCTAATGATGTGCTTAATATAGTGTGTCTTTTGCCTCTTAGATCAACTTTTGCAACGTTGTTTTATCACAAACCCTTCGTCCTGTTTTCCACATGGCCCATTTTATAATCCTACATCTCTTGTTCTTATTTGTCACCTGTGGTATCCCCAGCACTTCATTCTTATCCCCAAATATCTTCAGTTGTTGTCTAGCTGTAGAAATACAATAGAGTTGTGTGTCTTGGATTAAACCAATGCAGAAATTATTCCTGGGGTACAGAAACTGACTCTGGAGGTTGTCTCTGATTCATGTCTGCAAATATGTTCCCATGCACCAGGCCTGCTCAGCTTAGGCCCTCCAGCTGTTTTTGGACTACAAATCCCATAATCCCCTGCCACAGGGGCCAATAACTAGGGATTATGGGACTTGTAGACCTACATCTATGGGGGGGCGAAGTTGAGCAGCCCTGCCATGCACTGCTAGATACTTCACCATCACCACCAAGAAAGAAAGAAAGAAAGAAAGAAAGAAAGAAAGAAAGAAAGAAAGAAAGAAAGAAAGAAAGAAAGAAAGAAAGCTCTAGGAAATGACCCTTCCAGGTCCAGTTCAATGCCACCCCAAGCCTGGCCTGTCTCCAATGTTGGTACACTTAATTAATTAATAGCCCAGGTTTATGTGCCCTGATTACTCAACTCTGCTCAGGGGTGGCCCTTCCATGAGGCGAGGTGAGGTGGTCACCTCAGGCAACTGATTATTGGGGCATCAGCAAGGTAGCAAGATGCCCTTCTGTTCCCTCCTTTTAAAAGGGGGGAAGAAGTGTGCACTCAAGGGGGAGCAGCATTTGGCACCCCACTTCAGGTGCACAGAGGCCTTGAACCCCCACTGGGTCTGATTATCAAGTCCTTGGGAATCTTTCTGTGGAGTCCAAGTATCAAACTCTCATCAGGCTTAGAAATGGAGTGTGGCAGGGTCATCTCCGTGATACTTCCTGTCTACTGGCATCTTTGTTAATGCAGTAGCTAATAATAAGAGCATCCCTCTGCCAGCTGAGAAACTGTGTATGCCCCTGGAAGCTGAAGAAGGGGCAGCAATACTTTGTGATGGCACTCCTGACTAAGGGTAGTGTTAACAGTAGCTTCAGAGTTTATGCCAGTGTTTACTGGTGATAAAACCTTATGAAATCAGGCTGTTAAAATGCAAGGACACTGATGAACCATATGGAAGGGGGTTATCAAGCGTTCTCTGGCAAGACAACCTGCCATCCAGATTTTCCTTTCACCTGGTGCTATGCACTGAAGACAAAATGTTGTGAATCTGCTTTGATAAATTGGACACCTAGACTGATACGTAACATATTCAAGGTCAGGTGTTTTTTCTCCTGTGTGGGAGGGGGGAAATAAACCAAGGGGAGAAAAGTGACTAGTTCTACAGGGCCGTGGTAATTATATGCCAGAGCAAACAACAACATTTTAAACTAGAAGTGACATTCTCATTGATCAAGGTATCTCGTGTACTATTACAATAAATTGCTGTCTGATTCATGTGTGTTCAGGTAGTTGCAGTCACTGTCCAAGGAATCCCAGAGAGTGTTCAGGCACCAACAGTTACAGCACTGAGTGCAATGGCATTGCATTTGAGTTGGTTGGCACCAAAGAAGCCAAACGGCATCATCAGAGAATACCAGATCAGTCAAATTGGAAAAGGTCTTATACATGTGGATTCTGCAGGCAAGATGGAACACATGGTATCAGGTAAGGACGGAAAGTACTTCACAAGCAAAATGCCCTCATTTTACTTAGTAGATAGTCCTCCTGTGATGGTATTGTCAAAGTTTTAGTTTTAGGCATGCTTTCCCTGGAAGCCATTTCATTTGAAATCACGCCTGGACTACAACTTTTTATTGATGGATAGATTGCTTGATTCTCAGCCGATATAGCCTGTCTTCTGGTACAGATAATCAGGGCAGCTAACAAAACCACATCGTCAATAACTATAACTGTAAAATAGCAGTAAAAACAGCATCAATAAACTAATTAAATACAACAGTAAAATAACCCTTAACAGAATGTATTCAAAAGCAGCATACAGAAAACACCCACAGGAATAAGACAGGCAGCAGGAGAATGAGGTGATAGAATCCTCAGTTGCTAGAGAAGACTGTATTACTTAAATGTTCCTTCAAGGAAAAAAGGGGAGAGAAAACATGAATGCATCACGGAGTTCTTCTGTGCAGCCAGCTTGATGCATGCCATTGGAACTGGTGGTGGACAGCTTATTGAAAATGTCGTCTCTGTATGTGTATGTGTAGATATGTGTATGTGTAGATATAGAACTTATCCTCTCTAATAAAAGCCTTGGTGTCCGTCCGTGGACGGACACCAAGGCGTGCGTTCATGCCTCCCTGGGCTGTTCTGGGCATGAGCGAAGCGCATGCCCAGAACAGAGCAAGGGAGACACGACTGCCAGCACCTGGTGGCCATCTTGGGCGGCCAGAAGCGGTCACCCCAAAGAAGCCGGGAAGAGGCGGCGAGGGAAACGGCGGGGCCAGAAGCAGCCGCCGTGAAGACAGGAAAGAGGCGGCGGGGGAAATGGCGGGGCCAGAAGCGCCCGCCGCGAACACAGGAAAGAGGCAGTGGGGAAAGAGGCGGCGGGGGAAGCTGGCCGAGGTGGTGGCGGAGCTGCCGCCGAGGCCTGGCGTCGCCGCTAAAGGCGGGCGTGGGGGAAACTTTGGGGCCCTTGCCCGGCTGGGGAGACCGGCCGCGGCATGGGGAGACCGGCCGCGGCTGAGGGCGGCGGGAGGGGGAATGGTGGAGGGGGCCCGGAGCACTTACTAGCGCCCGTTATTTAACGGGCCTGAAAACACTAGTTTCTATATAAAATGCTTTAGAAAGGGGTGTAGCTGCCAATAGTATTTAGATTTTGATCATAATTCACAGCCTAGTGGAACATTAGGGCAGAGTAACTTTTAAGTTAACATGTTTTGGCATGTTAAACATAGTCTTATTACTATTTTTAATGGTTCTTACTGATTTTTAATTATCTTTGCTTTTAACTTTTATATGTTGTTTTGGAGTCCAATTTTGGCTAAAAGCTGGGTATACATTGAAATAAATAATAAACTTTGGTCCTGAACATGGGTGTAAACTTAAAGCTATGACCTTTGCCCCCAGAAGGTCTTATTAGAGGCTCAAGGAATCAAAATGGAGACCTCTACTTTCTCCTTACATCTCATTGACTTCACTTATGAATAGCTCAGCACAAGATCCCAGCCATCATGCCTGCCTTTAAGAGTACAGTGGTCGCTCGACTTACGAACTACTCGACATCCGAAGTTTTCGACTTACGAACGACAAAAATGACTGGAAGTCGTTGCCAGTTTAGATGCGGCTTCCTTGACTTACGAATTTTTAGATGCGTTTTCCTTGACTTACGAATGTTTCCAGACCTCTGTGGGTGCGCTTTTCGACTTACGAAAATTTCGACCTACGAACGTGCGTTCGGAACGGATTAACTTCGTAAGTCGAGGGACCACTGTATCTGACAATTTTAGCTATATTACTGATAGAGGTTTCTATATCTGTGGCTTTTCTAATGCTCTTACTGTACTGGGAAAATAGATACTAAGTCATAAATGTCTCATAGTTTTTCTATTCAAGAACTTTACATTCACCTCAATGAGTGATCTTTAACTGTATATTGAGTGTATATTAACTACATATTTATTGAGTTTTTTGCAGACAAAATCTTTTTTATTTGAGCCTGACTGGATTCTATGGTTATTGCAGAGTCTACTATGGAGGTGTCCAGCATCTCCTCTTGTATGGTTAAATTGGATCAATTTCAGTTGGTAGCTCCTAAGGATGTAGACAGGCTGCTTGGGGCAGTTTGCCTTATCTTGACCTTGCCCGTCATGGCTTATACGATCTAGCAGGGAGATTATTGGAGATGATCTTGTTATTATCCTTAGTGCCTCTCTGAAGGAGAGCAGGATGCCTCTTTTTCTTAAGAAAACCTACACTGGATCCCTCAGAGTTAGGCAATTATGGGCCTGTCTCCAACCTCCCATGGTTAAGCAAGGTGATTGATAGGATGGTGGCTTCTTAACTCCAGGCAGTCTTGGAAGAAGCAGATTATCTGGACCCATTTCAAACTGGTTCATGGATAGGCTATGGGGCTGAGATAGCCTTGGTCCAATTGGATGATCTCCAATTAATAATTAGATGATCTCCAATTAATAATTGATGGGCGGAGTGTGACTCTGTTGGTCCTTTTGGATCTCTCAGCAACTTTTGATACCATCAAGCATGCTATCCTTCTGGAGCACAGCACCTGAAGGGTCTGGGAGTGGGAGGCAATGCTTTCCGCTTCTACCTTTTGGGTAGATTCCAGGTGGTGTTGCTTTAAAATTGTTGCTCTTCAGAGCTACTGTATGGGGTCCCACAGGGCTCAATTTGGTCTCCAGTGCTTTTTTACATGAAACAGCTGGGACAGATCATCAGATGATTTGGAGCAGGGTGTTATCAGTATACTAATGACACCCGGATCTATTTCTCCATGTCAGCTTCATCAGGAAATGGTTTAACTTTCCTAAATGCCTGCCTGGAGTCAGTAATGGGCTGGATGAGGAGAACAAACTGAAGCTGAATCCAAACAAGAAGGAGGTAGCTACTGTGGGAGGTTGGCACTTAGGAAGTTGTTTAGATATGCCTTTTCTGGATGGGGTTACATTCCCCTGGATGGAGTTTCACTGCCTTGGATACAGCAGGTATGTAGTCTGGGAGGGCTTCTGGACCGAAACATCTCCCTGGTTTCTCAGGTTGCAGCAATGGCCAGGACTGTTTTTTATCAGCTTAGACTGATACATCAGCTTTGTCCATTTCTGGAGATAAATAACCTTAAAACAGTGATGCATATGCTAGTAACCTCCGGGCTTGACTACTGCAATGCACTCTGCATTAGGCCATCTTTGTATGTAGTCTGGAAACTGCAGTTGGTCCAGAATGCAGCAACCAGGGTGGTCTCTGGGGCTACCTGAAGAGACCACATTACTCCTATTCTAAAATAAATACTCTGGCTACGAATAAGTGTCTGGGCGAAACATAAAGTGCTGGTCATTACCTATAAAGCCCTGAATGGCTTGAGTCCAAAGTGTTTAAGAGAACGCCTTCTTTTCCATGAACGCCACTGCCTATTAAGATCTTCAAAGGAGGTCTGATTGTGATTGTCACAGCTCGCTTGGTGACAACCCAAAACTGGGCTTTTTCTAGGGTTGCCCCCAGGACTTTAGAACATGCTCACAAACAAAATTAGAGGCTTCCAATCTCTAGATTTTTTTAAAAAAATGTATATATCTGAAAGCATACCTGTTTAATCAAGTTTTTAGTCCACGAGTTTTAAAGTTATTATTATTTATATTTTATATAAATAAATTTGAATTGATTTAATGTTGTGAAATTGTAAACCACCCAGAGATTTGTATAAGGGGCAGTAATGGGCTAAATGAATAAATATTGTCTTTCATTGGGAAATTATCAATAATTTCCAATCTCCTTTTGCTCAAGATGAAACAAAATTTCTGGCATATATGGCTCCCAGCAACCATCAAGTACAGGTTCTCATATTACAGATACTGGATAATACTTGTCTTTCTTCCTAAATCACATCAGAGGGAGCTTTGTTCCGCGAGCTGACATTGAGTAAGGTTAAATGGCCATGCATTTAGGGCAGGGCCTTCTCTATTATTGCCCCCAGGCTCTGGGATGCTCTTCCAGTGAATGTATGCTCTTTGTGGCTGCTTTTAGATAACAACAAAAGGGCTTTTACCCCTTGGGGCTGCCAGGTTTCTTACCTCTCCTGTTAGTCTGTCTGTCTTTTTTATGGCTATTGCTTTTTGGTATTTTTACAGTCCTTATTGTTTTAACTGATATTTTTAATGTGATTTTTATGGAGTGTTATTGTATTTTAATTTTTGTAAATTGCCTTGGGCTGAGTTATATTAAAGGCAGTATAGAAATTGCACTATAAATAAATAAGTAAATTTCCCTTTTTTAAACGATAACAGTCATAATCTACTGATCTACTGGTACTGCAATGTCAAACATATTATCCAGTTACTTAAAATCAAGATGGTGTATCAGACCATATATCCATCTTATCCAGTGTTCTGTTCTCAGCAGTGTCTCACCAGGGCACTTTCCAGATTAGCCGCTCAACAGCAGCAAAATGCTTTCTGTCAGGCAATTCGTATTCAAAATGTTAACAGCAGGGGGAGCAGTCTCGTGAAAACTAACAACCTGAAAAAACAACAACTTCTTTACGCTGGATACACGATGTCACAGCACGATATCGCAGTGATTAAATTGGAAACAAAGCAGAGGAAAAGTGAACGGCACCCTGCTGTCAGCGTAGGGACTGCAGTGTCACAACACAGAAAGTGTGGAAGCACACTTCTAGGATCTGCCATGACCCCATTGCAGAGGGCAATCTGGAAAGCTGCTTACAGTCAAATCATGAAAGCATCAGCCCTCTGTATGTCATGCTTTCATGTCTAAAACTAGGATTTCCCTTTGTCTGAAGGTGGAACCCATAATTGGTAGGGCGGGGTGCGGGGTTGTAATGCCAAAGCCACCGCCAGGGAACATTTATTACTTTCCAAAGTTTTGGTTTTTAAAATTCCATACTTTCACATATATAATCTCAAATGTCGTGTGTGTGTGTGTGTGTGTGTGTGTGTGTGTGTGTGTGTGTGTGTGTATGCAACAAGTCTCCCTTGCTGGCTGAGCCGAGAGCTGCTATTCATCCCAAAGTGGAACTCCTAATTTAATGCTTTTGCAATGTGGGTAATTACTACGCTCTAAATTCATGATGTTCACTAAAACAACTGTACTTATTTCACATATCTCAAATGTTTGAACTACCCATCGTTTCAGGCCCCCGCGGACCTGTGTTTTGATTTTCTCATCTTCTTCAAAAACCTCTGCTGTTCCCAGAGCAACAGTTGAACGTTAATGAAGCTGTAGCATTAGCGTTCCCTGAGACTCTGAATCTGAGGGCCTTACAAATTGCAGATGAGGAGGCTTGCACCTTGCCACTGCACCATTGTCTCGCTGCTTATTTTTAATTACATCAAAGCTTTGGAAACATGATCCCATAAATGCTTTGTGGGAATAGCGGTGAATGTGCTCGTCATGTGAAATCCATAAATTGCTTATAATCCTCTCAAGATGTTAAAAAAAGCATTAAGTAATTGAAGACAGGAAGTCCTCAGTTAATTATTTAGAGGTGTTATCAATGCTTTAAGTAAACTGAAGCATTTTCTGCTATCGCACTGAGTTGAATGCCACTGGGATCGAGGGGCACCAGCCATCATCTTCTCATATTCTCTAATGCAAACAGCATATGGCAGCTTGTCAATAAAAGACCTTTTTATATCATTTATTAGTGAACACTTCCAGTACTCTGTACAGAACAATTTGGATGACAGTTATGGCATTGTTTCACTTTGTGTTACTACTCCTTTACAAATGGTCCTGCTAATGCAGTGGGGGATGGTGGGGGGAGACTAAAATAATTAGGGGACGTTGTAGTAAAAGAAAGCTAAGACTGCCCTCTTCAGCAGCAGAAACAAGAACAGGAATTGATTTTCATAAGTCTGGTTTTGCACCTTAGATGTCTCCAGAATAATGGAATTGGTGAAAAAGGGCTTGTGATTAATTTTATTGAATAAAAGAAAGCAATTCATTGATAAGCATTTTTTGCTGAGCAGATTATTTGTATTGTACAGAATATTTTGTGATGGAAATGGTTGGAGAATATCTCAAGTGTGTAAAATCCCATGGCTTCACCATGTCTCTCTGTTTCTCTGTGTAAAAAGAGGGTTTCTGAGTTACTTTAAGATTAGCATATTAATTGTGACATAAACTAGAGACCACTTGTTGGACACAACAAAATGGGTTCTGGCTCATGAAAGCTTTTGCCATGTTAACTATATACACTGTGCATATTTGTAGATATGTAGCTTGGGGCTGACATGACTAATCCACTTCATAATTGCAAATAGGTTCAGGTTTTCATCAGCTATAAAGAATAGGGATGTGCAAATCTGTCTGATATCAAACCAGTTCAATATCAAACTAGTTTGGTTCAAAGGCTCAACATCAAGCCAAACATCCCCTGATTCAGGGGGGTTGGTTTGACATTGAACCAAACCCCTCCGACCTGTTTGAGGGGGTTGCAGTTTTAAACTTATTCCCTCCAGGGTGCTTCTCTAAGGCAGTGGGGGGTCCCCGGAGGTTCCCCCCACCGGCTTCTGATATGCCTTCAGTTGCCCAGTTCGGGAGGCCTTCGGCCCTTTCTAGGATTTCCCTCCCTCGTGGCAGCAAATTTGTGACCCCCCTGAGCAGAACCCAGGGGGTGGAGTCGAGGGGGGCAAAACCAAACTGGCCTGGTCCAGTTCAAGTCCGGTTTGGACTCAAACCAAACCAGGCCAGCCGGTTTTGTGCACCTCCCTAGTAAAGAATACACTATAGCTCATTAATCAAACCTTGATTATCAAGCAACCTGCACCTATTCAACACTACCCTGAGAAAATAGCCGGTAAAATCTGGCAAAACCAACCATGTGCTTTAGATTGGGGCTAGACATTGACGGAGCCTGATAGCTTTAAAAGTGCTTGTATGAATTTTGACCCTGTACCTAGATCCTTCAGTTTTGTTTTCAGAATATTGCCTCTCAGACTTTTTGTGTTAAACTTCCCTGTGTTCACAAAGCAGTTTGGGAACTTGGCACAAGAGAGAACTTTTTTTAAAAAAAATTCTCCCTGTGTACAAACACTATTTTATCCCAATGCCTTATTTAAAAGTAGAGATATACCATATATATCTGAATCCAAGACTCAAATTTTTCCAAGTTCTTTGCTGTTAGAAGTTGGGGGGTTGTCTTAAATCCAGAGTCCTCTTCCTTTCAGGTAAATACAGATATAACCTGTATTTAACCTCCATTTTTTAGGGGGCTGCCTTAAATTCAGAGTCATCTTCTGTTTGAGTAAATACAGTAGTCCTAAAAAATGCTATTTGTGGGTTTATAAATATGGATTTTCTAAAAAATTCAAGATGACTTTTGGATTGATGACCTTGGAGGCACACATGTGGCAAACATTTTATCAGAACTGGTTATCCAAAAATACAAAATGCTTTATTCCTGTCACCTCCTTGCTAATTCCAGCTTACACGGGAATCATTCCGGAAGTATTCCTATGAAGACCAACTTAATGTTGGAAAATGATCTAAATTAAATAGCATAGTGGCTACCTTTATGAACTGAGAAGTCTCTGGGTTTTAATCCCATCTTCCATGGGCTCATGAACTTGCTTTAGGTGAGCTGCTGTCTCAAACTAAGTGCCCTAATTTGGCAATAATAATGCTCTCCCCTATAAAAGGCTTTTGTAAGTATTGGAGGGTAATATATGTAGAGAGCTTTGTACATACAGATATGTATTATTATTGTGTGGATAGAGGGTTGGATTATGACTGGAGAAACCCTGCTGAGCTGTGAACTTGTACCCATTTGTTGCCTCTGTCTAACCTGCTTCACATACTTGTTGTCGGGATAAAAGTACACGAGATAAAAGTACATGTGTGCCACCCTGATCTCTCTGAAGAAAAAAGGATTTTAAAAAACCTTAACAAAATGAATAGATGCATATCTTAACAAAATGAATAGATGCACTGGTTAGTGCTGTTTCACACTATGGAATTTAATGGCAAAATTGATGCCGTTGGCATATAATAAATACCAGTACGTGAACTACTTTGCATTATAACTAAATAGAATGCTAAACTTGCATTTATAACTAAATACAAAAATGAGTGTTATTTCGCCTCCAAATTTCAGCTACAGAAATTCCTCTTTTACTGGCTTCTGAGGAATTCTGAGGGAAGTAGAAAGACTTTCAATGAGAATTATGAAATTTCTCAGACTTGTTCCACACTTCTCAAGTTGCCATCAAATTCTGCCTTAAAAAGAATTAGAGTCAAATTCTAAAGCAGGTAGGGAATTTCAACAGGAGTTACAAGACTTTAAAGGTAAAAGGTAAAGTGTGCTGTCAAGTCGATTTCGACTCCTGGCACCCACAGAGCCCTGTGGTTTTCTTTGGTAGAATACAGGAGGGGTTTACCATTGCCTCCTCCCGCATAGTATGAGATGGTGCCTTTCAGCATCTTCCTATATTGCTGCTGCCCAATATAGGTGTTTCCCATAGTCTGGGAAACATACCAGCAGGGATTCAAACCGGCAACCTTCTGCTTCTTAGTCAAGCATTTCCCCAAGACTTTAGACAAAACTAAATAAATTTCTCAGGTGAAGTTCCCATACCCCAAATTACCTAGGGATAGTTTCAATGATAGTCTCTACACTCTGGCCAACATCACTCACACATGATTAGGATATGAGTGCACATGTTTTTCCCTGCAGCACGGTTCCTTAACTGTGTGTGAGTGGTTCATCTGAACTACCCTCTACATGTGCTCCAAATAATAGCAGATGGAACATGTGTAGAGGCCGGGCTGTTAGATGAATTGCAACTTCACAAAAGTAAGGAATGGTGTGCTGTGGGGGAACCGTGTACGCTCATGGCACACTCTCATCTGAACCATGTAATGTGGGAACAGGGTCAGTTGGAAAGTATTGTCTGAGCTGGCCTAGTGTTTTTACAGACGAACTTGCTGCATACGTGCAGCAAGTGCTGTCTGTTATAGCATCATGACTACAATGATGAATACAATGAATATTTATATACTGCTTTTCAACAAAAGTTCCCAAAGCAGTTTACATAGAAATGAATGAATGAATATGGCTCCCTGTCCCCAAAAGGCTCACAAACTTTAAAAAGTAACATAAGATAGACACCAGCAACAGCCACTGGAGGGATGCTGTGCTGTGGTTGGATAGGGCCAGTTGCTCTCCCCATGCTAAATAAAGAGAATCACCACTTTTGAAGGGTGCCTCTTAGCTCAGTTAGCAGGGGTTTCTGCTGCAGCTGCATAAACAAGAAGAAAGTTATTTTCTCCTCAGTGCCCTTAATACAATAAGAACTCTTTATTTTCTGTGCTGCAGCATGTTTACTCTCTGTAATATATATTTGTCAATTAATCTTGCTTTATTACAAACGTTTCCTTTAAAAGTGAGCATGACTCCCTAGTTTAGGGGGATTGAAGTATTCTGTTACCACATAAAAGTTCCCCATCATGAAATGTGGTTGACTATATGGCTTCCATCCTTCCTAGGATGGCTTCGTAGCCTGCAACTGCCATTTTAACGCCCTTGCCTTTATGCTGTGTATCCCTAAGATTTTTTCTTCTTCTCTTCCAGTTCATGATTAAGTTACCATCTGAGCTGTCTCTCTGACGCATCTCTTTATTTTTCAAAGCCTCATATCCTGTTCATTTTGAAGCAACTTGAGGCTTTGCTTGTGGTTCATTCATTGTTTTTCCTTTCCAAGGGGCCTGTTGTGTATTGCTACTCTATATGTATGACCATTTGGAAAAACAAAACAAAGCAAAGAAGCTGTCATCTGGCTGGTTTTAGACAAAGGATTCAACCTGAAGTTGTGTGGTTTTTTTAAATTCCTTGTCATAGAATTTCATTGTTTTTCTTAAAGTACTTACAATGCTAGTTTAATGAAAACATTTTGCAAAGGATAGGAAAGCAGAGATAAGAAAGAGCGGGACCCATCACTGACAAGGACAAGGAAGATTAGAAGAAAAATACAAAATGTGAACAGAAGTCTAGTAGCAGTTTCTATGCTCACACAAAAAGAATGTTGTTTTCCACTCCTTGATTCTGCTTTTCCAGACATATGTATTAGAAATAATGCATATTTACATATTTATAAACCCATTTTCAAAGGTGCTGCTGGGTCTTGAAATGTTTCGTAGTAGAGAAATACAGATAAATATAAAGATGGGAACATGGGAGGTAATTGTAAAATAGAGAAATAAATGAGAGAGGTCTTGTAAAACTGAATGTAACTGGGAAAAGAGGTTGTGTTTTGGAATAGATTCCAAGGCAGATTTTATCAGTATATATGGAAACAGCAGCTTTTGTTTAAAAGCCTTTTATTATTTATTTCTGTATTTTATCCTGCTTTCCCATCCTGTGATCCCAAAGTGAGTTACAATATTAGTAAAAAGTAATAAATATTCTAAAACTCCCACTGACATTTCTGATCAAGGATGACTCTCTGGTTGCAGATGAGAACAGCTCTTAGAGGGGAGGAGTCATGTAATAATTGGCCTCACCTAAACTGAAGGAGGGAATCTGGCTCTCTCACCTCTCCCTCTGTCATAGTCAGATAGAATGACTGCAGGTGTGTCTATCTGCACTCTTCAAAGTTACAGAGAGTTTGTGGCAAGTGCCATAAACGTGATTAGGGTTCTTCATGCTTCTGTGATTGGCAGGTTGGGGCATTTATCATGTTAGGCTTATCATCACCTGTCAGAGTAAGGGAGCACTTCAATTAGTCCAGTGCCAATTTCCTGTGCCCTCCCCCCATTTAACAGGTAATCAGTGCTGGTACTCTGTTTTGTGGTCCACATATATGGACATGTATGCCCTCTGAGACTGTGTTCTCACAGTCATTTCTGCTCCATGTAGAATTCCAGCCTTCAGAACATTTAAAGATTTCACTTTCATCCTAATTTGTATTTTTAGATCTTCAACCACACAGAAACTACAGTTTCATACTTGCTGCATGTACATTTGCTGGATGTGTTTCCAGTCAAGCAGGTTCAGGAAGAACACTGCAAGCCGCTCCTCAAGGTAAGAAGAAATGTATTAACTTTTATGGAGCTTGTAGTCTTGCACTGATAGGAAATGTAGTCCCTAATTGTCAATATTTTCTGTGTTAGTGTTTTCAGACTATATGCAGCCAATATGAGGCTACTACATTGTTTCACAAAGCAAAAAATAATAATGCCAAATATGCAGTTAAAACTGTTGGCCCTTCTGTGCATATATACACACTAATATAATTGATATGGTGTGCAAAAAAAGAAGAGTATTGTGTGAGGTCACTGGGGGTTGTAAAACATAAAAAACATCAGTCTCAGCCTACTCCAAAAAAATTAATAGAATAAATTAAGGAGGTGTCCAATGCCTAATATGAACTGTTGTAAACCTCCCAGAGATGTAAGTTTTGGATGGCATAAAAATGTTATATATAAATAAATAAATAAATAAATAATTTGTTTAAAATGAAAAATCAGTTTAAAAAAAATAAAATTGTGCTGACAAAGAGGAATAGCAGGACAATGGCTGGGATGTTGACCTTTGTGACGTATTTGCTTTGAGAGGCGTACTGGTTTATTGAATATTAGAACATCTTTTTAAAAATACTAAGGTGCCCTATGTAGTGCAATACTAAAGATTTTTTTGTGGCTGCCTCATATGATGTCCCAGCACCACATGGGAGTGGCTGGGACATCATGGGAGTGGCTAATTACATGAATCCTTCCCACCCAATCATTACCTCCAATTTCAGGTAGGTGACAGTTGCCTGGAAAGCACTCACAGGGTGGTGCTCTTTAAAAGTTACAGCAGCCCCACTGGAAGAAGCCACAGAAAAGTGGCTTTCATGCACTGCTGTCAGGTACAAAGGGCACCTAACTTTCAGGTAAAGAAGCTAAGAAATAGAGCTGTGGAGGAACAATAGTGACCAGAGAGGGCACAAAGGAACGTGTGGACTGTGCCGGCTCCTCGTACTATTTTCATTGACAAGACTGTATAAAAATAAGTTAGTGTAGACATATCTTAGAAAATGCCAAGTAATTTTCTCCTATAATTGATATCTGATTGGGTTGTTGTTGTTGATGTTGTTGCTGCTGTTTGTTAGCTTCTGCTATGTTAGTCATGACTAAGCAACATTGGAAATTAATGAGACAGCATAATCATGACTAACTTAACTCTCATTATTTTCACTATTTTGTCATGGCTAACTCAGACCAGACACTGCCCATTATTGTTGTTTTTCTTGGCATGTGTGGGCAGAAGCTGGTGCTGTTGCACTTTCAGAGTCCTTCCAGACAACCTATCTCCTGGTCCTAGAGAACGACAGCAGCAACAGCATACAAAGAGCATACAAGCATACTTTGTATGCTGTACATCTCTGTTTACACTTCCATTCCCCAGTCCTGTCAATTTTTGTACCACATAACAAATGTGAATGTTGATAAGGTTGCATAGGTGAGGGAGCACCAGGGACATAGCAAAGTTGGAGTGGGCCCTGGAACAGAAGATGGGCCCCTGCAAGTGTTCCCCCTAACCGGGATTCCCAGATGTTGTTGACTACAACTCCCAGCATTCCCAGCTGCAATGCCCTTTGGCTGGGGATTATGGGAGTTGTAGTCAACAACATCTGGGAATCCCTGTTAGAGGGAACACTGGCCCCTGGCCCCACTTCTTTTTCAGAAAGGCAGGAGTGGGAGAGCAAAAAGCAAACTGTCACCCAGCTGATGGGCCCCTCCTCTCTTAGGGGCCCAGGGACATTTGTCCCCACCCCCACTCCATTCAATTGTAGCTACACCCCTGGGAAGCACCTATGTAACTCCCTTCCCTGTGAGTTGAGATCAGGAAATGCGGCCTAATTTTCACAGAAATCGATATTGCAAATGATTGCAAAACTTCTGACACAGAATGGTTTGTTTTTAAAAGTTTGTTTTTACTATTGTTGTAAGTCATATTGCGGGGACTGTCAAAAAGCAGAGTATAAGCTATGCATAAATAATGTCTTGATGACAGTTTACCTTGATATAAACCTGCTGACTAATACTCTTCTATGTTGGCTCCTGTCAGCAGTGCAGTTCATTGTGACATGGCTTAACATCAGCGGATCCAAGACCTGCAGCCAACTCTTTGTGTTTCTTTGCTGTCTCAGTGGGCCCTTTGATCAAGCTGAAATTCATTTGGGCATTAATTCAGAGACTTCCATGCTAGAATGTTTATAAAATTAAACAAATGTACCAAGACTTTATTGGTACATTTACTGCTGATGTGTTACAGGGGTATGGTCCCAGCCTCGTCATATCATAGTTGGCTCTAGAGTGGTGGAATTGTATTGGGATGAACCAGAGAAGCCAAATGGAATTATTTCTCAATATCGATTGCTTCGTAATGGAGAAGAGATTTTCAAGGGTGGTAAAGAAAACCTGAATTTCACTGATTTGGGCCTGCAACCAAACACCAGGTAAATGTCAGAGTAGTTTGATAAGCTTAAGTATTCAGATGGACCCTGAGGACCAGGAACAAAATGGTACTGCACTTAAATCTAGCCTCAAGAGCTGAAGGCAAATAGACCTCTTCTTCACTATGCAATAGCCATGTCAGACATATCTGTGGTGTAGCAATGGGAAATCTGTTGTTCCTCCTACCAAGGCTTCAGCAGTCCATGAAGAGGTTGTCCAAGGGTGTAAGTTGCTCATGTATCCTGAGCAGGCTGGATACAGGTTTCTGCTTACAGGGGAAGAGGATGCAAAGGGTAAAGCCTTTGCTAGGGAGAGGCTATGCTAGGAAAACATCTCAAGTTGAGGGATCTTTGCTGATCTTTTGCTATCCTGCCACCTATATGGTTGCACAAGTGGTGGCTCTCTATGCATGGTCACGTAAGTAGGGGTGTGCAAATTGATTCGGGTACAAATTGATTTGTACCTGAATCTGGCTGATTTGGGTGATTTGGAGACAAAACAAATCATCCCTGTGGTCCATTGGCTGGATTTGGGTACAAATCGAATCACGCCTGATTCTATTCGAATTGATTCGAGATTTGGATCCCTCCTATTAATTCCCACAGATTCCCAGCTTTCATTTAAAAAGGGGGGGGGCGAGCTAAGCTCTAGCCTTTGTAGAAGTGGTGTCATGGAGCAAAATGTGTGGTCGCTATTTTTCAAGTGTTTGGATTCTTTGGTGTATAATAACTTTCCTCAATGAATCCCTATGAGGATTCATTACACACCTTCATCTCTTCTATTCATTTTGACTGTCTTTTTGACAGTGCCAACTGTCAACTGCCATGTGCCAACTACACCCCACTCCCACCAGCACGGCAGTGGGGTTCTACTCAGTTTATGTTCAAGTATTTTTTTTCCAAGTGTTTAGGCTCTTTGGTGTCTAATAACCTTTCCTCATAATGAATCCCTATGGGGATTCATTACACACCAAAGAGTCCAAACACCTTAAAAATTCCTAAAATATAAACTGAGTACCCAGTGGCCTGTGAGTTGCGGGGTAGTTGGAACATGGGAAGCCACTAATTCCCCACCCCCAGCTGCAAAGCAGTGGGGTCAAAATGAACAGAAGAAATGAAGGTATGTAATGAAGACACCAAAGAATCTAAACACTTCAAAAATACCTAAAAAATAAACTGAGTACCCCAGTGTGGGTGTGTGGGTGTGTAAGGGTGTGGCTGACACAAGGCAGTTGACAGTTGGCACTGTTCAATGATAGTCAAAATGAACAGAAGAAATGAAGGTGTGCAATAAATCCTCATAGGGATTCATTATGAGGAAAAGTTATTATACACCAAAAAATAATTGAAAAATGACTGCACATTTTGCTCCATAACTCCACTTCCATAAGAGCTAGAGCTTAGCTTTTTTTTTTTTAAATAATGAAAGCTGGGGATCCATGTTAGGGTTAGAATATGACAACTTCAAATCCCCATTGTTTCCTATGACAGAAATGTTCAAAATCAGTAAAAACTAAAAAAAATCATTAAATATCAAGCAAGTGTCCCACTGCCTTGAATTTGGGTGGTAAGTAGCACCCATGGGGACCTACCCACCACCCAAATTTGGTGCCCCTAGGACCTTGTTAAATGGTCCAAATTGGTCTGAATCTGAATCGAATCAAAGCAAATACAAATCAAATCTGGGGTGATTTGGAGGGGGTAGATTAGGGTACAAAACAAATCAGGGTGATTTGTTTTGGGCACAAATCAAATTAAAAAAATTGATTGGTGCACATCCCTACACGTAAGTCCATGACTCTTGGTGAGAGCCTTCACTCTGTCTTTTGATGCCCCCCCCCATTCCTATATGTGTCATGCAGGACTGTGCAGAGTTTTGCGGGGCAGGGGGACATCCTTCATAGCTCTTTATTTGCTCCTCATACATAAAAGCTGTATTGTGTCCATGAGTTCTTGTGCTTTCTTGGAAAATATAATTAAGCTTTTTAATATCCTAATCTGCACAAATCCAGTGAAATTTTTAAAGTGAAAATATAAAATGTCTTTCTTTCTTTGAAGATAGAAAGAATATTTTTTCCCTCTCATATAACACTAGAAACAGAGGTCATCCCATGAAACTGACTGCCAAGAAATTTAGGACCAACAAAAGGAAGTACTTTTTCACTCAATGTATAATTAACCTATGGAATTTTCTTCTACAAGATTTGGGGACAGCCAACAACCTGACTGGCTTTAAGAGGGGTTTAGATAAATTCATGAGGGACAGGTTTATCAGTGGCTACTAGTCTGAGGGCTATAAGCCACCTCCAGCCTCAGAGGCAAAATACCTCTAAATACCAGTTGCAGGGGAGTAACAGCAGGAGAGAGGACATGCCCTCACACCCTCAGTTTTTGCCTGTGGGCTTTTTAGAGACATTGGTGGGCCACTGCAAAACAGGATGCTGGACTGGATGGGCCCTGGGCATGATCCAGCAGTGCTATTCTTAAGTTCTTATGTTCTTTCTTTCAGATATGTTTACCAGTTAGAAGCCAGCACATGGGGTGGTAGCAATTCTAGTGACAAATACGTTATCCAAACTCCAGTAGCTACACCAGAGGAAATTCAAGCCCCATATAATGTCACAGTAATAGATGCATATTCCATATTTGTAGCTTGGGACATTCCTGGTAAGCATTTTTGGTGTATGTTTATAACACATATGGGAATATTATAATAAAAGATACTGCAGTTGTCTGTTTTGTCCTATTTGGTTTTGGTTATTTAGGTGGAGGAATTGGTCTCAGGGATTGACCTTACCACTAAGTAGGGTGATCCTCCCTGCCCCAGGCAGCAGCTGTTGGGGTATCATTAAAGCACAAAAAGTTATTTAGTTTGTTTATTATATAATTTTCCCTACAATGGGGACGTGCCATTTGGATTCTCTGCTTCATATACTAAAATTCAGCCTGGCCTTCCAGTGCTCTTAAATTGTTTTAAAGGGTCTTTGATGTTTGTGAACCGCCCTGAGCTATTTTGTAAGGGCGGTCTAAAAATCAATCAAACAAACAAACAAACAAACAAATAAAATGTTTAGACCTGTCTAAGGTTGATTTTTAAATAATTATTGAAATAATTAATAGATGGTGTTCTGATCAGATTAAAAAGTTACAACTTATTCCAAACTGTAGAATTTAATTTAATGCCAGTCAGAGAAGTGTACCTGCAACCTTCCATACCCTATCTCCAATTTATTACAATTTGCTGTGGTTTTGAGAAATGGGATGTTAGTCAGTTGTAGCCAGAGCCTTTAAAATAGGGGAAAGAGTCTCTTTGTTTTCTCTTCTTTGCTAGCTTCTTGACAAATTCAGCTAGTTTTGAAGCTCTCCATTCTCCCCAACAGCACTGAGAAACCCAGCCAACCTTTGATGGGTCTTCATCAGCAAGTATGGTGATAACTTGCAGGTGGTTGCCCTGATTTTTCCAGGCATTTCCATGCATTTATTTCCTGCATGATACATTTCCTCTGTATCAGCTAAATCTGTCCCATATCGGTTGCATAATGGCTGAACCTCCCATGTTCAGGTTCTGACGTGGTAATCAAATTAATAGTCCATAATGCCGTGAAATATGAACAATTGTGTATGTGGAGTAGATTGCAAACTTTTCACTACTGAAAGGATGTATTTCAGACAGAAATGCTTATTAGGTCAGTATCTAAAATTGCTATTAATTTAATTTAATGGACATTGGTTTATTGCTCATTACCTGGTTTATTTTTTAAATCTAGATATTTGTTACATACTTAGATTCTTCAAAGTGAGATAAAATATACAAATGAATAGATGTGTGTGGTTGTAACAGTAATTTCCCCTAATTATTTGTATGTTCACACTTTACAGAAGAGCCACTGGGTGGCAAAAGGCTATAAAGACATTCAGTATAAACTTACCTGGTAAACATTGCATTCATGCCTGGAATAGTAAGTCTTCTAGTGATGCCCATTGAACCAATGGTTAATAGATCTATAATATCCTGAGCTGTCAATCTTTTAGTTTTCAGAAGCACAAAATCCATTATAGAAATGCTATAATATATGAAAAAGATTAAAATCTTAAATTAAACTTTTCCCCCTCTACTGCCTAGAAGGATTTAGAACCCAGAAAGAAGGCAGGTGAATTGGACTTATAATCTACAGTTGATTTCATTGGAAAGTGTCTCAAACTGTCTCAGTTTTGATAATAAGTTTCACTGAAAGCTTTGAATATTCACTATTACATAAATACATTTTTGTGACCTTCTCCAACCTGCTCCTGTACAGAATTAGACATGGCTAAGCCCATTTACCCTGTGCCTAACTCTGCACAGGATCAGGCAGTTAGTGACATGATCCTGTTAAAAACAGTATCAGGCTGCTTTTAAGAGAAACAATTAAAAAGTCCACAAAAGAAAACAACAAAATGCTTATTTTTAAACAATCAGAAAACAAATCTTCCATTTTTCTCCAGTCTGCTTGAAATAAAACTTAAATATATATATTTTTAAAAATAGATTAAAAAAATAAAGATTAACAATTAATTACAATGTTACTTGTTAATTGTATATTATTATAGAGGAAATATATTTGTAAAACTTTATTTCGGTCGTAGACCAGCAATACAAGAATATTAAAATAATAATGATAATAACAATAAGAAGATGATAATATAAAATCAGACTACATTTATACGCATTTGGCATATTATATAACAATATTTGGCCACGATATGAATAACATCCGGATTAGGATTAGTGAGCAAATAGTTTAAATAGAAATCCTCTCCACGACCCGGAAAATTTATCAAAAGTGGGGCAATTTGTTGGCGTCTTATGTCTCTGTAATATTCACAATGCAGTAAAACATGAGCAGTTGTTTCTGGAAATATAAATGAGAGGGAAGGTTTATCTTGGAGTACCAGATGCTAAGGATAAACGATAAGAGATGGCCATCAGCATTAGACCTCTTGTCAGGCTATCATTGGACTCCAAAGGAATCTGGCTTGCCAATGGCAATTTTTGGACCTTGGCTTTATCCAGCAAGACCATTCTTGTTGGATATGGCATTCCAAGGCACATACTGTACTTGCATATAGCTGAAACTTTTGAAAAATGGACTTGTACATCCTTTTTGTGGGCGATGCATGCTATGGACCCACACTGGGACCACATGCATTTCCCTGTGTGGGAGATCTTCAGACATTATTTAGTGATGCACACAAATACTGGAAACATGGTTCTCTCACACACCCTGTATTTGCATCATTAGCATATAAGCCCCATCCAGAAAATCAATTGTAGGTTTCTATAGATTTCATGTACCCATATACATGTTTTTGTGTGAATGATTGTACATGCATTCATTTTAAAACTGAACCTGAATACAGATCCTCAAATGCAGGATGCAGATAGGAAATGTACTACTTTATCTGCATTGAATATAATGTGAAAAACTGTACATGTGTACAACTGTACATGTGTAGAGATCTCTGTATGTATACAATGTATACAGATTGTACATGCATTGAACAGAATGTGTGAATAGGGTTATGAACAGTTCATGTGCAGTTTATATTCTCTCCATGTACTCCCAGTAACATTGTGTCATGAATTATTTTAACTTCTAACATGTTTAGAATTTAAATTTGAAATGGAACATATTTCTGTACTTTTTAGTATCTTGTTCTTATAAAATAATGTAATACCCAGTCTGCTGAGCATAAAAAAAGGTAATATGACATTGTCGAGAGAGCTATCAAAAAGTCAGTAGTGTCATGACATGAGGTCATATTACATCTATATGTGGATCATGCTGCTCAACCAGTGTGGAAGGCGGAACAAAATCAGAAGATTTTTGATACAAGAGGAATTTTTTTAAAAACAAACCCAAAAAACAGATGCACAAGTGTCTTCAAAAAGCTGTAATATGTGAAATTTGAAATTCTACAACTTCCCTGCAGGTAGATGCATGAGTTCAACACTCATCCAAACTCCATGTACCACTTCTTGTTATGCAGGTTTCCATTTTATTACATGTCAAATAACAATATAGAGCAGAAGCATTTTCCAACCAGTTGCAGGGGAGTAACAGCAGGAGAGAAGGCATGCCTTCAATTCCTGCTTTTAGGCTTCCAGTGGCATCTGGTGGGCCACTGTGTGAAACAGGATGCTGGACTTGATGGGCCTTGGGCCTGATCCAGCAGGGCTGTTCTCAAGTTCTTATGTTCTTAAGCATGCATTTCTGTACCTGCGTTTTTCCATCACTGGCCGAGGTGGTGGTTGGAACTACAGTGCGGATGTGGATACAGAAAGAAGGCTTACATGTCCCACAACATAACACAGGTATTGCAGAAGCACCCACACTGTTGCAGGGTTCTAACCTACTGACGACAGTGCTGTGTCAGCGGCAGAACTGGAACTACCATTATTCCCATTGGAAGTAGCATGTGGCATGTGATTGAGCAGGAAGTCTGTAGTTCTGGTACTTCCCTCTTGCACAGCATGGTCGCCTTGTATTAGAGCCCTGCCACGGTCCGGACGTTTCTTGCACTGCGGGACATGTAAGCCAATGTATCGTTAAACCAACCTGCTGCTTCTTCCATGTCCAAAAACTCTGAATGAGAATGAAGTATTATGAACAGCTTACTTGCTTCTATTTCCCAACTCCCATTTCCCCAAGATGATCTTGTGAACCTGCTTTTGAGGGTAAGGGAAGGGAGATGTTAGTTGGAGGAGGGCTCAGTGTCTGCAGAAGGGAATGGTGAAAGGCTAACTATGGAGAAGGAGGTGCTAAAGTAACTGGAGAAATAGGGTGTGATGGTAGTTTTGTAAAGGGATTGTGGTTGACAGAATGTTGCAGTGTGGTAGAGGGAGAAATTTTGTTTCTTAGAAATGCTGCCATAATTAAGCAGTCTTATGAGTGCCTTTACAGAAGTGAAGATGACGCCTCTGTGTCCTGGCTCAGAGTGGCTTTCAGAGGCTAAAAATTGCAGGGGAGCGTCAAGCCATAAAAATAAGGCTTGAGAGAAATGGATCAGAGAGTGCAATTGGGAAATGTTGTGAAGGGACAGACAATGTTGCTACAGTTTCCTACCTGCCAAATAACTCCATGTATCCCCCAGGAAATGCTCCTGGCAGGTTTGTTCTATTTTTTAGTTTAGTTTTATTTTCCTTTAGAGTTTACTTTTTTTCATGAATGATTCTTCAGTTATGCATTCAATGTATCATTGTGAAATACTGCATTTCTCCCTTTTACATTCAAAGGTCAACCTTTATAATAAGGGTTGGCAGTGATTCTCCCATTGAGACAGTCATTTTAATTGATATTGTCTCCAGGAATAAAATTGCTTTTTATTAATCAAGTTTTGATGAGAGGCTAGTTGGCCACAGTATCTTCCTGCCTATGGAAAGAGGCTACGTTTTGGCATTCGATCCCCTTGTCTTCTATAATAAATTTGGATCACATAATCACCCACAGGATTAATTATGGGCTACCTATCCATGGAGTCTCCTTTTATTTTAATTATGATGTTTCAACAGCAGTGATCTCTTCAAATTCCATAACTTTATAGATGTAATAATTCAAAACTCCTGTCTTAGCTAAATGGCAAGATGTCCAAGCAGTGGTTAAAATGATGAATTAAGAAAAAATATGCTTGACATACCACACTTGCTATGGAAAATAAGGCTTTAATTTATGAAAGAGAAAGAGACGGTGAACTTGTGCACAGCCCTTTTGCCAATATGGTGCAGGGAAATCACATACGTATGTGTGTAAAAATCAGTTCCCAGCATTCTGTCACACTCTCATGTGACCAAGCAATAGAATCTAAGATAGGGTGGATGGCAGTAAACTGCATCCCAGTTATGTCTCCAAGTGCACCCTTTTGGTTTTTCTCATATGAGTAAAATGGTTACGATTCACTTCTGTAAGAATGAGTAAAGTCCTTCTCTCAGGACACAAAACTTGCCCTTCACCCTGATGCTCATTGGCTCAGCTTTAATTGACAGGGAAGTGTAATGTGCTCTGTGCAGGACACATACACTGCAAACCCCAGGGAATTTTGTTATATGTAAGCCCTCTTCCTACACACACCCTGCCTGACAAAATGATGGGCATTTTGCAAGAATATCTGTGAATCTGTGTGTGCAAAACTTGGTTGCAAATATACTTATAAGGTAGGCACAGAGGCTCAATTAAGCTCTGTTCATTGTTCCTTTCCCTATGTATGTGTGCAACACAGGTGGAGCAGGTAGCCATTAGAAGGAATATATATGTTGCCTTTACCCCCATCCAGCCCTTACTCTCTACCCAATCCAAGTTGTGTATGCATTGGACTGAGATGATAGGATATGAGAGGAACACACAGGCCACACACCCCAGACTCCAGTGAAGACAGGCAGGACATGCTTAGCTGGAGTAAAATATGGTCACTTTATTAATGTACAGCAGAATAAGACTTGCAATGAGGTGCCACCCCCCCCCCTGAGTGGGGGCCATTCCCAATCCTCTGGGCTGCAAAAAACAAAACAAAACCTTGATGTTCTGTTCCTTGGCTCCCCCTTACCCCAAATGACCCTCCGGCTGAACACCATTAATCAATCAACCTACCCAACACCTGCACTCTCCTGCCACAAAAGTGGGGCCTGTTGTGCTCCTGTTAAAGCACAGTGGGGGGCCTGGCCCCTCCAAGACAGCTGTAGAAGCAGGTTGAACCCAACTGCTAGGATACGGGATCACCCTTCTGCTCAAGGGTACAGGATCACCCTTCTGCCCAAGGACCGCTCTACCAATCTCCCTGTTCACTTTCTTGCGTGCCTATTTATGTGCCTGTTAAAGCACAGTGGGGGGCCCTGGCCCCTCCAAGACAGCGGTGGAAGCAGGTTGGACCAAACCAACAACAAGTCCGGCCACTGCGTAGCCAAGCCACACAAATCTTTGATTGCCTATAGTATCAAGGCCTTGCCCTGCAGCAAACCAATGTCATTGCCCCCCAGGTGAATGACTAGCACGTGTGGCCCACATGTGATGGTATACTCATCCAGCAGTGGTAGGAAAAGGTTCCACAGCATTCCTTGACACCCCAGCGAGTCAATCCCCATATCCCCAGCAAAGCCCAACTGGGTATCCACGTTGGTCTGCCAAGCTCTCCAACTGGCCCAAAATACATAGCTGTGACCGTAGATGAGTACAAGAAGAGGGGAAGGAAGCCGATGACTGGGGGAAAAAGTGGGTTAGCACCTCCATTTGGGAAGCCCCCCCCCACTTTACTGCTGCAATGGGTTATGTAGCAGCAGCAAGCGGATGGACACTATGGAATACAACCCTCAGACAGCCCTGCTGCTGCTGCTGCTGAAAAAGCAGCCCCAATTCTGAAGGAGTGAGTGCCATATTCCGATGGGTTAAGGCCCACCCTCCGCAATGCTTCCTTCACCATGGACCAAAACTGAAAATGGGTAAGGGGGGATGTGTCCTCATGGCAAAATAGTAAGCTCTCCTCGTACTTTCAGGTAGTGAGCAATGCCTGCATTGGGCACAAGCCTGTGGTGGACCACTTTGCAAGGGTGATCGTGGCGCTCCTGCCTCGTTGGTCAGTTTCTGCTTTCTGCAAGTGCAGCTCTACCCTGTCCCCGTCTAGGTGCATGTCCTTGCGTCGCAGGACCCGTGCAGTCATGTCAAACTTGGAAGCGGTGACCAGCTCGCTGATCCACAAAGCCTGAAGAAGGCCACCAGGGTGGAGGCCTTAAGCAGCTGGACTTCAAAGTTGGAAATATAGATGCCATTAAAGTGGGTCCGGACATGGGAGGGACATCCGTAGCCTGCCACCAATGGACCTAGATGCCAAGCCCCATCTGCCCAGGTGGATGCAATAACATAGTATGTGGTCCACCGGGAGAGGCCATAAATCACCCAATCCAGATGCCGCCCTGAACATGCAAAACTCATGTACTGCCATAGAGTACCACTCTCTTGTGCTAGAGACTAAGGATAAGTGAATGGCCTCCTCGACCTTTAGCCTCCAAGGTTCCATAGGTGGGCTTGAAAGACTTCGGGGAGTTCCCTGGCTGTTGGTGCAAGGGTCCGAAAACACTCCTCCTGCATCTGAGAAAGCGCATCCACAATGCCGTTATCCAACCCAGATACATGCCATGCACCAAACTGAATGTTGTGCCACAAACATTGTGGCATGAAACACTGCACTAGGTGCATCACCCAGGGACTCCTGGAAGTCTCAGAGTTGATCACATGCACTGTCTCTATGTTATCGCACCAGAAATGTACTGTCTGATCTGCAAACTCCCTGGACCAAATGTGCACCACTACTACAATTGGGAAGAACTCCAGGAACGTCAGATCTCATGTGAAACCCCTCATGTCCCACTTCGCAGGCCATCTGGCTGCACACCACCTCCCCCAGAAAAACAGTCCGAATCTCTGCCTGCCTGCTGCATCTGAGTGGACTTGTCGCTCAGCCTCCAGCAAGAACTTTGAGCACCAGAGTAAAATGACATTGAAGTTCCTAATCTGGTGATGGGGAGCTTTAAGCCGCTTGGTATCATCACACAGTCTCCTGAGGAAAACCCGTCTTGGCGCCACTACCCTGCACACAAAGTTCAGGTACCCCATTATGCATTGCATCTCCTTCAAAGTCACCTTTTTGGCCTACAGCAGCCATCCCAGCCACAGCTAGGACCTTGTCGACCGGCAGCATTGGGCAACTGTGTCTGTTTCAATTCCAAAGAACACTAAGCTCGTGGTCAGCCCCTCAGTCTTTCCTGCTGCGAATGGGATGCCTAGCTCCAGCTAGACCTTGGAATGTGCCCATAAGGTGTTCACAGCTTGAGGAGGAGCCCAAGCCAGCAAAGAGGAAGTCATCAAGTAATGGACTACTGAAGTTAAGCCCAACCTGTCCCGTACCGCCCATTCTAGAAAGGAGCTGAAACACTTAAAGGCGGAACAAGAGATGGAACACCCCATGGGTGTCCACCCCTTTCCATGTAGTAAGCCCCATTGAAGGTGAATCCCAGGAGGTCAAAGTTGCCTGGATTTAGCAGCTGGAGCCGGAAGGCAGACTTGATGCCACATTTTCCCATCAATGCACCCCTTCCCTAGGCATGGAGCATCTTCACTGTGGCTTCAAATGGTGTGTACTGCATAGAGCACAGCTGGTTGGGTATGGCATCATTCACTGATCCACTCACAGGGAAGGAAAGGTGATGTATTAGGCGATACTCCCCACTGTCCTTTTTCAGAACCACCCCCCAGAGGGGATACCCTATGGCCTTGCACAGATGGCTTGGGGAAGGGGCCCAACATCCTCCCCTCTCATACCTCTTTATCAATTTCCCCCCTGACCACATGCTCGAGCCCCTAGACTGATCTAAGATTCTCTGCCTGAACAGCTACCCAAGGACCCTGATAAGGGATCTGGAAGCCAAATTGAAATCCACCCCCTCCCCCAAGTAACTCCTGCCCTGCATGACCAGATAGCACTTCAGCAGTCGCAAAGGGGGGGGGGACTTATGGACTAGGGGTGTACACGGAACCAGCTGGCCTGATTTGTTTTGAGGCTGGACCAGCCTTGAACCCAACCAGGCCAATTTGGTCTGGCACCCCCTCTAACCCCACCCCAGTTTGGCTCGGTCCAGGGGTGGGGTTCACGAGCCTTTTGTAAAAAAATTTTCTTATTTTACCTTAAACCTCCTCCGGGGGGTTGCCAAAGGTGGGGGGGGGTTCCGCAGAGTTTACCCCTCCCCCGCAGGCCTTAATAATCACCACCATGGCCAGTTCTATAGCCCTT
The DNA here is from genome assembly GCF_027244095.1 of Hemicordylus capensis. Taxonomy (NCBI): domain Eukaryota; kingdom Metazoa; phylum Chordata; class Lepidosauria; order Squamata; family Cordylidae; genus Hemicordylus; species Hemicordylus capensis. Next base: position 417,027,720 of record NC_069657.1, read on the forward strand.
TTCAGCTCGTTCGAGACTCCGTAGTGCAGTGCAGTGGTCATTTTGGCTGCCACCGCGCATGCACAAATGGCCTCTGTGAGGCCTGGCATGAGCCAAGGCCTTGCAGAAGCCATTTGTGCATGCACGGCGGCAGCCAAAATGGCTGCCACACTGCGCTAAGGAGCCCGGAACGGGATGAAAAGAGCTATAGAACTGGCCACAGTGGTGATTATTAAGGCCTGAGGGGGAACGGAAAACTTCTGCGGATCCCTCCACCTTCGCCCCCCCCCGAGGGGGTTTAAGGTAAAATTAAAAAATAATTAAAATGTTTAACAAAAGGCTCGCGGACACACACACACCCAGACCTCCAGGGGGGTTCGGCTCCACGTTTGGCTCCCTCAACCTGGGGGGCTCAACGGTGAGCCATCGAACCGAACGGCTCGACGGCGAACCGTCAAGCCGGTTTGCGCTTCCCTATTATGGACTAGGTCCCCTTCGCAGGCGTGAGGAAGGGGGCTCCCCCTTTCCTGGAGGAGTGGGTGTCCTCCCAACATTCTGTCCACTCTAGCCCAGGATTCATGGCAGGGCTATGTAGATCGGGGGTTATTTGGTGTTCATTGACCTATTTTGAATTCTATGAGACAAAGTATTACTTGAGGCACTGGCTACAGTGATGGATGAAGAGTGGAGGTGGAGAAGTAGGCGAGTGAAGATGTGGAACTCATCCACATCTGAATTCGTCCTCCTGTCCTCTCTTGTGAAGCTTGATAGGCCTTTAGCAATTTACAGAAGGATTTCAATGAAAACGAAAGGAAGAAGAAAATAATTCCCCCAACACATTGCTAGAATACAAGGGGAAATTATCCTTTACTTTGAATATCAATAAAAGTCATTAAATATAAAACTGAAATAAATCCCCAAAAGATTCATCAGGTTTAAAACAAGGCTGAAGTCATGATGAGGTTTGAATTTTTGGCCTACAGTATTTAAAACTAGATTAATAGCTTTTTGCCGATTGACTTAACCATGTATTTCATCCAGAGTCTTCAAAACAGAACAGTTAATTTTTAAAAAAAAAACATGATTTCTTAAACATTTTCCTTATGAGGCACCTTAGTTTTGAAGTAAATTTTCAGATTCTTTTTCATAGAATTGTCCATTATTCATTGTCCAAATACAAAGGAAAAAGGGGGAGGGGGAAATCCCAAGATGTTGTTTGATTGACTTGTCCTGTTGCAAAATATGCACCTGCTGTGAAATGAAGTCATGGAGGAAAAAAGTAGAATAATTTAACTTTTTTATTTGTAAAGATAATCAGGGTTTTCTGATTACATCTTAACTTCATAAATGTTAAATAACCTATCAGCATCTAGTTGTTGTAAATTATGAAAAGGAGTATTGCTGGGAATATTAACCAACTAAATCCTTGTTCTTTAGTGAACACGAAAATGCGTTATGGCAGGTTGTCATTGTGCTCACGGTAACTTTGACACCAAATAACAAAACTGCCATTTGCACTTAGGGTAAATTGGTTCACTTGTGCTTTTACTGTTCCTTTTATTCTGACATAAATTTATGAACTCTAGAACTAACCAAGTCGTGTGGTTTCCCAGTTGACTTTAACAAATCTGCCCATTTCATTCCATTCACTCTTCAAAACATCAGGGCTATGGTGGTTTCAGACTCACTGCAAATATTTTTAAGCATAGAAGCTTTTCTGCCTGCCACACTCCCATTTCCTATGAACATTGACTTTTCTTATTTTCAAAGATATCGACTGATAGGGAAAATATGTTACATACAACAACAGGGCAAATGTAGCAAAACCATCCTGCTGAAAATCACATTATTTTCAGTGCATTGTTTTGACATGATCTCTCTAACACATTGTACTTTCTTCCAAGGAAGATCCCATCAAGGCAGTCTGCTTGTTTTTACTTATTTATTAGGATTTTTAGCCTGCCTTTAGTGCCAGACCTGGACAGTTTCACACCTGAAGTGAAAAGTCACAATGACACCCCTCCCTCATGTTTAAATAAGAGTTAGAAGAACTTGGAGTCGGCAAAATAGTATCCACATTTTAGAATCTGTTGCCCAAAGTGACAGCTGCTTCTGACTTTGAGGTGAGGTCATCTCTGCCCCCATAGAGCCACTGTACTGGATCCCCACAGAAGTCTTATTCACACATTATGTTTACCACATATAGAATTTGTGTACAGTGTATGCATGTACAGATCTGTATACCCATACAGCTGTCCACACATTATGTTCAATGTCTGTATAGTAGTACACTTCCTTTCTGTATATTGCATTTATGGGACCTGTACATAGGTTCGTTTTTAAAATGGACGCATGTACATCATTCACACAAAAACATGTACATATGTACAGACATATGTACTCAGGTACAATGTAATACCTGAAAAGGGCTTCAGCCATGAAATCTACTCGCAGTCTGTAGGACACTCCATTACGGTTAGTTCTAGCCTGCCCACTCATTCTCAGCCTAAGATTGTCAGAGGATGAAAGTGGACAAATATGATAGATGATGATATTCTGAAAGATCAGCCCCATTGCATTATATTCTGCCTCAAAGGCTTTCAAAAGTTTAGGGCATGGCAGAGTGTGCATGGGCAGCAATGGTAGCCGGTGTGGAGGCAGCTTGGAGCAGGAGTAGAGGACCATACCAGGCTCTTACAGAGATGCTCTGAACTCTACTTCCCATATGTGGGGCAAGCACGATTTGTCCCCATGTTCCAAATGACCAGGGCTGCCCTTAGAGGGCCCTGGAGGGGTGTGGGGCCCAGGGCAAACCAGCCAGTGTGGGTCCCCCTTCCATTTAATTCTAATGGGGGTTAAAGGAGCAGGGCCTGGGGCAGTCGCCCTGCTTGCCTTGCCCTAAGGACAGCCCTGCCAATGACACCCCAAATGTTCTCTTACTATGAAAATGCCCAATGCATATCTGGAAATATTTGACTACAGTATTTAAAGCATACTTTCAGTTCTGTGATCTGATTTTATGTTTATCCATTCATTGCTGTCTCCCTAGATTATTTTGGTTTTGCATGATCTTAAACGTCCAGACTACTGAATTTTGAATCCTATGGAATATAGGACAGCAATATATGCAGGATTGTTATGCCTCCCATTAATTGCACATCTGGGATTCAGGGCAGTTTGAGTGCTTCAGGCTAATTCACATATGCATGTTAATCACTTGATGTTTCATCACTTCAACCCCAATATCAGGTCCAACCAACCTGAGCACATGCAATCAGGACATGTGCACACCATGACTGTGCACATCCTTTCCCCTTTCCAGCACACTGGGATGCCTAGTCGTGTGTGTGTGTGTGTGTGTGTGTGTGTGTGTGTGTGTGTGATTTGTCTGAACCACCTTAAAGTAGCGTGTGCAGGGGAGCATTTGGGACTAACTGCTTGTGACTAGGGAAAGGCACTCTGGCAAACCAAGAGGAAGAAAGGATGTGTGCACTTATGACATGCACATGTCCTGATTGCATGAGCTCAGGTCAGCCAGAAAAGTAATGTCAGAACCGGCGCTCAAATATTCAAAAGTGGAATTAAACACACTGTCCCAGTTCTGATCGCGACACGTTCAGGTGAAGGTCTGTATAGAGTGTACAGACACACAACTGTAAACCTGTACAGCTCTGTAGCTCACATGATATGTTCAAAACATTACAATCTGGATACAGTGTACACACATACAGTTCTATACGCATGCACAGTTATTCCCATGTGATGTTCAACACCCATACAGTAGTACACTTCCTATCTGTGTCATGCCTTTGAGGAACCCAGCTTCAATTTTAAAGTGAGCTCATGTACAAACATTCGCACAAAAACATGTGCAGGTATAAGGCATAATGCCTGAATAGGGCTACTATAATCAGGGATCTTGGAAATATGAGGACCTCAATCATGCAGAAAGAGCCCTGTATGTATGCAGTATTAGGTTCCATTCACAGTGTTCGCTGAAAGCATGGAGGTGGGAAGCGGGGGCAACACACACAGTCTTGACTCCTCCTCCATGTGCTAATCTGAATGTCTGAATATGTTATTTTTTTTAACATTTTTACATTTTAAAACATATATTTACATACATACATTTTAACATTTTAAAACTTATGTGTTTTATGACATATCTCTGATGAACCTCAACTGAGTGGGTGATTTATTTGGTAATTATGACATCTGAATTGCAGTTGGGGGATATGTGATCTCTGTTGGCTGATTGACAGCTGCGAGTGATTGCCAAAAGTGCCTGACATGCATGTGTGAATATAGCTGAATTATTAAGAAATATGATATAATGTTTATGCTTCTGATCCAGTGCTTTGTAGAAAGTCACATATTTGCAAGGAACCATTAGATCAGAAAGGTTTCATCTGTGGAACAGCAATTATCCTATGAACGGTTGTGTTTCATAACAGGATCATTTAAGAGCAACATGCCTTTAAAGTACAATGTATTACTAAATGCTGGAAGTACTTCGCCACTTGTAAAACCAGTTGGCCAGCCTAACTTTGCTCTTTTGGAGGGTCTGGATCCGTACACACAATATGAGATAAGGATACAAGCCTGCCAGAATGGTAAGATGTTTAAGTAATTTTCTTTTGTGATCAGCAGACAGTGCAGTTTTACATAACAGATTCTGTTCAGCAAAACAGATAACATCTTATTTCGAAATGGAAGTGAAATGTTTACCTAGTAAAAGCAAAGCTTGGCACTGAGTGGTGCATTTTACATTTCTCCATATTATATCATGAATATTTTAAAAGAAAATTTAAAGCGTTAGCATTTGGGGGAATGTAGTCCTTTTTATCAAATGTATTATGAAAAGCGTAAAGCAGGGCGGTAGTTTTTTCTTCTTCCAAAAATTGTCCTAGAAATACACAGAGGATAAAATCTGTTCCTTAACTGAAGTGACATCAGCAATTTATCTGTCTTTTTATTATTTATATAAAACAGAGAGATTATTGCTCTTTTATTTAGGATGACAAGGAAAATTTGTGAAACTGGATCTAAAGATATCTGTAAGCATGGATATGGGAATTACATTGGTGTAAGTCCACAGAAACTATTGGTGTTGAACCTTGCACACTTGACCACTTATGGGAAATGTGGCATTGCTTCAATTGGGAGAATGACTCAACGCCTAACTCTTTTTGAAAACTTCTGTTGTTACCCAGACCTACATGATTTCGTCTGTGTACATGATTTTTGTGCAGTTTTTGCTGTAACATTTGTGTCCTTCAATGTTTGACTTAATTCTAGGAGGCAAAAGTCAGACAACAGAGAATAGTTCATATGTTGGTACATATACAAGAGTGTGAAAGACATGGAAACATACAAATCAAAATTGTGCACTTTATATGTGTAAAACAAAGTACCAAGATGACCAAGAGTCTTGTTTTGCTTATACTTCTGAGAGTCATTTCTAATGCTTTGCTTTTAGTATTATCCATTAAGAGATATTGACCCACATGAGGCACAAAGCAACATCAATTATTCTTGATTGGCTGGTGCTGCTGAACTCGTGGAAGGCATGCACTGTGACAGTGTTGTGCAAAAGCACAGTTGTGTAATTGTTTAAAACACTGTGCCCACATGTGCACAGTGGAACTTACATTGTTTCTATTGTAGCTGGTGCTTTGCAAATGCAGGCGCACTGTTTGAAGCAGTTGTGCAACTGCACTCAGGCACAACACCACTAGAGCTGGCTTGCACGTATGCACTGGTTCTGGCCAATGGAGAACACCAACTTCGCCTTCCACATTATGTGGGCCGTGGTTCCTTTGCATTTAAGAAAAGGATGCTGCTGCTTTAACTTATGACAATTAAAACACCATTTTGCATTGTCTGAGAGAAAAACTTGACCCTTCAGAAACTTCTGCATTGTTTGAGGGAAAACATGAAACACTGTTTGGGGGAAAACTTGAAATGTGGATTTTGTTTTCCTCCAGTTGGCTGTGGAGCAGGTGAACGGGCCTATTCAAGGACTGCTGAAGCACCCCCAGAGGATTTGAGTCCACCTGTAGTTACAGCCACTGGATCAGCCTCTATAGAAGTGAAATGGTTGCCACCAAAGAAACCCAATGGGATAATTCAAAATTACTTTGTTTACAGGTAATTCTTATTGTACATGCTTTAAAAAAACCCACAACACCAGAAGCAGAGCTACTCAGTTTTATTTATTTAGTTTTACATTTCTATCCCACTCTTCCTCCAGGAAGCCCAGTGGTGTACATGGTTATGTTTATCCTCACAACAACCCTGTGAGGTAGGTTAGGCTGAGAGATAAGTGACTCGCCCAAAGTCACCCAATGAGTTTCATGGCTGAATGGGGATTTGCTCCTAGTTTCAAACCACTGCATCTCATACAGCATCTGGCACAATGCAAGAACCTGCTGCTGGAAGCAAAAACCAGCAACATTTCATATACATTCCGAAAGCACTTTAGGCACTTACAAGGGCTTCTCTGGATCTCAGAATCTATACTGTACTGCAGCTGAGATGGTGAAATCTCTAATACTAATTGGCTGAGCAAATGTGATGGCTTGGAATGTTCTGTTCTTCAGAGAACAAAGTAGTTTTCCCTTTCAGAAGCTGATATGCAAGGAAAGTTATCCCTTTGGCTGGGATTAAAACCCCGCACGGGATGGCTGAGGACTGGAAGGAACTCCGGAGGGCTGGGAACCCAGAAGCCAAGAAACTGAAGGAAGGGTACGGAACTGTCAGAGGAAGAGTAGGTGAAGAATAAACTTCAGAAAAGTTGCAAAGGAGAATTAAGGCAAGAATGGGCTGAAAGGAATTAGAACTCTTAAGATGAGGATAGGTTGAATACTATGAGGGGAGGGGAAAAGGTGTGAGGAAATCTAGTCAAGAGTCAGAGTGGCAAAAGGAAGTGGGACAAAAGCAATATCCTGGAAAACACATCTGAGGAAACAATGGATGGTGGAGCTGAAGAAAAGAAGAGTAAAGAAGAAAGTAGGCCCAGAACAAAACTATACACAAGATCTAGAGATAGGAAGGGTTGTGCACCATTGACAGGAAGTACAGGAGAATGCAGAGGAGGAAACCAAAAGGCATAGGGTTCTTAGGTCAATTACAGACTCTGGCAGGGGAATTCGGCCAGTTGTGGCTTCTGCTTTTACTGCAACATTATGGCCTGCCAAACCTAAGGGGCAAGGAGCAGGAGGTGATATTTGTTTAAAAGTACATATTGATTTGAACCAACGAGCCAATTACTGTATTGGCATGCTTAAATGCCTGCTCTTCTGGAATATTTCCCTCTTTCCCCAGTTAATTGTATGACCAAATACATCAAGCCCCTATTCTGAATAAAGGGAAATAAAAGTATCTCTTATAATCCAAGAGATGGCTTCACTCTGCTGGTTTTGTAAATAAAGCTGATGATTGCAGCTGCAATTCCTCTGCAGCCAGAGAAAGGGAAAACAGGAAATATAATGCAGAAAGTGGGAAATACTGTAAATTGAATTTGACAGCATTTGATGGCATTTGATTATTCTAGTCACAGCCAAACAATGATATAAAGAGTAATATGAAACAGAATGTGTTACTGCCTAGCAGACTCGAAAGCAATAAACCTTCCTCCAATGTGACACAATCACTTCACAATCATAATTGTAGCCTGTTTGATACCTCTGAGTACAGCAGAAGGGCACTGACTGACATAGATACATTTTGTTTTTTATTTAAAGTGAAATGAAAATGGCGCACTGGGGCTCCAGATACAATCGTTATATTCACCTACATAGGCATGAATCACTTGGCAGTTATTTCAGCTGAAGTTTAAATGTGCTTAGACAACAACAATATCACATCTTTCTCAGATAGCAGTGAAAAAAATCAGAAATTTGTAAGGGCAGAAATGGGATGTAAGCACGCGGTTCTTTTTTCATGCGATACCCACGCCTAGCCTTAGACTGTTATAGCAACATGCCTGCAGTATTTCTAGAGGATGTTATGGTATGTAATTTCTTTTTCATCATTTGCTGCCACTGGCTGGCTGTCGTTCAGACACCAAACTAAATTTATATAACCCGCAAGTTGGTAGGCAGCTTTTCATTAAAACTGAAGGATGTATATTTGCAAGGGTTTCAGGAGTTTCTTTGTTAACCTTCCCGACCCCACTCCCATCCCTGCACCCCTTGCAATCCCTCCCAAAGCTCTGCTTAGCAAACCAACATTATTTATTAGCATAAAACCAGCAAAATTGGGCCAGTACACATATATTTACTTGATTTGCTTTCTTCATTCAGTTTGTAAAATCTAATGATTTGTAGACCTGAGTGGGTAGTGGGGAGGTGGATGGGTGGTGGGAACAGGATGCACAAGGCCCCTTGGCTGGGTTGCCAACGCTAGCCCTCTTCAAACATTTTTTTTAAAGGACGCTGTGCCCATGTACAGAATCCCAAGAGCATACCTGCTAGCCCTGTCCCAGTGCGGATGCACTCAGAAGCCTCGCTCCCATGCTAATAATACAAATACTGCTGGTATTTATATACTGCTTTTCAACAAAATTTTCAAAGCGGTTTACATTGAAAAATAAAGAATAAATCAATAAGATGCTGTCCATGCTTACCGCTTGTTGTCTGCAGAGACCAATGCTGTAAGCAGGAAGAGATTCTTTCCATGATCAGAAGGCTAGAATGAAGCTTCTGTGTGTGTCAGTACTGGAACAGACCAGGCGGGTATGCTCTTGGGGTGCTGTATATGGGTACAGCATCCCTTTTCTCATGCCTGCAGAGGGCTTTTTGCAGATGCTATTCCTGGATTTATAGACACACAATTTTTTCCAATATATTTCACAATCTCAAGCCATTAAAATCCTCGGAATTGCTTTCAGTCGTCTCTTGGAGATTGTTGCTGATTCCTAGAGACCTCGGGCCAGTCCTGGAGGGCTGGCAACCCTACTTGCCAGCCCTCCAGGGTGACAATAAAGTGATAATAGAGTGACAATAGAGTTGCAGGAAACAGGGAGTATGGAGTTGTATACAGAAAGAGGAGGCTCCATCTCTGATCATTACTATCAGCCAGGATTGCTTTGAGTCCTTTTCACAAATTCATTTGAGGGAATGGGGATCTGGATTGCGCCCAGTCTGTGCTCCTGATTTCTATGTATTCAGGTGAAGGTGTGAATGCAGCCTACAGGGTTTGCCCCATGAAAAGCCTGTAGACTTTTGCAAATGCCAGGGTCTCTGATGATGTGTACAATGATAGGTTCTCTTCAGATCTTTGGCTGAATATACAAAGGCTGAGGGTAGGAACAACACGCATGATTTTGCTCCCTCTCCATGTGTTCTGTGTATGTGTGATCATCATGTGGAAAGGGCTATATTTTGTGAGCACTGAGCAAACGTTTGCATAGCCACAGCACCACAGCACCAGCCTTTGACATCTTTTCAGTCAAAAGAGCTCCATTTGTAATTTTACATCAGAAGCAAGTTTCTAGCCCTCCGGTTTTCTGAGAAAACTTCAAAAATGCTCTGGCTATGACTTTGACTTTTAACTGAGAAACAAGAGTTTGATCTTTATTACTAACTAAACATAGGCTAAGAAAACAATAAACAGAGTAACAGTCTCTTATGCAGAGAGAGGGAGAACCTCTTAGTTTGAATTCAAGGCAACAAGTGTGGAGCAAACAAAGTGACTCCACCCCCAAGCCAGTACATAGATACATCCAAACCGAGAAGCATGTCCTGTATAAAGAACTGAGACAATGAGGCTGTTCTCACAACCAGCTTAGCCTGGCCAGGGTTAGGCTGGTTGTGAGAAGCAGCGGGATCCTCGTGGATCTCTCCACTCTCCCCTGCCTAACCCTCTTAAGAAAACTGGCAGTTTACCAAGGCTAAGGGTGCACTTGCACCTTTACTCCACCTACCGGGTATCGTGTGTCTCTTTGGGCCGAGTTCAGCCTGAGGAGACACAGAGACAGGCACACAGAATGCCCATCTGATGAGGGGATCTCCAAGGCAATGTGCATGCCTCATGTAGGATTGTGGGATATCTGGAGGCTGGAACAACAAGTTCCAGCCCCAGATCCCTCTGCCCTGTGCGGCACAGAGCAGGGCTGCCTGTGTGGGCATATGGGAGGTGCACCAACGATGGATGGTTTGGTTGTCTGGGGGGAAGGTAGGTTAAGAGCAGCCCACCCCTGGCGATTGTGAGAATCGCCTCAGTGTCTGTAGGAAATCCCAACATGAATATCGTGAAATGAGTGAAGGTATTAGCAAACTAGAATATTGTGACATGTGCTCTTCACTTCCCCAAGCAGAGGGAAATTCCAGGGGCAGCACTACCCAGCTTTGGCTTCCTTTGCATTCAATGTATCCTTGTGATGCCTTTGTAATATTTGATTTATTTCTAATACACAAATTGAACACAAGCTTTAGATTGAGTTCAACAGCAATGCAATCAGTCAGCAATAGATCACATGATGTCCCCAGACAGACTACCCCCCTGCACCCTAATGGTGCCTCCAACCAGTTTTCCATTCAGTATCTTTTGCACCATTCAGTCTGTGTCTCGCCCAATTGCTTGGTTCCTTTTGTTCTCTCTTTACATTCACATATCAGCCCCTTCCAAGCAAGTGGTGGTGGATACCTATAATCCCACAAGCTCAAAATGGCTTTCTGTGTCCAGAGAAGTCTTGGGATATCCCCCATTAAGCAGGTTTCAGTGGGTCATTATAGGATGTTAGCTCTTTTGTCAGATTCTAGATTCTGAGCAGCAGAGATTCAAATTCCACCTCCCAAGTGTTAGAGGAATTTGCCTCTCATTTTATTAATCTTCCTCCTCCCCCACAAAACACACAAAAAACCAATATACTTCTCCTCTGCAAAACTGTTTTTCATCTCTCCCCACCCAAAAAAGGTTTTGAGGAGTTGCTCCCTAAGCTTTCCCTCTGTCTGCATACCTGGTGAGCAGACATTGCCTAAGAGCAAAATCATAGTGGGAGGTTCATTCACAATAATCAGACTCCTAGCTCCTAATGATCTGCAGATTCCATAGCAGTTTACAGTTCCTGAGAGTGACATCTTTCTCCTATGCTACTCACTGAGTGGGAGAAAAGCTTCCACTTAAATGAGCAGTTGAATTCCAAATCTTCAGCCTATTGCAATGATTAGAGACTGCTCAGCCAGCCACTTCTGCCCATACCTTATCCATACATATTCTCTCTTTTCAGAACTGCAGATGGAACCATTTACCTAACCATAAGTTTCTTTCATTAAATATTCTGTAGTAATAAGATCTAAACTCTTTAACCAGACTACATTGTTCAGATTTGCTTGTAGAAGAGCTCACTGTTGGTGGCATATTTGATCTATCAGTGCAGAGAAGCTGTTTATCACAGATTTTCCACGTTACTAAACACTAATTTGTGAATTCAACAAACAGCTATGGTGGTTAATTGAGATGCTGTGCAGCGCAGACCAAACTACCCACCATTAAAGAGAGGTTTGCTGCACATAAAATATCATAATTTTTCACTTTTCTGTAACAGCGGTGGTTTGTTTCTTTTAAAACTCACTGGGAGGGCATTTCCCATAGAACTATACACCTAGAGGTAAGCATAAGTTTGCAAAATGCTTTCTTTCAACTAGGAAACAAGAAAAATGTTAACTTCCTATATAAAAGTTCTTTTTGTGGCGGTGGGGTGTGTGTGTGTGTAATGTTAGTTCTTTTGGACATGAGTGGTTTCCATAAAGTCATGATGACAGTCAGTGAGGAAAAAAGATTCAGAGACCAGAGATCCAGCACTGTCCAGCCTCACAACAGATCAAAAGCCATCTGGGCTGTAGGATGGTTGGAGCCTTAGGGTTGGAGCCTTGGGGCAAGATTTGAGGGTGCCCCCCCATCTGCCTGCCTTCACTGAGCACTACCCTTAACCCTATTTCCCTGCCAGCCATGCCCCATGTGTGGCGTCAGAAGCACTCCCATACAGGGGGCATGGGACGCACCACACAACATGAGAGCTGGTCTTGTGGTAGCAAGCATGACTGTCCCCTTAGCTAAGAAGTGTCCACCCTGGTTGCACATGAAAGGGAGACCAGAAGTGTGAGCACTATAAGATATTCCCCTCAGGGGATGGAGCTGCTCTGGGAAGAGCAGAAGGTTCCAAGTTCCCTCCTTGGCATCTCCAAGATAGGGCTGAGAGAGATTCCTGCCTGCAACCTTGGAGAAGCCGCTGCAAGTCTGTGAAGACAATACTGAGCTAGATAGACCAATGGTCTGACTCAGTATATTGCAGCTTCCTATGTTCCTAACTTCCTCTTCCAACCAACCAGCACTTTGTTTGTTGGTGGGGAGTCCAGGAAGCTTGAGGGAAGCCACCAGCTGCCAGGTGGCATTTGCTGCCCGCCCTCCAATTCAGTGGTGGCTATGCCCTTCAAGGTCATTCTGTGCAAGGCCCTTACATGTTATTGACATTTTAACGCCCTTGCTAAAACCTTTTGCTGCTCTGGCACTAAATTGGGCCAGGACAAAGGGTACCCCTGGCCTTGCCTTTCCCATCCCATAAGAACTCCTTGTACAGCACTCGCCTCTCTTTTGCTCAGGGACTTTTATGCAGTTCTGCTGACACTGTAGCACTGATGGTTACTCTTAGACCACCTCCCATGGCACAGCTACTTCTCAGGCTCCCAGCAGGGGAGCTACAGATGCATGAATGAATGCTGAGGCTCCAGTACACAGTCTATGCTCTACCAGTCGTATTGGTAGAGTTAAGAAATTGGGAAGTATGATCATAGACAAGAAGTGGAGAACACAGACGTAGGCTGCTTCTTCACACGTTAGGTCTTTAGGCATCCATCTAAGATGTTTAAGTGCACACCTAAAAGTGACTGTTGCAAATATGTTTGTAATCACACTCAATCTTTCTGTCTGTCTTTCTGTTTAAATTCAGGTTAATTTATCAGAGAGTCATGACTGGATGCAACTCTCTGGCAAGAGTAGAGAGAGTGACAAAACTGTTGATCACCATATAATGTGATGGCCCATGATATTTAACCAGTTTTTAGCATTGGTTACACACAAATACCACCACTACCCCCTTTGTGTGAGGCTTGACTTGTCTTTCTGTAATTTATAGTTCATATTGCTGCTCAACGGAGTCCCTAACTGAGCTGATGGACTTGGTCTCGGACTTGGTGTTGGAGTCCCCCAGGCTTGTGGTGCTGGGGGACTTCATTGTTCACTATGGGACCAATTTGTCCAGGGCGGCTCAGGAGTTCATAGCGGCCATGACGACTATGGGCCTATCCCAAGTGGTCTCGAGGCCGACGCACATTGCTGGTCACACACTTGATTTGGTCTTTCACTCTGATCAGGGTGGTGTTCCATGGGTGGGGAATCCTGTGATTTCCCCATTGTCATGTTTCCTGTGATTTCCCCATTGTCATGTTTCCTGTGATTTCCCCATTGTCATGAATCCTGTGATTTCCCCATTGTCATTGCCAGACCACCATCTGGTTAAGGTCGGACTCACAATCACTTCCCACTTTCACAGGGGCGAGGGTCCTATTAGGATGATCCACCCGAGAAGATTATTGGCTCCAGTAGGATTTCAAGAAGCCTTGGAGGGATTTAGTGTTGGCTCTGCTGGTTGATGCCCTGGTGGGGAATTGGAACAGCAAACTCACTGGGGCAGTAGACATGATTGCTCCTAAGTGTCCTCTCTGACCTGCTTCAAAATTGGCACCTTGGTATACGGAAGAACTACAAGGGCTGAAGCAGCGAGGTAGATGACTGGAGCACAAGTGGAGAAAGACTCGGCTTGAATCTGACAGATTGAAACATAGAGCTCATTTGAAGACCTATGCTCAGGCCATACGTGCAGCAAAGAAGCAACTCTTTTCTGCCTGCATTGCATCCACAAGTTCACGTCCGGCGGAGTTGTTCAGGGTTGTGAGAGGGCCAGTGAGTGCCCCTCCTCCTGTGAATCAGAATCTGGAACCATCAATTACCTGCAGTGATGTTTTTAATGGATTCTTTGTGGGGAAAATCTCTCGTATTCGGGCTGACTCAGACTCCGCCTCCACAATTACCTCAGTGTTTGATGTGGAGGTGTCCAGCGACTCCTCTTGTGTGATTAGGTTGGATCAGTTCCAGTCTGTGACTCTTGAGGATGTGGACAAGCTGGTTGGAATGGTGCGGCCTACCACCTGTTCTCTTAACCCTTGTCCGACATGGCTTATATTATCTGGCAGGGGGTTATGTTAGAAGGCCTGGTAGAGATCATAAATGCGTCTCTGAGGGAAGGTAGGATGCCTCCTTGTCTTAAGGAGGCAATTATTAGACCGCTTCTGAAGAAGGCTACCCTGGATCCCTCGGACTTGAACAACTACAGGCCTGTCTCCAACTTTCTGTGGCTGGGCAAGGTAATTGAGAGGGTGGTGGCCTCCCAGCTCCAGACAGTCTTGGATGAAACTGATAATCTTGACCCACTTCAAACTGGCTTTCAGGCTGGCTATGGGGTGGAGACTGCCTTGGTCGGCCTGATGGATGATCTCCAACTGGGAATTGACAGAGGAAGTGTTACTCTGTTGGTCCTTCTGGACCTCTCACCGGCTTTCGATACTATCTACCATAGTATCCTTCTGGAGCATCTGAGGGGGTTGGGAGTTGGAGGCACTGCTTTGCAGTGGTTCCGCTGCTACCTCTTGGGAAGGTTCCAGATGGTGTCCCTTGGAGACTGCTGTTCTTCAAAATCTGAACTTTTGTATGGTGTTCCCCAGGGCTCCATATTGTCTCCAATGTTGTTTAATATCTACATGAAACCACTGGGAGAGATCATCAGGAGATTTGGTGCAGGGTGCTATCAGTATGCTGATGACACCCAAATCTATTTCTCCATGTCAGCATCATCGGGAGAGGGCATAACCTCCCTAAATACCTGCCTGGAGTCGGTGATGGGCTGGATGAGGGATAACAAACTGAGACTGAATCCAGCTAAGATGGAGGTACTCATTGTGCGTGGTCGGAACTCGAGAGATGATTTTGATCTGCCTGTTCTGGATGGGGTCACACTTCCCCAGAAGGAACAGGTACGCAGTCTAGGGGAGCTTCTGGATCCGAGCCTCTCCCTGGTGTCCCATGTTGAGGCGGTGGCCAGAAGTGCCTTCTATCAGCTTCGGCTAATATGCCAGCTGCGTCCATTTCTTGAGGTGAACAACCTCAGAACAGTGGTACATCTACTGGTAACCTCCAGACTGGATTACTGTAGTGCACTCTATGTGGGGCTGCCCTTGTACGTAGTCCGGAAACTACAGCTGATCCAGAATGCGGCAGTCAGGCTAGTCTCTGGGTCATCTCGGAGACACCATATGTCTCCTGTATTGAAGGAGCTACACTGGCTGCCGATATGTTTCCGGGCAAAATACAAGGTGCTGGTTATAACCTATAAAGCCTTAAACAGCTTGGGCCCTGGGTATTTAAGAGAACGCCTTCTTCTGCATGAACCCCACTGCCCACTGAGATCTGCTGGAGAGGTCCATCTGCAGCTGCCACCAGCTTGTCTGGTGGCCACTCAGGGACAGGACTTCGCTGCTGCCCCGAGGCTTTGGAATGAGCTCCCTAGTGAAATAAGAGCCTCCACATCTCTGACAGCTTTTTAAAAGTCTTTAAAAACACATCTCTTCACCCAGGCTTTTAATTAATGTTGTTTTAATGCTGTTTTAAAATATTATTTTAAATTTTTTAAATTGTTGTAATGTCTGTTACCCCCCCCCCCCCGCCCATTTTTGTCTTAACAAATGTTTTACTTTGTTTTTATTCTGTTGTAAACTGCCCAGAGATGTAAGTTTTGGGTGGTATAAAAATGTTTTAATAAAATAATAATAATAATAATAATAACAACAACAACAACAGACTGACTATAAACAAAGGCATGACAAGGTAGCAGGGATGATACACTGGAACATCTGCAAAAAATACAAGCTACCTGTAGCCAAAAATTGGTGGGACCATAAAATTGGAAAAGTTGAAGAAAATGAAGAAGTAAAAATATTATGAGACTTCCGACTACAAACAGATAAACATCTGCCACACAATACACCAGATATAACTAGTCGAGAAGAAAGAAAAACAAGTTAAAATAATCGACATAGAAATACCAGGGGATAGCAGAATAGAAGAAAAAGAAATAGAAAAAATCACAAAATACAAAGATCTACAAATTGAAATTGAAAGGCTGTGGCAGAAAAAGACCAAAATAATCCTAGTGGTAATTGGTGCCCTGGGTGCAGTTCCAAAAGACCTTGAAGAGCACCTCAACGCCATAGGGGCCACGGAAATCACCATCAGCCAATTACAAAAAGCAGCTTTACTGGGAACAGCCTATATTCTGCGACGATATCTATAACAATTGACAATAAAATTCAGCCATCCCAGGTCCTTGGGAAGGACTCAATGTCTGGATAAAACAAACCAGTCAATAACACCTGTCTGACTGTGTAAACAAGAAATAATATTGGTATAAATACGGCGACTACAAGGAAACAGTTGGGCAACATGCCCTATGCCTTATCTCTATTTTCCTATATGATGTCAGTTTATCTCACACACACACACACCCCCTATAGTTTTGGTTTCAGTGATTTTAAGGTTTGTACTTCAGTAACAAATACCCTTGTAAGATACATACAGATGATTTCTTTGTGACTTTCAGACGTCCTGTGGGCACTCAAGAGGAACTGCTTGTCTTCATCTGGTCTGCAGGCATGTTGGAATTTATTGATGCTACGGATATTCTGCAGCCGTCTACGGAGTACGAATACCATGTCAGGGCTCAGAATTCCAAGGGCTCTGTGGATAGTCGGTGGTCTTCAACTCAAACTCTAGAAGCTCCACCTTGGGGAATGAAACCCCCCTGGGGTCAAGCAATAAGTGCTTACTCAGTACTACTCAACTGGACTGACCCCGTTTCTCCTAATGGTGCTATTTCTCAATATCGTGTTGTCTGCCAAGAGAGACAGAGTGACCCAACTTTTAACACCCCAGCTATTACTGCATTAACTGTACCGGTAAGTGATCTTTATCAACCAATGTTTGTTGGCTTGTTCTGGCTTGTTTTAAGGGGTAATTTTGGAAATGCACATGCAGTTCCCCTTTCTGACCTTAGTTGTGGTATGAAATGTATGCCCGGGCTGTCAACCATTTAAAGAAATTTTAACATGCGGTAATTAGGAGTAATAAGAGTAATTATTACAATTACTCCTATTATTATTATTATTATTATTAGTAGTAGTAGTAGTAGTAGTAATAGTAGTAGTAGTAGTATTTACTCAGCATAGTAGTAAGTTCCATTGGGCCTGTTTAGAAAATAATGCCTGGTTGGAACATGTGAGGAGGTATGTATGAGTGCACATCTGCTCCTCACCCAGCAAACCACTACACTACATAATTAGTGCATCTGAGCTGCTCCTCATTGTGTAGGGGAACATAACATCCAAACCGCCCCTCACCGTGCAATTTAAATACTACTTTAAAATAATATGATGACTTCATATTATTTTAAAGTAGTATTTAAATTGCACAATGAGGGGCGGTTTGGATGTTATGTTCCCCTACACAATTATGCATGGCGGGATGGTGTAGCCAGTGGTCGAGGGAATGAGGGCACATGTGTGCCCCCTCTTGCAGTGGAGGAGCCATTCAGATGTATAATCTGACCTGGCCCCCAATGTTCAGTGGGCTTACTCCCAGGTAAATGTCCATAGAATTATAGATCACACAGATTAAATTTGAGTAACATTATTTCTGAAGCCACAAATGTGCTTAATTTGTTTTTAGATGATGCATATGTTTGTTGTAGTAGAACATATCAACTTATAAGAGGTTTTCATTCCTGTATGACAGAGAGAAGAGGAAAGATTTGTTTATGATGGTCCTTACATTCTACAATTTTTATAAGCAACTTTATTAATAAACAGTGCTGGCATTTAGACTACCTTTGCATTTTTTGTGTGAACGTTGGGGCAGTTTTCACTGATTTCCTCTTCCCTCTGAAGCCCACTGTGCCGCCTGAAAATATGTCTCTGAGGGTCTCAAAGCACAGTGCTAGTCCGAATAATTTTTTTAATGTTGGGTGTTAAGAATAATGGCTGACATCCAGTCTAACAAAGTACCTGTGTAAGTATATTGCACTAGTGCAAGGCTGTTGCTCTGTCTAGTTGTACTAAGCTTGGAATATTCACTCTAGACTACCACAAGGTGATTGATTGATTGATTGATTAAGTGCCATCAAGTTGCTGTCGACTCTTAGCGACCACATAGATAGATTCTCTCCAGGATGAGCTGTCTTCAACTTAGCCTTTAAGGTCTTTCTGTGGTGCATTCATTGCTGTCGTAATCGAGTCCATGCACTTTGCTGCTGATAGTCCTCTTCTTCTCTTTCCTTCAACTTTCCCCAGCATTATGGACTACTCAAGGCAGCTGGATCTTCGCATAATGTGTCCGAAGTAGGCTAGTTTGAGCCTGGTCATTTGTGCCTCAAGTAAAAATTCTGGATTGATTTGTTCTATGATCCTTTTGTTTGTTTTCCTGGCTTTCCATGATATCCTCAAAGGTCTTCTCCAGCACCAAAGTTCAAAAGCATCAATGCCTTTTCTATCTTGCTTCTTCAAAGTCCAGCTTTCGCAACCATAAAGTGTCATGGGAAAAACCATTGTCCAAACGATTCTAATCTTTATAGGTGTAGACACATCACGGCATATAAATATCCTTCCAAGGCCTTCATTACAACCTTACCAAGTGCTAGTCTGCGGCATATTTCTTGACTTCTGGATCTTTAATTTTGATGGTTGATCCTAAAAGGCAGAAGCTATCCACCACTTCAATGTCTTCATTGTCAATTCTGAAGCTGGTTGCTGTACCCCTTGTCATTAGTTTAGTCTTCTTGACATTTAGTTGTAGTCCCATTTTTTCACTGTGCTCCTTGACTTTCATTACTAGAGCTTGCAGATCATCCTCATTCTCAGCTATCAGAGTGGTGTCATCAGTGTAGCGCAGGTTATTCATGTTCCTTCCTCCAACTTTAAAAGCATGCTCATCTTCTTACAGTCCAGCTTCTCTCAGTATATGTTCAGCATATAACTTGAATGAAGAGAGAGGAAGTATACAGTTTTGTCTTACTCCTTTGCCCATCTAGAACCAGTCGGTTTCACCATGTTCCGTCTGGACTGTGGCTTCCTGTCCTGTGTATAGGTTTCTCATGAGAACAATGAGGTGTTCTGGGACACCCATCTAGAACCAGCCCATCTAGAACCAGTCTGTTTCACCATGTTCCGTCTGGACTGTGGCTTCCTGTCCTGTGTATAGGTTTCTCGTGAGAACAATGAGATGTTCTGGGACACCCATTTTCCTAAGGATATTCTACAACTTGACATAGTCAATGCAATCAAAGGCTTTTCTGTAGTCAATAAAGCACATATTGACTTATTTCTGGTTTTCTTTGGCTTTCTCAATTATCCAGTGTGCATCAGCAATAATGTATCTTGTTCCTCGGCCTTTTCTGAAACCAGCTTGAACATCCGGCAGTTCCCTTTCCACGTAGAGCTCCAATCTGCATTAGGCGGGGAGGGGACATTTTGTTTGATCAAAAGGTTTTTAATCAATCGATCTAGAGGATTAATCCTTTAAACACTTCTGTCTTAACAAACATATTGTGTGTTGCCTAATTGCTTATTTACATTGCACATGAATCAGACATGGGGATGTTAATCTTCTCCATGTGAGTGACAATGCAACTCAGACCAATCTAAATCATGTTTAATTGTCATTAGTTCCAATGAGTTCCAATGAACTTTCTTCTAGTAAATATGCTTAGGATTCTGGCTTTATATGTTTGAAAGTGAAAAAGACTCAAAACAAAATCAGATATTTTTTTCAGTCTTGGCATGTAATTTTTTTCCTTTACACATTTGAAGTGCATGCTGGCTTAAGCATGATAGTAAAATTAACATTAGCTTGACGCCTATGATTTATGTTTGGTAATTAGGAAGATTTGCCTCATAACTCTTCAGAATCAGAAATAAATCAACTGCTTCAAAAAGAAAAAGCTTTTTCCAGCAGTAACACCTGGCACTTTTATATTGCCTTTTACTATAGTTGTTAGCAAACCTTAACAAACACAGTATCTGGAATGAGATGGATGCTTCTATTTCATATTGGCAAAACTGAGGATAAGATATGGTGATGTACCTTGACCAGGAACATAGTTTCTTTATATATGGCAGTTCTAATGATGGTCATTTCATTAGAAATGGCACTAGTTTGGCATTTTGTTGAATATAGTGTCCTAGAAGCAGGCACAGTTTCTGCTTTCCAAGAGAGGGCTTCAGGTTAAAGTAGACAGCTAGAAAGTTATCTATCTGATTCTACTATGTCTTAATTTAAAATGGTAGCAGGAAAAGTACCAGGAAAATGCCCAGCAGCATCTGTGGCCAGCTACAGGCCTGCTTCAGTCTCTAACACAGAATATTAAAGACTAATCTAACATTTGTTTCATCAGTTTATATCCCACCTTCCCTGTAATTACAGTCCAAGGTGGTTAACAATAAATAGTGATAAATATAACTAAAATCAAATACAGAATAAAACACTATAATACAAATGCACATCATACTATACTGAAGAACAGGTAAAAACAGCAGAAAGAAAGAACCACAATATACCTTAAAGCTTTAAAGAACAAGAGTATACATTTATATTTACACATATAATCTGAATATCCCATATCATATGTGAACTTTTTTTCTTGCCTATACATTCATCATGAGCCAGTTAGTAGGGGCCTCAAGGCTGCAGATAAGTCTAAAGTATAAATTTGTATCTTAATTTTTTTTTGGTAAATGTTGCTAGGTAGGTACAATTAACACTTTTCCATCGGCTTTATAAGTGATTTATTTATTTAAACATTTATATTCCGCTCTTCCTCCAACAAGCCATAGTTAAGCGAACATAGTTAAGTTTCTCCTCACAACAACCTTGTGAAGTAGGTTAGGCTGAGAGAGAAGTGACTGGCCCAGAGTCACCCAGCAAGTATCATGGCTGAATGGGGATTTGAACTCGGGTTTCCCCGGTCCTAGTCCAGCACTCTAACCACTATAGCACGCTGGCTTTGACATTACATGGCAAGACATGACAGTTACATGGTTCCCCTTTATTACTTTAACTTTATATTGTACCAGGCCATTACATATCTAAAACAGATTATTTTCCCACAAGTCTTTGTGCCAAATAAAGTGTTTCCCACCAAATTGCAGGTGATCAAAAACTTAACAGCCATGCAACAATTTAAAATTTAACTGCCTTGCAGCAATCCCTTCTATAAGGTTAAACGATGGCTAAAATTTCCATATGGACGGATTCTAGCTGTATTTTCCAGCATCATTTTCAAGTACTATTCAGTATGTTTCTGAGCTTCATCTCTCCAACCATGCATTGAACTGTCTTCCAAACCATGCCAACAATAACAGAATATATCCAAGATGGTTGTATTGAGGGTAATAAAATGTACCAAAATGGCTTTTTAAATAATGTTGCCACAGTATGTTTCTTTAGCATCAGCATTTTAACGCCTTTTGGATTAGTATTTTCTTGGCACTGGAAATCCGTTTCCCTGGACAACCTGAACTGAGATAATATCTCAGAGATATATACATATAACTGATCAAATACAATTAAGATAGCATTGATTCATCCCCTATATTTTTCTGATTTTTATTTAAAATGGCTTTAGTTCTATGATTTAAAATGTTTGTGAGTGTGTTTTTAAAATTGTCTTTGCTGAGCAAGACTGCTTTTGTGTGGTTCTCTTTCCAGTTAGGTTAATTTTTAAGTAATTCACATGGAAACATGTATTGCCCCTAGTGTAATATAGGGTGCATTGGATAGAGATCATTGTATGGAGATAGAATTTGCTGATTTAGCACATACAATCCATACAGGAATTAATGTTTAGCTTGTGCTGGTATAGTACCTGTTTTGGCAGCAGATGGAGTAATGACCTATAGTGACTTGGACTTTAGGAAGTTCAGGCAGCCTTGGTCCTATTATCCATAGTAGGACCAGTGCCTCCTATATTTTCTGCAGACTCCATGGTGCAACATTGTTAAAGGGTTGCCCGCCCTTTGTCCTGTAGCTTCTGTTTCATAAAGCATCTCCCAAACTTCTTGTTCGGTGCTAAAACTGTGAATAAGTGGCATAGGACAAGGGGCCTATCCCCCCCCCAGTGGCAGTATGTGGCCCCATGGGTGTGGCACAAGACCTCACCCCCCACACACACCAGTGGCATGCACTTTTGGAGCACTCCTTCTGTCCTCTCCATTGGCTATTGCCATTCCTCCTGCCACCTGCATTACTTCCTCTGTTCCCAACCGAAGTGGCAGGTGGCGCTGGGTGCAGAAGCAACAGCAAGCGGCTGGTGGGGAAGCAACAGTGAATGTTGCGGGGAGGTGGGGAAAAGGCCTGTGTTCCAAGAACACCTTGGAATACTGGTAGCTCCTCCGCCTCTGCTCTGAATTTGAAAAGAGAGACACGGGCAGGCAGAGATCTGTCTGCAGAGCGGAAGATCATGGACAGAGTTCATCAACCTTGTTGGAGTCATGCAGGAGAACACTTACCCCTTACACAACTTAAATTCATTTCAATCAGCCTTTTACCAGAGACATTCACATGGAATTGCAATTCATATCTTCTGAACTCCATTTACTATATCAAAGCTCATGATGAGAGAAGTGTGAAAACACCCTCAGAAATGTCATTTGTATTAAAACTCCTGGCTTCCTCTAAAATTCTTCTGATGTTTTTCCCAAGCAATTACCACCAAATGTTGCTTTGGGCAAAATTCATGGCCAACTTCGGGATGGGCAAAAACCCACCATCAACCCCACCCCATAAGCATGTTTGCTAAGCTTTCACATTTTTTTTGGCTTCCCACAGAACTCCTCAGCTGAGCTTCTGGATCCACCTTGAATTTAGTTCTATATGAGATCCAACTAATTAACTAGTGATCTAACAAAGAAGAGGATGAAATATAGATATTGTGTCGGAAAGTAACAACTCTGATGAAATAGAATTTTCCTACAAAATTGCTGACACACCCTAAATTGCAGAATGGTGAATGACACATTTTAATTAAAATCTAAATATTATTGAATGAATTACATTCCAGTGATTAAACGTTTGCCTCCTTAACATATAGTTTTGGGGGGTATTGGACTAAATCATTTCATCTTTTAAAGTATCTCAGCTGCAGGTTTCTCTTGTGTTATGCCATTAGCCCTTCTCTCACATAAGCTTCTGTGTTGCTTTGCAAGACTTAAAGTATTGAGCAAGCAGTGAGCTACTTAAGAATGGAGTTGGATTCCGTTCTTAAGTAGGCATGATTCTGTAGGAAAAGAGAATGATCAGTGTTATGAAATCTGTGGTTTTCAGTGATGATTTTTCCACCCTTGGCTCCCGTGTGCATTGCATTCAATTGTATGCCTGTGTACACTTGAAACTTGTATTGTGTGCCAAAGGAGCAACAGCCTAGGCGCTTTTGAAGCTGCCTTATACTGAGTCACACCTTCATTCCATCTAGCTGAGTATTGCCTGCTAGCAGATCTCTTCAAGGTCTCTTCCAGTCCAGTTACCCAAGCTCTTTTAATTGGAGATGCCAGAGGTTGAACCTGCGATCTTCTATATGCCAAGCATGCACTCTGTCACTGCGCTATGGCTTTAAATCAGCAAGCACAAGTGTAAAGTGTGGCACAGCAGCTATAATCAAATGTAACAGCACTTTGCAGGATGAGTTTTGCCTGATGTTCACAAGCTGTCGTTCATTTCGCCGAGCCGAGGTCACTTTTCAAGGCTTATGTAATGGAAACATTTTCAGGATTGCAGATGTGTACTGAGATGAGATCTTCCTGTTTTGTAAGGAACACCTTGATGTGGAGGATTTTATCAGAAGAAAAGTGCTAATAATAATTAACATTGTCCAGCCAAAGTCAAGCAGGTTTTTTTTTTAAAGCCCATTGATTTCATGGGAGAGAGATAATATAACCATATAGTTAACTCCCCAGTAGAATCCAATGGAGCTCAGAAGTACTCCTCAGTGTGCCCAATATTTTCCTTTCTGTAGTGATGATCACTGTGAGGCAGTGTGCCAAATGCTGCATCCCCCCTTGCATGGCTCCTTTTTGGTTTGCGGTAGCTACACAAAAACACCCTCCTCCTCCTCCTCCTCCTCCCAGCCCAGCAGGCATTCTCCTACCTCCCTTTCACTAGGCTAGTAATTAAAGAGGAAAGAAAGTAGAAGAGGAAATGTGAAAGAGAACAGAACAGAGAAGACACTTATTCTATTTCCCTTTTTAATGTCCTCCAATGCTTCCTTCCTCATTTCATTACTAACCTGGCACAGAGGAGGTAGGATGATTTGTGCTGCCCTAGGAGGAGGACCATCTTGGGGCAGCTCTTTGCAGAATGGATGCTTCAGTAGCAATGGGTGGTATGCAGCAGAACAGGGATTCTCAACCTTGGGTCCCCAGGTGTTATTGGACTTCAACTCCCATCATTCCCAACCAAAGGCCATTGGGGCTGGAGATTTGGGGAGCTGAAGTCCAATAACATCTGGGGACCCAAGGTTGAGAATCCCTGCAGTAGAAAGAGGCAGGTAAGTAGGGATGTGCAAAACGTTTTGACATTGAAACGTTTCAACTTGAAATGGATCATTTCAAGTGTTTTGAGTAGGAAATAAAATGCCCTTTAAATAAAGGGCCTGTTTTGCACTTGGAACAAAATAATCCCATTTCGATTCAAGACATTTTGAGCACCATTTTGGAGGTATATTTTCCCTTTGCTAGTTCGTTTTCTTGCACTGGTTTCTAGTTGGCTTGCAATCTCCTTGCTTCTTGGTTGGCTTGTTACCATACAAATCATGGCCAACTGTTCCCCCATTGGCTGGGGGGGGAGGAGGAGCTGAAAGGATGGAATTTCAAAATGTATTCAAAGGAACTGGGAGGCAGAGAGAGCCCTTATAGTGTGCCTCTCCTGAAGAGGATGACTTTTATTAGAGAATGTTTAGCATATGATTTACAAAAGCAATAAAGCAGTGAATAGAATTTCCCGATAAAACACGGCCATGTACAAAAGAATGTGTGGTCGCAAGAGCAGAGTGAATATAGTACTGTATGCAAGTTTCTGTGGGTTTGGGTAGAGTCTGATTAAAAGAGTTCAGTGAGAGGAATGTCCAAAAGGTGCAAGGGAGGGTCAGATCACAGCCTCACCTTGCGTGTGGCCGGCAGGGCCATGCCAGTCTTCTTCTGCCAATTGCAGCCTCTGGGTGTGGATCCTTGATGGCAGAGGGTCTTCTCCAGGTCCAAGGGATCCTCCAGGGGTGCTGTCAGCGGAAGTTTCTGGCGTGGTTTGCCACTGTGCTGGCATGGTTTATTTAGCATGCAAACACGCTACAGACCATGTTCCCGAAGAGAGAGGTTACATACATACATGCAGATCAAAACAGCCATAAGAAAACAAGTGTCCATCTGAATTAGTCATGATCTGCAAGGCATCACCAATGTATGCAAGTCTTGGCCGAGAAGAGGATACATCAGGAGAGGAGGAAGGAAGGAAAGTTGGTGTAATCTTGTGGTTTTCTCAGCACCAAGTATAATATGATGTACTATTGCTGCTATAACTATCTGGTTTTGCTGGTTTTCAGATTGACAAAGGCAGAACTTGGGTGCCTGCCTTCTTTGAGTTGTGGTTCTGTTTGTTTGTGAAATAATGTTGTGGTGAGAAATGGAGAGTGGCATCTATCTATCTATCTATCTATCTATCTATCTATCTATCTATCTATCTATCTATCTATCTATCTATCGTTTCTTGGTGTTTGCTGTGATGAGCTCCATGTCTGGCCTTGAGATTGATTTTATCTATTTATCTATTTATTTATTTAACACAAGATTTACTTGTGCTTCACTCACTGCTCTGGTCTACTCTGCAGTTTGCTCCAAAAAGCCGACTCTTGGCAAAGCAAGCAAGAAACCTCTCCCTTGCTTAGCACTGAGACTTTGGGAAAGGGTGTGTACCCTGGATGATGAGAGGGAATCTGGAGGAAAGACGGCCTACATGGGCATCTTTCTGGTGCCCATGTGTGGGCACTCTGACGCTGAGGGTTCCCTGTGGGAATATCCTCTCCTCTCATTTTCTTGATGGCAGTCCTTCAACGAAGTCTGAGTGAAAGAGTGGAGACTCTCTCTGCTCCAAGATTTGTTTTAAATGGTGTACCCTGGAGAGTGAGGAGGGGAAGAAAATACAACCCCCCACTAGGGGACCCTTTAATCCTGAGGTCCTGCATGATGGGTTGTCTTTGCTTCCTCTTCCCCCATTTTCCAGGGTTCCTTTAAAAACCAGCTTTGTAGCTCTAGATGCATCTGAATTTCCCCCCTGTTAAAAGGGAATGAAGCTTCAGGACTCCCTTACATCAAATAATAAGTAGAGGAACCTGGCAATTCTTCTCCACTTGGATTTTAACCCAAGTCAATTTGATCCTCTGTCATTGTTTTACTATTGCCCTCGCTCACCTTGCTTCCTTTTCCACTCACCATCCTATCCCATTCAAACACACACACACGCGCGCACACACACACACACACACACACACCATGAACCAATCTGTATCCTTTCCTAAATTAATGTAAGTCTCTGGTTAGGAAACAAGATTATTTTGTCCAGAAGATACAACATGGTAAACTACAAACACTAGCAGTTTAACTGGTTGAAGTTATTTAATATCATTAATACACAAGACAAGCAAATGAACACTTTTTCATGACTTATCTACACATTTAGATGTCTGGGAAAGCGAAAGAAATCTAAAGAGGAAAAAACAACCAAGTATACAAATCATTCTCTTGGAGAGCTGCACATGCCACTAATTCAGGCAATGTGCCACTTAGCAAAGACCAAAAGCCGCAAGTGGCAATGAGGGGGCAAGTGTTAATTGAACTGCTGTGCTGCTCTTAGTGTGGAGAGTAGCCACCAACAGAAACAAGATGGCTGCCCCAGACATGCCCTATTAGAGCTAGAAGATCACATCCGTAGCTCTGCAAGGGCTTATGGGTTATAGGGAAATCATACACAGATGACTAATTTTTTTATGGTTCACAGCCAAGCAAAGTGAAATTCAGCAGCTGTTCAGGACAAGTGACCACTCTAACGGCTGTAATATAACCCACTAAATAGAAAGGGAATTGCATGAGAGCAAGAGGTTAGCAGTGATTATCGGCAGGTGAGTGCTTTATTGAAGTTGAAAGACCATTAACATTGATGGAGTAATTATTTCAACTTGAAAGTAATTACCTTGATGGGTGATAACTTCTCCAGTGTTCCCAGATTGGATTGGGCCAAACAATTGTGAACTCCTGAAGCCTAGAAAAATATTACAACAATACTGCAATGTTTAAATGACTGAAATCACTGTTAGAGTTTTTTAATTATGCCTAACAATGGAGAGATTTTTAACTTACAGCAACCAGCGACCTCTCAAGTAGAGAGACATTTACTTTCAAATCCAAATGAAATGACCCACACCCGACACATGCTTCTCAAATTATTCATGCAATTTGAATTCAGCTTTTAAGATGCAAATCTTTTTTTTTTTTTAAACCTCAGCTCAGTTTCTGAATGGAGCTGGTTAGGAATTGCCGACCCTGCTTTATTGTACCTTTGAACTGAGGAGAACCAAGTCTAAACTATACCATTGTCCCTTAATCTATTAATCATAAGTGCTTGATAGAAGTGTTAAAAGATGCCTTACAGTCAAAGATGCTCACAGTGTGTGGATCTGCTAACAGTCCAGAGGATACCCTATAGATTGCCCAGGGACTGCAAGTTGCTCTTTGGGTGTTTATCTGGGTACAAATGAATATGTGCAGGATTACTGATTGGGGTTGCACCCACTAGCCCCATCCCTGACTCCATGTTTAAAGGTACTTCATTTGAACTGGATTCGGTTTGGGTTTGGGATCTGGATAACTTAAGGACTGCCCTGACCTATATGTACATTCTACATATGAGGAGGACAGCTGATATTGCAGTAGCAAACATGAATTGTCCCCTTTGTGAAGCAGGGTACACCCTGGTTTTTATAGCTCAGTCGTAGAGCATCTGCTCTGCATGCAAAAGGTCCCAGGTTCACTTCCTGGCATCTCCAGCTAGGGCTGGGAGAGACTCCTCTCTGAAATCTTGGAGAGCCTCTGCCGGGCAGTGTAGACCAGGGATTCTCAACACTGGGTCCCCAGACGTTACTGGACTTCAGCTCCCATAATCCCGACTAAAGGCCACTGGGGCTGGGGATTATGGGAGTTGAAGTCCAATAACATCTGGGGACCCAATGTTGAGAATCCCTGGTGTAGACAATACTGAGCTAGGTGGACCAATAGTTTCACTCAGTATAAAGCAGTTTTCTATGTTCCTACCTTCCTGTAGGAACATCAGCAGACATCTATAAGGAGCAGAACCTTTTCAGTGATGGCACTGACCATGTGCCTTGAGATTATTTTAATGAAAGGCGATATAGAAATCTAACAATCTATCAATCAAACAATTAAATGTGGATTGCTCTCCCTGTAAAACTCCGGCTTGGTCCCTATCCTTCTAAGCTGCTATATTAAAACCTAGCTGTTTCATTGTGACTTTGGATTTGGTTTTATTTTAGCTGTCTTTTATGAAATTTAAAGTTGGTTTTACTGTGTTTTTATGGTGTTTGTTATTTTTGATGGTGGGTCACCTTGGACTTCTTTTGGTAAGAAAGGTGGAATATAAATAATTTAAAAATAAAATAAGTAATGTTTGCATGGAGCCTGTATATGTAGGCTCCCCAGGAACTGATATATACTAGAAAATGGACAGTCTCGAATCATGAGTACTTCAAGTGTATGCAGAAACTAGAGATGTGCCAATCAGTCTGAGTCAAATCGGGCCATTTCAAATGATTTGAGCTCAAATCAATTCACCCTTAGAATAAAGGGCCTGATTCAAGTTCATATTGAATCAACCCTGATTCGATCTCAAATCGATTCAAGTGATTCGAGCACCATTTTGTCTCCATATTTTTCCTTTGCTGATTGGTTTTCTTGCACTGGCTTCCAATTGGTTTGAGATCTCCTTGCTTGTTGGTTGGCTTGTTGTCATTGAAATTAGGTGTTGTCATAGGTATCCCCACTGACAGGGGGGAGGCAGGGAGAAGCCAAAGGAGAGGTTTTCAAAATGTATTTAAGTGGACTGCTTGGAGGCAGAGAGACAGAGAGCCATTTTGTGCCTCAGGAGAGGAGAAGGGTCAGAGAGAGATTGCAGCAGCTCAGCATTTGTGGTGGCCTGTGGCTTATATATTTTTTTCCTCTTCCAAACCCAACTGCTTTTTTAAAATCATACCAGCAGCCCCAGTGGTTTTTAACTGGGTGCTGCTGGGTACTGCTACTTTGAACCCGCCCCCCCCCCGTATTTTGATTTTCCCCACTTCTTGCTTGTAACTAGCCCCAAGTGGCTTTAATAACTGGCTTTAATAAACCTGAATTTTTTTTAATGTACCCAGTGACTCTAACTGGGTCTGCTTTTTGAATTTTTTCTTCTTCTGTGGATTTTTTCTTATACTTCCTTGTAGGCAGCCCCCAGTGGCTTTAATAACTGGGATTCTGTGCTGTTTTCTTTTCTTTTGCAGCCCTAAGCTACACCTTTGCTGCTGCTGTATGCCATTGCACTTCTTCTTCTTCTTCTTCTTTTGGTTGGCTAGTGGTGTTGACTTTTGTCTGGTGCCCACTCTGCCACGTTTTTTATTGTATTTTATTTTTTAAAAAAATTGGTGGGTGGGGACTGGTGCCCACTTGCCTTTGCCCCACCTGTTGAGTCCCAGTGTCTGCTTGGCTCAAGAGTGCCTCTGAGACCAACAACTTGGAGACTCCAGCTGAAGATGCTGGAAGCCTCCAGCAGAAGACGCCAGAAGGTGAGACACACACCCTCCTTGGTCAGGTTATAGAACCTAGAGTTCTTTCAATAGGGCCTAGTTTGGGGGAAGGGAGGGATTAGGTACTAGTAGGACTTTGGGACAGGAGGGGTGGGTTTAGGTTAAAGCAGGGGCGTAGCAAGGTTGGAGTGGGCCCAGAGACAAGATTTTAAAATGCCCCCCCCCCAAAGTCCAGGGCCTCCGCACACCCCAGGCCCCCAAGGATTTAAGTCTGATATTCCAAAATAAGTATGCTGCCTGCAAATACATTTCACTGAATACACACACACACACGTCACAATATATAGTGATATACATTGAGTACTATACATTTGTATTACTTTTAATGCCTAGAACACACTAGAAAGATGAATTATTAAAATGGGCCCCTCGCTGCAGATTAGCAAAGGAGACTTTCAACCATGCAGGGTGAACCTATGTTTGTTTTCCCAGAATTCTGAACAAATTCAGTCAAGTTTGATTGCAGGAGGTTTTTCACAGGAGGCTTTTAAAGCCCTTTAAGACACATCTCCTCTGGAATGGAGGTGCTGCATTCACATGTTGGCCAGATTTACCCTGAAGTCCCTGCAAGTTATTGGGGAGCAGTTCACACACAAGAAAAATAAAATAAAAGCACCACACATGCTTCACAGTTCTCACTCAGACCTTCTGGGTTGCAAAACAACTTGAACATAAGTGCATTTATAAATGAATGAATGAATAAATAAAATTAATAAAATACTGTTCCAGAAGTTTTTGCAATTTTCTGCCATGAAACAAGCCACTTATAGGACTTTTTAGATAGTTTTTTTTAAGTCAGCAAATTTTCCAAGCTGTTTCAAAATAAATATTCAGAGACTTCTCGGTCCCCCCCCCCCCCCCATATCCAAGCCCTATGGCAAGCAGATCCCTATATATGGGGGGGGGGGGCGGGAAAGGTAACCACAAAAAGGAGTTCACACTCTACCTGGCAAATGCTGGTCTGGGTTGAGCAGGGCAGCAAGGGGTCTTCTGCTGCAGAGAACACTCTGGCTGCCTCCTCCTTCCTGGCTTGCTTGGGCCCTACTCGAGTTCAGGCTTCACTGCGGCCTACACGGAGGCCTCGGGGAAGCCCCGCCCACCCGCCGATCAGCTGAGAGGCGGGAGAAAAGGAGCTCTTTGCAGCTTGCCTGCTGCTTCCATTGCGGGCCAGCAGAACAAGCAGGAGAGACGGCGAAGAGGGCAAGTGGCTGAGAGGCTATGGGGCTGGGCAGGGGGCAATGGGGAGTCACATGAGGTGCCCCTGGGGTGCCCCTCCAGGCAGTGGGGCCCCCAGACAACTGTCTCCCCTTGCCCTATCATTGTTACGCGCCTGGGTTAAAGAGGCCATAGTAATCCCCTTCCCTTCCTTCCCTTCCCTTCCCTTCGACTTACCATAATGTTGCTCACTCCCCTCCAAAAAAGCCCCTCCCCACAAATAAAGCCTAGCTTCTGTGTGTGCACTACAGTGCTATAGATAGCACTGTGTGAAGCACACACAGCATAAATAGACCACCCCTGACCCCACACACCCATTTTTAAAATACTCACCTTAAAGGGGCTTCTTCTCCCCTCCTTTCAGAGTTAGGGCTTCAGTTTTTAAAACCCCAAGGTGTCCGGAGGGTGTGAAGCAGAGTCACGAGCAGAGTGGCAGGAATCGGTGATGCTGCTAGTTGTGATGGGGGGTGGCGAAAGGGGTCTACTACTCAAATCATCCCTGCTGATGTGGTTGTGTGCAGGCTCTCCAGTCCCGAGGAGCCTGTTCTTGCAGCTCAGCCACCTGTGGTGGCTGAGGTAGAAGGAAGGAGAGGTCTTCCCTTGGCAAGGAATAAACTCTTTCCATGGCAGCGGAGGAGGAGGTGTCAGCTGCTAGCCCAGCCAAATCACTCTCTCCGTCCTCCCCAAACCCAACTGACAGTGCGACCGCCCACCCCGTCGGAGACTTAGCAGGAGGATGTACCTCTGCTTCCTGGACCTTCTCAGCCCTGGTGGCGGCAGTGGCCCACAGAAGGAACCAAAAGTCCCAGGAGTACCAGCACCACCAAAATGGTCCCAGACCAATAGTGTGTGTGTTGTGTGTGTGTGTGTGTGTGTGTGTGTGTTTATTTATTTATTTATTTATTTATTTTCATTCTAAGCCTTACCCGTCGCTAATCTCATGTGTGGCAACTCTCGCGAGAGTTCACAAGCAAGCTGCCGGCAGGGGAGAGGAAAGTGGTGGGACCAGACAGGCTTGAGGGCAGGTGTGGGGGGTAGAAAATGGCAGCAACGGGTGGAGAAAACGGTGGCAGCAGGCAGGCAGGGAAGAAAATGGCGGTGGGCGGAGAAAACAGAGGCAGTCGGGCAAGTGGGGGGAGAAAACAGCGGCGGCTGAGAACTAGAGGTGCAGCTGCTCTGTGTCCAGCCCAGCTAGTTTATTTTATTTTATTTTATTTTATATGTATACCCCGTTCCTCCAGTACACTACTAATCGGGGCAGCTCACAACATCAACAAAACACATACAATGTAAAATAAAGCATTAATAAAGTGAAACAAGTTAAAAGACCAGACTAAAACCACATTTAAATTTATGAAATGTAAAAGTTTCAAATTAAAACTGAGGACTAAAAACTAAAAATCCTTCCAGATATAAGCAGCAGATAAAACATTCAAAAGCCTCTTTATAAATAGGTGTTTTTAATTGTTTTCTAGAAACACTGATGGAGGGAGCATGGTGAAGCTCTTTGGAGAGGAGGGGCTGCAATCTAAAAGGTGTGGGACCACTTTGAGCTCTGCCCTGGTGACCCACACCATGCCTCCTGCATCCACTGTGGGACACAGGTCAGCAGGGGGGGAGGGCCCTAAGTGTCTTATGATGTCAGGGATGCTGCATCACTCGGGGTCCCTCCTTGTGCTGGCTGCAATAGACCTGGTATGCCCTCAACTAGTGGCAAGGCACCTGCTCCTGCTCTCAAGCAGGAGAAGTTGCCTGCATGTTGGGTGCAGTCAGTGGCATGCAGTGTGGTAACCAAGAGCCTCATCTCATCACTTGGGCCATTGAGGAGCTGGTTGCTTTGGATGACCAGCATTCCAGGTGGTGGAGAATGCTGGCTTATGCCAGATGCTCCAACTGCTTGCCCTTGACTACAACATCCCCTCATGCACTACTTTCATCAGGTGGGTAGTGCCCTCCCTGTACTGAGCATGCAGGGAGGCCATGTCGTGGCAGCTGTGCACAACAGCCCTTGACACAAGTGTGCACTTCACAGGTGCCAGCCACAGTGGGAGATACGCTGTTTCTCTGACCTTCATGGCACACTGGTGCGGGCAGGAGAGCAAGGGGCATGGCCAGCCCTTCCCATGCTGCTCTTGTTGAGAAGTGCCACAACATAGCAGCTTACTTCCACCGAAGCAAAAATTGTATATGTATGCTAAAGGAGAGGCAGCTTGAGCTAGGCCTACCTGAACACCTGATCCCTCAGGTTGTCCCAACCTGGTAGAACTCCACCTTTCTTTTCCTACAGCACCTGTAGGAGCAAAAGCCAGCCAGACATGCCCTGAACTCCATACCACACTGACCATTGAGGAAGGTGGGCTGAGGACTGGAGTGGTGGGTCAGCTCAGGACAGCCTTGGGTGCATCGACAGCACATGTTTTGTACTGCCTATGTGACCCAAAGATGAAAGGCAACGTGGACACCCCTGACCAGCTGCCCAGGTGGAGGGACCTCCAGGTTGAAGAAGTCAGGCGAGCTAAGGAGAGGAGGAGTGTGCTGGAGAGCCTATGATTAATGCTCAGTCCACCCCTATCAGCAGTGTCACCACCACTTCCTGGTCCAGCACCATGGTGTCCCTGGCAGGGCCAAGAGATCCGGTAGTTCTGCCTGAGTATTACACCCAGTGGTTCACTGAGGGCTTCCTTGGCACCTTGCCAGGGTACAGGAAGAGCCGGTACCCTGTACCCTTAGGAGAGGAGAGCTGGTCTTGTGGTAGCAAGCATGACTTGTCCCCATAGCTAAGCACGGTGTGCCCTCTCCTTTAGCATAGCTAAGCACGATTGCATATGAATGGGAGACTTGATGTGTGACCACTGCAAGATATTCCCCTCAGGGGATGAAGCCTCTCTGGAAAGAGCAGAAGGTTTCAGGTTCCCGCCCGGGCTTCTCCAAGATAGGGCTGAGAGAGATTCCTGCCTGCAACCTTGGAGAAGCCGCTGCCAGTCTGTGAAGACAATACTGAGCTAGATAGACCAATCGTCTGATTCAGTATATGGCAGTTTCCTATGTTCCTATGTTCCCACCGAGCTCTGCAGCAGTGCTGAGCAGTGTGTTCTACAGTACCTGCAGGAGCCGGTGGCAGGCTGGGAGACATGGCTGATCCAGTTTTGGGCAACACATTGCCAAGTCTTGACAGACTTAGCAGCAATTGCTGGATGTTTCTTTTCGTGCCTGCCAACCAGCATCCAGAGTGAGAGGGTGTTCTCCATAGCTGGGGACATGGTGACACCCCATTGCTCATGCATGGAGGCTGACTTGGTGGTGCGGCTGGTTTTTCTGAAGGCCAGCCTCCCGCTGCTGGTCACCCTCACACACTACAACACCACTGGCAGTTCACTCCACCCTGGCCAACAGATGTGCCACAGTCTGTCCGTTAGTGCTGCTGATATACACAGACACACACACATCACTGCCATGGCCAATGCGGAGATGATGGACTGGTGCCCTGACCTGTGTGTCAGGCTGTCAGCTGGGGCCTAGCACCAATCTGAGACCACGGTATTATCCAGACACAAGCAGGCAGGGATGTATGCTGGAGAAGAAGATTTCTTCTCATAGTAAGAGTCTAGAAGCTTTGTTTCATTGGTCCATGATTTCATAGGTTTCTTTTTTAAAAAAAAATAAACCTATCAGTTATTCTACCAGTTATTTTTAAATAATTGCAAATTGGATTGGATTAGGGTAAAATCTCACCCGAACCTGGATTGCACACATCATTTGAATTAAGTAGGCTCTACTGCTCTGGATAAGAGAGTTCAAAAATTAATTTTGAATTAATTCAAAATGGAAGTAGAGAGGGTTAGAGGGATGGTTGTCCAGGTCCCTGCACTTACAGGGGCAGTGCACTGCAGCACAGCAATGGAGACTCTTCCAGTTCAGGCAGAGCAGAAACAAAGATTCATCATTACGGGAAGAAGCTATTTTTGCCCTGGACCCCACACAAGCTAGAGACTAGGGATGTGCAACCCGGTTCGATGTCAAACAGGTTCGACATCGAACTGGTTCAGTTTGACAGCTCAATGTCAAGCCGAAATCCCGCCCCCACCCCCGGTTCAGCTCGACCTTGGACCAACACACCCCTCCCCCCACTGTTGGGGATGGTGGTAGTTCATGAGCTTTTTTTTAAAAAAAATGTTTGTTGTACATTTCCCCTCTGTGGGGCTTCTCTGAGGTCATGGGGAGGGGTGTCTCCAGAGGTTCCCACTTCCCACATGGGCCTTATTCTGCCTCAAAGCCCCCTGTTCAGGTGGTCTTCGGCTTGTTCTGAGCCTCATCCTGTTGTGGCAGCCATTTTGTGAGGCCGCTGTGCATGCCTAATGGGCCTGTGCATGACCTGACCTCAGAGAAGCCCCCGGAGGGGATAAGCAAAAAAATTTTTTTTTAAAAAAATTAAATAGAGAAAGCTGGTGAACCCCACCCTTCCCAAACCAAACCGGGGAGGTTCGCGGGGGTACCAGACCGAACTGGCCCGGTCCAGTTCGGGTCCAGTTTGGACTTTAACCAAACCAGGCCAGCCAGTTTCATGCACACCCCTACTAGAGACAGCCCTGACTGGCATGATCCTTCTCTTTCAATGGTCTCCTACTTCTCAGAGACCTCTTTTCTTTATGTTCTGACCCTATAAAAACAATTTTCCCCAGAAGCCACCCAAAACCTTGTAATACCCCCTCTCACCTATTACCTTGTGTTTTGTCTTGGTGGTTATTTGTATTCAGCAATTGTCATTTCCTGTTTGTGAAGTGCTGTGTAAATTAACTGGATGATGCAAGTGTTAGCTATAGCAATATTACAATAATAGTTTCACTGAACATTGGCCAGATGCCCTCTCTCTCCAAAAAGTCATGTTGCATTATATTTTTAAAAAAACTAAATTTAGGGCTTTGACAGGTATCCGGTAATGAATTTCCCAGTATACACTCCTATTCAGTGATTATGGCTCTGAGTTTTATTTTTTACTAGAGCTATTACTAAAGTCATGGCTGATACCTATGCCCACTAGAGCCTGGTTGTGTTTTTCCTTTCCCTTTCTTTTAAGGATAGTTATTGATCTCTTGCTGAGCTGAGATTTCAGTTTTATGCCAGATAGCTTGATTAATGGGTTGGTTTCTGTAAGTGGATTGAATGGGGATAGGAAACATGGGCAGCCCATACTGCCAACCCTAAATCCGTCAAGACACATAGCTCATTATGAAACAGTTATCAAGTATACATGAAAAATTAATTGGGCTCAGTTTGATTCTGAAAAGAATCAGCTTTCTACTTGGCGGTCCCCCCAATCTTTCCAGATGTTGCGCACCAGCCCCTTGAGGAACAGCGAAGGGAGATGTATTAATACGTTGTATTGATTAGATCAAGACCCCTGACAGTTATTTGTAGAGATACCATCTGGCGGCTGTTCGAATTCCTTCACCAAAAACAGGACGTGACATGTTATTAATCTCAACTCTCTAAGTATAGACAGTTGCCTTTTCTGCTAAACCACATTTTACCATTCCGTAGGAGATGAATGCAGACCTGAAGGGTGCTGAAATTAAGGTTATTACACAAATTGAGCCATATGGTCCAAATATTTCAGCAAGAAAATTGCCAGGCAATAAAAATTGCTCCTGCCTTCCTAATGGTGTAAATTACAGTTTAACCATGGCTCTAATGATGTCCTTCTGCCGCGCTTAACTACTGTTACATGAAGGACATTGTTTTAAAAATATAAAAAACAAGTAAATGCCAGCAGCGTGTTTTACAATCTGTTAGTGTGTCATTAAGAACACTGTCAGAATTACATAAACATAATGGCATGCAACCTAGCATACAAAAGAACAAGTATGGAAATAGAGTGTCTTGAAAACTCTGTAGCGTCAAGTGCTCTTCCATTTTTTTGGATCAGTTCCAATCTATAGTTACTTCTGCTCATCACATTCCTCAATGGATTTAAACACACACACACACCTGTGCAGATGCATGTGGAAACCACAATTCAAAGGTTCATGTCAAAAAGGTCTCATGTGTCCCTTAAACTTTACCCCAGGTTTTCCAAGAGCAACTTCTCACTGGTTTGCTTGGTAGTTCTCAAGTGTGCCCCCATGATAGAGTATGTAGAATCTGGGCTAGTGACATACATGCATTATTCTGCACCCATGATCACCATGTTAGTGGACAGTGAAAATAAAAAATCCATGGCTACTTTTTCCCCATCCACATTTTTGTTTTGGAATGTCTTGTGAGTTCCTGTAAATTTCTATGTCTTTTTACAAAATATACAAAGAAGGCCTTTTTAAAGGTCAGAATATTAGATGAGATGCTTGGTTTCTGATTCTTGGACCCCATAGATGACCTGCTGTCTTTAGCAAACCCATATAAGATTGAGGATCTTTCCAGACAGTGGTTTATTCTAACATGAATATTGATTCTAATGTGTGATTTTGCAGGGTTTCAGATGATCTTCACATCCTATAAATTCATTTTGTAATCTGCATGATAATCCTTGAAACTCCAGTGTTTTTTCAAGTGACATTTATTCTCAACTGATCACATTAGAGAGAAATATGCACAAGAAGGAAAAGGTGTAGATAGAGAAGAGTGCAACCTGGCCAGGTGTGGTCATCTGCACAGGTGGTGACATATGAGAGAGCTGACTCCCAAAGGTATGGTCTGCACACCCCCTCACATCCACATCTAAGCTCATTTTTGTTCAGTTCTCACCTCATACATTTCTTTTGTTTCTTTTTAACCAAGGGCACTTTGAGATTACTGTTTCCAGTCCCCTTTTTCATTTTTAAAACATTTTGTCATTTTATCACAATTTCACTAGTATTATTGAGCCCAGCCTTCTCCCCCTCAGCCTCTTCTCTCTCTCTCCCCCACCCCACTCTGGCCCACCAAATGAGTGTTGCTTCTCTTTATACAATTTTGCAGAGAACCAGCACCACTTTAAGGCACATCAAGAGAGCACTGGAACATTGCTTCCATCTGACCAATTGAGACTGCAGGGTTTTAAATGGACAGAAGTCAAGCCTTAAAACGTCCAAGTGTGCCTGGACACTTGCACCTATTTGACTTTGGTTGGTATAACAGCCTCACAGAGGTCTCCCATACACAATATTTTCATCTCAAGTGTGCAACACAACAAAAATTTCAAACAGAAATTTCAAATGACAGGGGAGGGCCCCTCAGCCTGCAATGTCCCCCAATTCTCTGTCTGTATTCTGGACAAAATATAGTGGGAAGAGCTAGTGCAGTCACTGAGCTATAAATCCAGATGCTGTTTATTGAGCCAAGCCCATAGCAAAAGCCCTCGGTCTGAAATACAATAGTCCTGGATTGAGAAAGCTAACAAGTTTTGTCTGTGTTTTTGAAGGATGCAGGAGCTGAAGGTTGCAGGTGGCCCAAGACCCAAATATATCACAGGGCTAAGCCAGTCTAGTTCCAATATGTACCATGACCCCCTAAAGGGTCGGCCTTAAAACCAGCAACCCAAAAAATAAATAAATAAGCCCAGTGTCAGCAGCAGTTGTAATAACAATGATAGGTTTTGGTCAGGATCCAGAGAAAGGTGTTGAGAAATCCACATAAATAGCAGTCATTCCTCTCCCCACACTTTCCCCTCCCAAGCTACTACACAGCATCAAAAGCTGCTTTGAAACTTGAGTGCTTCTCAGATACTATTAACTTTGGTTCAAGTGTATATTTAGATTCATCTGCTGCCAGAGCCCACATATATCAGACCCCTTTGGGCTGTTGTTATTGTAATTATGTTACATTGTTCTATAATTATTACTTTAGTCGCTGATTCTTTTCTGACACATAATGTACTGTTTCCAATGAAAAATAATTGTATTAGTGAAAAGCAGGGATTCTGGTTGTGTATTATCTGCAGGCTGAGTTATCTTTGTCTACTTAGCAGCAGATAAAGCTGTTCTTTTACTAGACATCATGAGAAAGTGATAAAGATTAGCGTGACGGTGGGAAAAAGAAATACAAAATATACAAACATGATAGGGGGAGTTTCCATTTTGTGCTTTAATTGTATCTATAATCCAATTGCACTTGCCTGTAGACAATGTAGTTTATGTGTAATTCTGTGTCATATAAGTGAGGAGGTGATAAGAATTTCTGAGTCATGGGATGCAGTCATCCCATTGATTTTAATGGCTCTGGATGGCATCTGAAATCTGAGCAAGCTTGCATAGCTGTACAGAATTATCTCTTTTCCTCTGTTGTACTGGAAACTACCCATGTACAAAACCAACTTGGTTTAGGCTGTCTTGCTTTGGAGAAACATTACCTTTTTCATGCTCTATGGACCATTGCAATTCCACCCTCCATGTCAAATGGGTTAAAGCTGAATAATGCATTTGTCTTGGAACAAAAATGGTAATCCCTCTAGGCAGGGACTGTATTATTTCTGGAGGACAATGCTTCAAGTTTCATGGATAGGAGACGGGGGGGAATCCCACTTTGATTTAATTGCCTAGCCTCCTAGCTATCATTTCCCAGAAACACTTTTGTTTTTCGTTTTGAAATCCAGCTGCTTACTTTATGAAGGATATCCTTAAACTAGGTGCTTCTAAGATTCAGGCTGTGTGTCAACTTTCTCTGTTTAAAAAACAAAATCTCAAGAGCATTTAAAATAATTGAATAGGAGTACGAGTGGAACATTATATTGTGGGGGGAGCAATCGGGGGAGGGACCAGATTATGGTGACTGGTAATAGTCAATGAAATCCTACCTAGGGTCACGTGTTTATACTGTACATATGCACTGAATAAGTATGTCCCTCTGCTACTGAATGTAAACTAGGAAAGAGTAATCGGTAGTGTGTAAGTCACATATCCCCCAACATTTGACAGATGAAAATAGGGGCATACTTGTAACATTCAATTCTCACACTAAGGATCCCTACATGAGCTCACCCCCTGGTCAACTATTACACATCTCTGCAGGTGTTATTCTGTCTATGTGCTATTTTTTTTCATACTCTGCACTCTATTGATTTAAAAGCTAAGATAATAGTTGACCTTTTTCATTGTCAATGTGTTATCACAGGTCAACATATATACCTCAACAGCTACAGTATATGAAGTAGCAAGATGGTGCCTTAGTGTTCACATGCATGTGTACCAGAGACAAGATGCATCCACCCACAACCCACCTGGAGATTTAACTCCTAGATACTATAGAGAGGAAGCAAGCTCAATCCTGAGGAATTACGATTCTAATAATATCTCATTGGGGCATAGCAAGTTTGGAGTGGGGCTGGGACCAGGTGCAGAGCCAGCCGAGCGGCGGCCTGTGTCCAGCCCTGCTCGGCGGCCCCTTCCGAAATGCCTGTGCTTGTGACATCACGTGCACGGGGCGTGGCTTGGGCTCCATAGGAGCCCAGAGCGAACTCCCCCCTCCCATGCCCGGGCCGCCGAGAGCCCGGGCAAACTTTCTGCCAAGTATTTCAGGCAGCTCCGACTGCCTAATAGAACATTTTCCCCTTCCTCTTCCTCTCTGGAGGGAGAGAATGGGGAAAACATCCTATTAGGCAGCCGACCCTGCCTGAAATGAGGCTCCGATTGCTCGTTCAGGCTCTCGGCAGCCCAGGCCACGCCCCCTTGCAAATGACAAAGTCACATAAGGGGGCGTGGCCTGGGCTGCTGAGAGCCCGAACGAGCTCTCAGAGCATCATTTCAGGCAGGGTTGGCTGCCTAATAGGACGTTTTCCCCCCTCTCTCCCTCCAGAGAGGGAGAGGAAGGGAAAAATGTTCTATTAGGCATTCGGAGCTGCCTGAAATACTTTGCAGAAAGTTTGCCCGGCCCGGGTGTGGGAGGGGGGAGTTCGCTCTGGGCTCCTATGAAGCCCGAGCCACACAGGGCAGGGCTCTCTCGGCGGCTTCTCGTGATTGGTGGCTTGGGTTCTTTGAACCCTTTCGCCCAATGGTGGCTCCGCCCCTGGCTGGAACCAAATGTAAAGGTGTGCCCCTGCCCTCCACTCCGCCTTTGTTTTTGGAGAGGCAGGAGAGGGGATGAGTGAATAGCAGCTGTCACCCAGTTGGAGCCCCCCTCCCTTAGGGGCCCAGGGAAATCCCCCCCCCTTGTTCAATTGTAGCCACTCCCCTACATCTCATAGCAATTACACTTAAATAAGGCATGCCCGGGAGACAGAAAATGGTTTAGGTGAGAATACCCCTGACTCCCTCTTCTCTTACGTTCCCACAAGCCAGAACTACACTTGCTGGCAGATCAGGGCTGACAATTCTAACATGATTTAGCCTTCT
Organism: Hemicordylus capensis; assembly: GCF_027244095.1. Lineage (NCBI taxonomy): Eukaryota > Metazoa > Chordata > Lepidosauria > Squamata > Cordylidae > Hemicordylus > Hemicordylus capensis. Next base: position 417,069,267 of record NC_069657.1, read on the forward strand.
GCTAGTCTGGTTGGGCTAGCAGCGATCAGCATAGGGACTAGTACAATCCCTTTAGAATCTATCTCTTTAAGAGTGGTCACAGCCAGCTGCTGCTGATTCAGCCTGATAATCACAAAGATTCACATGTGGAAGCATTCTAATATATACATGTAGGTGGGTGTATGTGTATTAGGTGTTGGAGCTAGGAGCCTGGTAGCATCAGCTCTCAACTGCAGTGTCTCATAGTGACCACTGGGGTGGGGGTTAGGGTCATGGATAAACGTGCCCGACTCCTCCCCTCTTTGTTCTTCCAGTGTTAGTCGCTATTTTGTCTCTCCAGAGGTGGATGTTTGTTTTAGTCTCTCTCCCCTTTCAGCCTTAAGCTCAGCTTCCCTATCCTTTTGTAACTTCTAAATAAGTCGCTTGGCTTCTTTCTCACCAAACGGGTTTTGCTCTGCTAATGGGAGTCGAACTGCCATTCTTCTCCTACATTAGACTCTTGCTCTGAAGTAAATTGTTAAAATTTAATTAATACAGGGAAATCCTGTTTCTTTTCTATGTGCATAGCATTAAAAATACCTGAGGTGGAGAAAACCTTTCTTTAGGGGAAATAGTTTTCAAATAGAATGGCGGATATTAAAATAATTCTCCCTTCAAAGGAAAAAAGGTGTATTTTGTTCTGTTAACCCAAAGAACTAGTCAGACATTGGCATCAGGAAAGACGTTTCTGTCATGTTTAGCCAGCAAACTGCAGCAAAGTTGTTGATCATTTAAAAGTCTCCTGCCTAACACAGTAACTGAATGCAACATGCTAAATGCACTTGCTTGTAGAATGTAGCCACTGGCTTCCTTGATGGGTCTTTGTTTTCAAGTCAAAGCAGGGAACTCAAACTCTTGTTGGGACTGCAGCAAATCCCTAGCTGTCAAGGGGTGCCAAGAAAGAAAACAATTTACAGTCACACTGTGCAGTGTCTCCTTTTAGGCTGTGATCAAACACAAACCCAGGCGCTTTTAACTGATGAGGCAGGGCACAATCTACCAAGTGCTGCTGCTGTTATACATACTCTAGTCATTCCTATGACCCTGTAATGCCCCCTGTTCAAGACTTTCTGAAATGAACGTTTTTCTTGCACCAGTACTCAAGAAAAATTTGCACCACATAGATAGCTTACAGAGAAACAGGGAAATTTACATTATTAAAATAATGCTAGTGATAGTTATTTGTTATAAATTAGTTGTTCACAAATATGAATACGATGAATCTTTATATACCGCCTGTCAACAAAAAGCTCCCAAAGTGGGATGGATGGATGGATGGATGGATGGATGGATGGATGGATGGATGGATAGATAGGCTCCCTGTCCCCAAAGGGATCACAATCTTAAAGAAAGAAAGAAAGAAACATAAGATAGACATCAGCAACAGCCAATAGCTGGAGGGATGCTGTTCTGGGGATGGATAGGATGAGTTGCTCTGCCCCTGCTAAATAGAGAGAATAACCACTTGTTCCTCTTGCTCAGTTAGCAGGGGTTCGAGAATTATTTTGACAGTTTTACACTTTTGAAGAACCAGAGAACTTTCTGGGTTTTTTCTATGAAGAATCTTTTGAAGAACCTTCTCATCTTTTTAGAAGGCCCGAAGCTAGGACTGTCACTCAATTAAAGAAACAATAACTGATTAATTATATAGAATTTAGTTGATTAATCAGTTAATCAAATTTGCATGTAAGTAAAAAGAATAGTTCTGGAGCAAAAGGCATAGTTTCTTTGGCTTCAGACTACCCATCCTTTTAGCTGGGAAGCAGCCACTCCACCTGGCTGCTGGAGTGACAGAAGCCAGGGCCTACACAGGGCCTCTTGCATGTGACTGGCAGATCTGGCCTCTCATGCCAGGGTAGCCCTGGCCACTGGCGTAAAGGTAGCCAAATCTACCTACCATCTTTCTTTCTTACTGGTAGCCCTGGGCTGCAGGAACTGGTAACCCTGGCTGCTGGCTTGAAGGGAATCAGGTCTGCCAGGCAGCTCACATGTGGGGGCAGGCAAGTGCCAGATTGCCTTTCCTCAAGGACATTCCTCTTTCATGCCATATAATAGTCCAGGGGAAATTATATAATAGTATAATTATCCTCCCTCAGTGTTTTTTAAACAAACAAACAAACAAACAAACACACATACATCTTTTTAAAGAGGCTTGTTGATACTCCATCTTTGGTTATATCTGGTAGGTTCTTTAGTTTTTATAATTCTCAATTTTTAGCTTTTAAAGTAACCTTTAATTTGAAACTTAATACTGATCGTGGTTTTTTTACCTGACTTTTAATTTTACTTAATTTGATGATGATGATTTATTTATTTTATTGTATATTGTATCTGTTTTATTGTTGTGAGCCACACCTAGCAGTAGTGTATTGGAGAGGCAGGGTATAAATATTTTAAATAAATAAATAAATAACCAGGCCTGACCAAGCTCCTGCCTCTGGCCCCTTGGATCCTGATCTGTTTAGACCACATTCTGTCTCGGCATCTGAAAACCAAGAGCAGGCTCCTGTTAAGGCCTGGCACATCTACCACTTTTATATCTTCCCGTTTTTAAAATAATTTCATTTTAATTGGCCATCTGATTAACTGGGGTATCATTTAATTGATCAAAGAAATTAAATCAGTTAATTTGCTTAATCACTTAAAATTGTTTTATTCCGAACCTTACCAACGCATCATTGTAGCAGCTTCCAACCAATCAGAAGTGCCATTTCAAATTTTGATGGGTTAGAAGAAGAGCATGATTCAGCGAAGCTCAAAGACTGGCTCTTAAGATACGTTCAAAGCTGGAAACAAACATTAAGCTCATTCACATGATCAGAACTTGGGTGGGAGAACTACCCTAGTTCAGGAGCAGTATGTACTCCCATCTCCTGAACATCTGCAAATTAAAAACCAGGTGAGAGGAGGTGCCAGCCATGATCGTGTGCTAAGCAGCAGCTGTGCCAGACGGCTTTTTCGCCTACTTTGTTAAACACGAAGATACAGTTGCTAGGCAGGAGGGAACTGTCCAACCCAGCTGCAGCTTAGCATGTGATCACTGCCAGCACCTCCAACCTTGTTTTGAGCTCACAAGCATTCAGAAAACAGGAACACGTGAAGCTTCCAAACTAGGAGTTTCTCCTATCCTAATAATAATTGTGTGAACAAGCTTACTTTGTGTTAAGGGTATTCAGATTTATTTTCTGTTCTTATGTATTTCATATCAACTGTAGTACAATTATTTGCACAGAAGAAACAGTCATTTTTGTTTGGCGGAAGCAGAGGGATTTGTGTTTTTGAAAAGTGTGTATTCTATGTTGGGAGGGACTGTGTGCTTTTGTTCTGCTGTGTTTTTCAAGGCAGGGTTGCAAAATGTGTGCACTCTGCTTGTTTTGGCCATAGGGAACAATTGGGAAGTCGAATCACCTCATTGTTCCCCATGGGTAGATCCTAGGGACACCAAAGTGGGCTGGGTGGTAGGGCATGATGGGTGTTACCTACCACCCAACCCACAAAAATAAATGGGCAAGTAGGAGATTTTTAACAAATGTTTAGCCTTTCTCTCCAACCCCCCTAGGATCTTATGGGGGGGAGTCCCCCCCTTTGGAGGGGGAGGTTAAGGTTAAAAAAATATAGCTTGCTAGTCCATTTCTTTTGTGGATTGGGTGGTGGGTAGCACCCATCATGCCCTACCACCCAACCCACTTTGCTATTCCTAGGACTTAGCCATATGAGGTGATTTGAATTCCCCATTGTTTCCTATGGCCAAATCACTTGAATCAATTCGAGTTTGTTTGTTTGTTTGTTTGTTTGTTTATTGTTATACTGTCCTTCCAAAAATGGCTCAGGGCAGTTTACACAAAGAAATAACAAATAAATAAGATGGAACCCTGTCCCCAAAGGGTTCACAGACACATAAGATAGACACCAGGAACAGTCACTGGAGGTACTGTGCTGGGGGTGGATAGGGCCAGTTACTCTCCCTCTGCTAAATAAAGAGAATCACCACATTAAAAGGTGCCTCTTTGCCAAGTTAGCAGGGGTTGATTTGAAACAACTGGCAAATGGCTGCTGTTTTGACGAATCGATTCGAGTTTTTGTGATTTGATTGGAACTCGAATTGATTAGCAAAATATGATTCATGCACATCTCTAATGGTCATTCTCTTCCCCTGACCCCCCAGTAATGTACCAGGAAAAGGACACAACATCATGATGTCGCTTCCTGTCCTGGTGCATTATAGGGTGGTACACTGTGAGGAAAGGCGGCATTTTGCATTGTAGTAGCAGCCGCGCTGGCAGGTAACTGCTTTCTCTGTAAAAGACGGCTCTAGCTTTAAGGTGATGCCCCATCCCCGATGCATTGAGTCAGTAATGATTATCAGCTCAGTGCGATCGTGGCGACTGGTGAAGGCTCCCTCTATCACTTAGGTAAGGATATGGCCCTGATTTGGGAAAACATCTTCTACGTAAATGTAACTGTAATATCTGAAAGACAACAACAAATATTTCTTTATCGTTTTTCAGCAAAAGTATCCAAAGTGGTATACATAGAGAAATAATAAATAAATAAGATGGCTCCCTATCCCCAAAAGGCTCACCATTTAAAAAGAAAAACAAGATAGACACCAGTAACAGTCACTGGAAGTACTGTGCTGGGGATGGATATGGCCAGTTACTCTCCCCCTGCTCAATAAAGAGAATTCACCATGTTAAAAAGGTGCCTCTTTGCCCAGTTAGCTGGGGAGACTGTATCAAGACTATATCAACTGCATTCAACATTAACTTTGTATTCTGATGCTGAAATCTGGTCAAGTACCATAATAAAGATATTGATTGATTGATCCTGGCAACCCTATACATCATTAGCATGATGCAAGAATGGCCAGGATTGGGATAGAGCTGATAATTTGGCCTGTTCACAGCCCTACTAAATAGCAACCGAACAGCTATGTCCCTTTATCAGATCTCCCCCCTTGCCCTTCACATACATGAGCTAGACCTCAGTGTGCCCATGAATAGAAAGTTAGAGTAGTGAGGTGCATGCATGTTGAGCAGATATCTCCAAGGGAGTGGACAAGCAATGTGTCCCTAGCTCATTTATTTATTTAAAACATTTATACCCCACTCCTCAAGTGCACTACTGCTCAGGGTAGCTAACAAACTTAAAACAGATAAACTATAAGAACAATCATAAATTGACAGAAATTAAATAAAAGCAGATCCAGATGAAAACTGAATTTTAAAGGTGCAAATTGTAAAGTTGCAAGTTAAAACCCACCAGGTATAAACTGCAGATAAACATTAAAAGGCCTGTCTTTAAAAAATAAAATATGGGTTTAAACCATTTCTCAAAGCTCAGATTTTTCAGGGCTGAAGCTTACCCAGAAGCCATGTTGTCTGATCTGGGAGCCTTACCCTTCTGCTCCAGATAACACATGCAGTGCATGTAATTAATGACTCAAGGTCGGCGGGGTGGGGCGGGCAAGCAGTCTGCACTTACTCAAGGGTGCTCTCATCTCTATAATTCTACTTATACTGGAACTGATTTTGTAAAAAACAAAACAAAAAACCAGCATGTCTCCATTCCCCTGTTCTGATGGGCTCCAGCTCAATATCATGGGGCCTGCATCTCTGAATGAGCCATCATGGATTCAGTGCCACAAGTAGAAATTTCCTATCTTCTTATGCCACCTCATACATAGTGCTTACTTTTCAGTGGAGTAACAGTAGCTGTAAGATGTCAAGTATCAAGTAATGTCAAGTATCAAGTAATCAAGTAAAGAGCAGAAGGCTCCAAGTTCACTCCCTGGCTTCTCCAAGAGTGTTTTCCAGCCCTATGGAGGGCTTTGACTTCCTGTGTGCAAAATACATTAAACCTTAAACAGGCTTGAACCTTGGACTTCCTATGCGAAAAATACATTAAAACAGAAACCAAACCAAAATCAACCCATGCCCACAAGGCTGCATTTCATGTCTTTTATACATAATGTTTATCTGACAATGACGACTACTGCTACAACACCAACAGCAAATATTTATATATCACTTTTCTACAAAAGTGTTCAAAGCCAGTATAGAAAATAACATAGAAATTACATAGAAAATAAATCCGTTAAATAAATAAACAAAATAAAATAAGGAGGTTCCCGGTCCCAAAAGGGCTCATAATCTAAAAGGAAATGTAAGGTAGACACCAGCAACAACCACTGGAGGGATGCTGGGCTGGGGTTGGATAGAGCCAGTTGCTCTCCCCCTGCAAAAGAGAAGAGAGTTACCACTTTGGAAGATGCCTCTTTGCTCAGTTAGCAGGGTCTGCCTTGGTTGTAGAATGCCAGCCATCAGGTCTGAAGGCAGGTATGACTTCTTTTTTTAAACTATCTGTCCCCTCAAAAGTCCAGTAAATTTGGAATTTAAATTTAGAATTTTTAGTAATGTTAGAAGCAGGAGGTGTCAAACATCTCCCCTTGTTGCCCCCGTGCATAGAAATCCACGGTAGTGTGATGTGGTGTCTACATGCAACCACACAATCATAGGCCTTGTTCATATGTTCCTCCTTTCTCAAAAGAGTGCAAACTGGGGATATGCAATTACAGTATACTAATGTACATATGTTATGTCTACATCAAATTGGATCACTTGCACATAGTGAGAGATGTGCTCACAGGCCCTCCTGCTAGTGCGTATGAGCACTATACCACTACTCTGAGCATTGTTGCTAAATCTCATCCCTAAAATGTGATACAAAGAGAGAATAAAATGATGAAAAATAAATTTCCTCATGGAGCATTGGAAGCAGTCATTTCCTTAATGTCTCTGATTAATGGCACTCTTTGTCCTGATGATTACTCCCAAAGAAGTGATAAATAGCCATATTACCTGTCCATCAGCTCTCAGATGCCACAATAGCTCTCCTAATACTGTGAACATTGCTTAAATCCTTTTCTGCATCCCAGGAAGGAAACACTGGGGCATGTTGGGAGATCTTAAAACAGAACAAAAGCCCAGACTGACAATCCTAGAAACTGCTGGATCGCCAGATCAATAGATTCAAAGATGACTAGTTTGTGTAGCTTTGTGCAGTTTAAACATTTGTGCAGGGCCTCTACCCACACAGAGTGTTATTGACAACCAGAAATCAATGCTAATTTTTGATCCTTTTCAACCTACACCAACCTCTTGACCCTCTTTCCACCTTTGGGGCACTTCAAGTAGTCAAAGGCAATCACGGGAGAAGGTATAAACTTGTCAGAATTTTGAAGACTGAGTCGTATTGACCATGCCCATGAGCTGAGCTGTAAGGTTTGTACAGTTGCCAAGTACGTAGCCTTTTAGGGCTGCTTCTGCTTCTCAGCTAATATGAAAGGAGGACATACTAATTGTTTCCAAAGTTTAAACAACTCCTGTCTTCATTAATTAAAAACAAAACAAAACCCAATACTTGCTAGGCAATGTGAAAGGAATCTAGAAGTGTACATTTGGTTAAAACATTTTTATCTTTCCTTTCCCTGTGCTCAACATAACTTACAAACAAAATGATGCAAATTATTTATGTTTGGGCTTTCGAGCTTTGAAAGTGTGTTTAAATTGTGTTTTGCTTTTTCATTTTCAAATCTGTCTGTCTGTCTGTCTCCCACCCTTCCTCCAAGGGGCCATGGAACACAGGAAGTTGCTTTATACCAGGTCAGATCAGTGGTCCATCTACTCAGCACTGGCAGAACTATAACTGAGCAGACATGTCCCATGAACACACGTCACTTGCTGCCAGGGTCTGCTCGCCTGCTGCTTCTCCCTCCATCCTGGGCTCCTGCTCCACTGCCATCTCCACTTGCCTTTCTCCCTGGGCTGCCACCACCACAGTGACTCCTAAAACTCCCGGAGGCAGTTCTCCTGGTTCCTGGCAGCTCTCCCAGTTCTCCCAGCCGCCCTCCCCCACTCCCGGTGGCAGTTCTCACCGCCACCTCCACAGTGACTCCTAAAACTCCTGGAGCTGTGGCAGCTTCCTAAGGTTTGCCTGGTTGCTGTGCAGTATTAAAACGTCACAGACCTGCAACAGGTGCCAGGACAAGATATCTTTATACCGCACAGCGGCTGGGCAAAACGTAGAAAGCTATCATGGTTCCTGAAGGCTTATGAATTGCCACAGTGGCAGTAGGCCCAGCAGCATGAGAAGAGAGGCAGTAGGTGAGTGGTCAGGGAGGCAGCTGGTGAGGAGGCGGCCACAGAGCCCAGGATGAGGTTGAGGGGAAGAAAGGCAACAGGTGGCCTGGGGCTTTGGTGGTGGCTGCCAAATGTTGGACACAGGCCGCTGCCAACATTGGTATGCCACTGCTACTCTGTTTTGTCTACACCACCCCTGCTCAACTCCGTCCCTCCTGCAGATGTTAGCCTACGACTTCCATAATCCTTGGCTATAGGCCACTGTGGCTGGGGATTATCGGGGTTGTAGTCAGCGTAGTTCTGACAAAATAATGGTGACGTCCTGACAAACACTGATTGCATGTTTCAAACAGCATGCACAGTGCTGCTCCATGCTAGTCCCCATGCTTCCAAGGTGCATGGGGGCTAGCACTGCATGCATGCTCGTACTTGGAGCATGCAGACAGTCTGGATGTCAGCCAATGTAAATTATTCGGGGTTGGGTTATCAATATTTGAAAATGTGCTTAAATTGTGTTTTTCTCTTTTCATATCCTCATATTCATCTATTTCCAATTTTTATCCCACCCTTCTAAGGAGCCCAAAGCAGCATGCATGTTTCTCCCTCCTTTTATCCTCACAACAATCCTGTGAGGGAGGTTAGGCTGAGTCGTGGACCATCCCTAGGCCAAAGTTTAGGAAACGGTTATGGTTGAGCTGAGATTTGAACCCAGTCTAAAGCTTTGTGAGCGAGAGGGGATTTGAACCTCGTTTTCTCAGTCTAAGTTGAACTCTCTAACCACTACAGCACACTGGTTTTGTGTACACATATAATGCACAAACACATCCATGTCATGTTCTGGACCATGATTTTAGCTGGCTGACATCCAGTGCAGAGTTATGTCTTGGAAATGCTGGGCTGCAGGACTGTAGTGGTGTGCACGGAACCGCACCTCCGCAGTCTGGCACTGGGGAGGCGGGCTCCTTAAGGGCGGGGGAGGGTGTACTTACCTCTTCCGCCACTTTCCCCCCTCCAGCGCTCCCATTTTATAAAGCATTTGGGGCAGCAGGGTACCTCCCTGCCACCCCTTCCCCCGTTCTTCGGCAAAAGGCTTCAAAAGCCTGACTGCACATGCGTCACATCAGACGTGCGTGCACGTGACGTATGCATGCACGCAACACATGGACATGATGCATGCATGCGACATGAGCACACGCAGTCAGGCTTTTGAAGCCTTTTGCCAAGGAACAGGGGAAGGGGCGGCAGGGATGTACCCTGCCGCCCCAAATGCTTTATAAAACGGGAGCGCTGGAGGGGGGAAAGCGGCGGGATGGGTAAGTACACCCTCCCCCACCCTTAAAGGTCCACACACACACCGGCGCCGAACCGGCCCCAGGTCCGGAGGCCTTTGACGAGGCCCTGCAGGACTGCTGCGCCCTTCAAAGGTAGTGTCAGGTTGTGCAAGCAGCACTGCTGCAGGTTCCCCTGTTTGGCACAATGGGGAAATCCACGGCAATGCCACTTGCACAACCATCCTACTTGGGCAACCCCAACAATGCCTTTGAAAGGGTAGCAGCTCCATAACACAGTGTTATGGAGATATAACACTGTGCTTGAAGTTGACTGTTATTTTCTCTTTGTACTGGAAGCCTCAGAGTTCAAAACTTTCCAAGGCTTGTGCAAAGAAGTTTCAGGGATTTTGAGGTGTATTTATTAATTTATTTTCATATTTATTTATTCATATTGAATATGAATAAGCCTGATATGCATATCCCTGACATGCATATCAGTTGAAGTACAACAAATGTAAAAACAGAATAAGAACAATTAAAACTATTTTTCAGAATAAAAACAAACAGTTTAAAATTAATTGTAATGAGAAGCCTGGGGAAACAGGTGCATCTTGAGTGTCTTTTTAAAAGCAATTGGAGATGGGGAAGCTCTTAGTTTGTCAGGGAGCATATTGTAGAGCCCTGGGGCAGCCACAGAGAAGGCTCTGTCCTGAGTCTCCATCCAACAAGCTGGTGGCAACTGTAACCGGACCGGAAGTCATTCCCACTAGCATAATGTCCCTGATTGATATCTTCAAGTGAGGATCATATGCATTTGGGCCCTTTAGATAAAATCTCAATAATGGAACAAAGTATTCACACTTCTGTTGGCTAGTGAAGATCCTATTACTAGCTTCAACAATCCTATTACTTTTACAAAACATAGGTGCTCAATTGGAGTTGCACCCTCCGCCTTCATATGAAGCTGCCTTACTCTTAGACCTCAGGTCTTGTACTGTCTGCTAGGAATGCCAGTGGTTCTTTTTAATTTGAGAGATTTACCTGGGACCTTCTATAGGCAAAGCATGAGCTACACCCCTTGCCTTTCAAGGTTTGTCCATTCGTTCCCCCAGAGCATGGGCTTGAGTGGGGAATGAGCCAGGACGTACCCAGAGTAAGAGTTGTGCCCCTAGCGTATTTACCCGAATCCAGGATAAGGCTTTCGCACAAGTCCTTTGTGTTTATAATATGGGGGTCGCCTTAAATGTGCATTCCCAGGCATCCCCTCTGGGGCAGCCAGCTGCAGCTCCTCAGAGCCAATGCTCCTCTTTGCCATACCCCTGAGTCCTGGAGAGTGTGCATGCCTGCCTGAAAGCCTATTTCTCTGGCTGGACATGAGTTCTTCTCAGGCGCTGCTAGTTGCCTCAGAGGGAGAGGGACTGTGCCTCCTTGTTTGCTGCCGTAGAGGCACAGGACTTACTCCTGTGAACACAAAGAAGGGGTCGGTTGCCATGGGGAGGGACTTGGATTGGAAGGGTCTGATGAAAACTAAACAGCTATCCACACAATTCCATCGGTTTCTGCAGAGAAAAAGTTGGACATATCTTTAAAGTTACAGTCATAGAGACACTTCATTGAAGAGAGATTCCAAGTGGGATTTACTCCGAGTAAGCAGCTACAGAACTTGGAGAAAACACACTTTTGCCAAGCTCTGCCGGCTGTGCTTGCTCAGAAGTAAATCACACTTTGGACTCTCACCCTGCCCCTTTCACCAAGTTCTGCAGCTGCTTACTCAGAAGTAAACCTCAGTTAGCAACAACAAGTGACCCTTCATCTCCTCCTCATCCCCCGCCCCTTTCTTTCTCTGGCTGATCTCAGTGCAGTGGTCTGGGGCCTGAGAGGGTGTAGGCAGCAGTGGGTGGGTACATGCAATGAGCAGACAGGGATGGAGGAGCTGGCTGTGCACCATGAGCAAGAGGGAGGGCTTGGCTGGGCAAGATGAGTTTAGAGGTGAGAAAACAGGCTTGAAGATACTGTGGAAAGGGTTGGGGAAATCTGAATTTGCACCAGGGTGATGTGTGCGAAAAACAGAAAACAGCAGTGAGGTGAGGGACTTCCACACTTTTCCCTCTGCCCTTGGAGACTCCAGCACAAGGGCAGCCCTTGTGCTTCTCAAGCATTACCAGGGAATCTGTGGGTGGAATTCAAATAAGGTACCCTTTATCCACAGCAGACACTCTTGTACAGAGACATGGAGGATGGTGGACCTTTTCAAAGTAAGCTGGCTTCATTTTATTTTTGTCCAGAGAAGGACAATTAAATTTGATCTCTCCTCCCCATGCTCTATTCTTTCTTCTCTTCAGAATTCCCTGCCCTATCCCCTAATATTAGGAGCATATGTGGTGGAGGCTGTCCTCAGAATGCCTCTCAATCCACTGAATCTATAGTAGCTCTTTAAAAAGGGGGGTGGGGTGGGGAGGCATTTGTGAACATACATTCCCAGTTCACACAAGAAAACAGTGAGATGCAGCATGAGAAGTGCTGGTGCTTCTGAAAGCACTGGCACTCATGTGGGAGGGAGGGCATTTCTTTATGAGCAAACACATTTTTATTATTTATTGATAAGAGTTATTATATGTAATAAAACACCTTTTTGTGTCCAGTATAAGATTTTCTTTTTTGAGCGGGGGGGGGGGGGCGGGGGGCGGGGGGGCGGCATTGCCTTAAATTCAGGGTTCTCTACCTTTTAGATAAATACAGGCATAACCTTTTTTTAGCAGAGTCATCTTAGATTCAGAGTCATCTTCGATTTGGGTTAATATGGTACAAACAAAAGTGTGCCTTTCTTCAATGCACGGAAACAAAATGGCTCCATTGCAATTATATGTGTGCACAGCAGTGGACATTGCATGTGGTACCAAGCCCCTATAGCTGAGCTGGGCATGCACAGCTCTAGTCAGATTAGCACTGCTCACGTGTTTTGGAGGGAGCAAGGGAATTGAATGCAGGTTGTCCGTGCCGCTACAGGCCCGAATTCTGGGTGGGGGAAAGGGTTAAACTCCATATCCCATCCTCCACTTCTTCCCTGAAAACCTCTCTTTCTACTGATATTCTTTTGCACTGAAGAAGCAGTGCACAGGATCTGGAAACCTGTGTTTGTCGTGTAATGTGTAATTTCCATGCAAGATGAGAAGAAGAATACAAGGGGTGACTGAAAAGTTCATAACTTACGTGCATCTGTGCAATCAACCACTTGCATGCTTGACCTGTGCCCATCCTGGCTATTCAGAAAGCTAAGCTTGAGCTTTCTGTCTGTGCAGCTGAGGCAATAAATAGCTCTTGAAGAGAGGGTCATGTGCCATCAATTTTGAAAGAGGCAGTTATAAGCCCCTTACTGAAGAGGCCATCTTTTGACCCTTCTGATTGTATTGTGACTGATTTGCTGTCCAGTGTTTGACATTCTGTTCTTGGGCAAGGTTTCTGAGTGCATTTATGGCATCCCAGCCCCAGGTTTCTCTGGGTCATACCCATTTCCAAGGATCCTTTTCATTCTGGCTTTCACCCTAGTTTTGAAATGGTCTTGGTTGCCCTAGTGGATGGCTTAGTGGACTGGGAGATGAACAGAGAGAGACTGTGTTGATTCTTCTGGACCTCTTGGTGGCCTCTGATACCATTTACTATGCTTTTCTTTAGGACCACTTGACAGAGATGGGAGTGGGGGCAGGGCTCTGCTCATTCTTTGAGGATGAATGAATGATGCTGATGATGCTGGGGGGCTGCTGCTCTACTCTTTACCCTGTGCAGGGTTACAAAGACCCATCTTGTCCCACATGCTCTTTTATGAAGCTATCTGGATATCTGGAGAGACGTCAGTATGCTGGTGTCACCAGGGCAGAACTGTTGTTTGGCAGTTGTGAAGAATCAGATGGGTGAGAACAAGTTGAAACTGAATCCATTCAAGACAGAAGTTACTGTTGGTTGGAGAATCAACAGCTCTGGGGTTTTCAGCTTCTTTTGGTTGGGGTCACACTTCCTCTGGCAGCTCACAGGCTGGGAGTGCTCCTTGAGCCAGGACTTCTTTTGGAGGTCAAGTCGACAGTGGTGACTAGGAGAGCCACTGATATAGCTTGTGGAGGCAGCTGGTGTTGGCCTTCCCAGCAGCGTGTAGCCACCCCGGCAGAACTCATCTCCCCCTGGTGCCCCCCTAACTTCTGATCAGTTGGGTGCTGGAAGGCAAGCAGTGCAAGATGGGATAGGAGCGGTGGTGGCGAGCAGTGGGAACAGGCGTGATAACTGTGGTGGGCTGCATGCAGGGGCGTAATGATAATAGGGCAAGGGGAGACAGTTGTCTGGGGGCCCACTGCCTTGCCCCCCCCCCGAGGCAAGTCACATGGCTGACTCTCCCAGCCACGCATCCGCCTGGGCTTCCTTCAGTTGTATTCAGCATCTGAAATTGATGTGGGTATTAAGACTTGGAGCTACCAGAACAGCATGTCTTTCTCTAGTACCATTAAATGATTTGCATCCTCCACAATTTACAAAACCCTTTAAAAAATAATTTAGGATGAGCTTCAGTGGGGGGGGGGGATTTTAAAATCTTGTCTCTGGGCCCACTCCAACCTTGCTACGCCCCTGGCTGTAGGGTGATGGTGGAGTGCAGCCACAGGAGGAGAAGGAGGTAAATGGGGCGGCCTTAAGACCTATGAGCAACCCATCTTCCAAGGACACCTTGGAACACTTGGAGCTCTGCCCCTGAGGAGAGCCTTCCACCAGTTTCAGCTGGAGCCATTCCTGGAAAAGTCTGACATAGTCACAGTTATCCGTGCTGTAATCACTTCTAGTTTGGATTACCCACATATAAAGTCATTCAGAACTCCAACTTGTACAAAAGGTGGCTGCCCAGGTGTTAGCCAGGAGTGCAGGAAACCAAACTTTGCTTAATCTGCATTGGCTACAGCTTGTCTGGTTGTAAATGAAAAAGGATACTCTATAGAAACATAGAAAAATAGCGACTCAAGCAAAATTTTCCCCACTACTGGCAACAGCCCCTGCCCTCCCCAACCCACTATGAGCAACAACTGCCACATGTTTGAGCTTACTTAACTGGGTCTTATGACCTGAGCATGTATGAATTCTATACATGACAATTGGAAAGAAAAATGGGAAATCCAAAAGTGACAGAGATGTTAAGGCTATTCACATGGCCACCAGCTGGGAGGGCCAGGAGGGTGGGGAGAAAGGCTGGGACGAATTTAGCTTTCCCCCAGACAATCCTTCCACATTGGTAGGATGCGCAGATCATGCTCCCACATGATCCATGCTGCTTGGAGCATGATCCATGCTGCTTGGATTTCTTGATGCTAGGACAACGCGTAAATGAAAAAGGACACTCTTTTTCATTTACTTCTGGATATCCCACAATGCACCACACACAACAAGCACAGTGCATTGGGGGAGTCAGGCACTCTAGGCGCCGAACTCTGTGAGCTGCATGCTAGGGATGTGCATGAACCGGTACAGCACTCATTCTCTGGATTGCCAAAATGGTTTGAAAGACCAGTGTTCAAACTGGTTCAGAGGCAGGGTCCTTTAAGGGTCAGGGAGGGTACCACTTTCCCCCTGCAGGGGCTCTCCCCAAAGTAGTTGGTGTGGGGCTGAAGCGTACCTCTTTGCAGTCCCGGTGAAAGTCATTATGCAAATGGCCAACACACGTATGCACAACATGCACATGTATCTGCCATTTGCATGATGGCGTTCAGTGGGGCTGCAGTCCCACACCAATGCTATTGGGAAGTACACCCATGGGGGGAAAGCAATGGGGCAAGTAGGGGCGCCTTCCCTTCCCCTTAAAGGACCCCCCTTCTCCCGTGAGTTCACAAACCAGTTTGTGCACGTCCCTACTGCATGCACCCCGAACACCCACACAACCTCGGTACCAGGGTTAAGGGTGCACTTGAGGTTAAAAGTAGGGTTACGCGGGTGGACAGCTCTGGGATCGGCTCTGATCCTGGCGCTGCACACGAGCAGCCTAAACCAGGCTGGGCTGCCCCAGCCTTGGATTAGGCTGCTTGTGTGAATAGCTCTGTAGAATGCAATGCTCCAATGAGAATTAAAATCTCAGGGAAGCTTTGTAAGATGAGCAAAACACTCTGTAGGAGTTAAGCTAACATGCAGTGTGATTAGGAAAAATAAGAGAGGCCACAGGCTAGCTGATAAGTAGAAGCCAGGAGGAGCCAGAATAGCAACTGGTAGGACTCTTGGAGAGTGGGGCATTTGGTAACCTGAAGAATAGGTAGCAATCCATATTCATCAGCTTAAAACATTAATTATGTATTCCACACATCAACCTAAGTTGGGACCTGTAACCCCTTTTAAGGTATTTTGAAGCCTCCCCACCTCTTCACTGTGTTCCCAAAAGAAATCCTGTAAAGCATTATTGGAGCAAGCAATATAGTAGAATTTGTAGTGGGCTTTCTGAAAATTCTTGCAAAAGTAAGCATTGGTGGCTCTGAACCAGGATTCTTGATTATTAATTCACAAACAAGTGAATACAGCAAGGGTTTTTATGTCTGATCTATGTATAATCCTATGTTTTTCCATCTCCAAGGCTCTTCGTAATAGATTTGAAGCAATCATTTAACTTCAAGTGTCCACCCCTTTCTCCACTACTAAACCTCCAGGGTGTAAATTTGTAGGCTTTTAAAAGTTTGGGTGTCAAAGCCTAATAGATAACTGTCTTCATAAACTATTAATATAGCCTGCATCCAATTGTAAAGCTAATTTGAATTGTGTTTTGTGCCAGCATAATTTCTGATGCCAGATTTTTATGCCAAGCATGAACTTCAGTTTGAGCTCCGTACTTTAACCTACAGTCCATAATTTTGCATTGGGCTGTAGAAGTTCCCATTGGCTGCGGCTGTTAGAATGCTTCCACTTTCAAGACTCTAAGCCATAAATGTTTATTAAAAGAATCTATATTGAAATCATTTTTGTTATTTTTTTAATGGCTGCCTTGAGTATGTTGGATGACTGAAAGCTGGTTGTTAATCATTAAGTACTCATGGTATAAAAATTGTTTGATAGTATTGCCATCTAGGGGCTGAACAGAATTCTCCATACTGAAATAAACTGTAATTGGACAGGTGTGACTATTGACAATATACATGTTTTTCTTTATTACCCATATGTTTTCTTTATTTCTTATGAGAAAAGATCTCTAGTTGTCCCAAGGAGAGAGAAGGGGCGGGGGGGGGAGACGAGAGAGAGGTGTGTGTGTATTTAAGATTCATTCTAGAGATATCTTATGTTTTTGGAGTTTTAAAAAGTACATAAATTTTTCTCCTTGCTGCATGTTCTTCAGGCTCCCTGTATCCTCCTACCCAAAAGGGGGTAGAGGGGTTAATCATTAGGTGGTGGTTCACTTTCCCTTCCCGTTGTGTTTCCCTTTTAATTTCAAGATTTTGTGAAAATGGCTTTGTGGTCAGTATGTATGTATGTATGTATGTATTTGATTTCTATACCACCCTTCCAAAAATGGCTCAGGGCGGTTTACACAGAGAAATAACAAATAAATAAGATGGATCCCTGTCCCCAAAGGGCTCACAATCTAAAAGAAACATAAGATAGACACCAGCAACAGTCACTGGAGGTACTGTGCAGGGGGTGAAGTTAGAGCCTAATTTAGGTGAATGAGGACAAATGAAACATTGCATGTCTAAAGACTGGTTTGGACAAAACATCAAAGTCAGTCCCCTCCATGCACCATTAGAGGCATGAATGAGGATGTCCCATTTCCCTCTTGACATGCCATTCCTCTTCTTTTACTTGCATGTGGTAAGTTTGTTCAAAGCACCTTCTCAAACGCATGATCTAAATGCTCCATTCAAGTAGTGTGTGAGCAGGGGGTTCAAACAACTGCTCACACACCCATGTGAGTGGGCAGTTCACATGTTTATCTCTCTCTCTCTCTCTCTCTCTCTCTCTCTCTCTCTCTCTCTCACACACACACACACACACACACACACACACACACACGAATGCGAGAAGTGGAATGGTATAGGATGTGCTTGATTATGTCCTTGATTGCAAATGAGTCGGGCCACTCTGATGTATTGTCCAAACTGGCCCTCAGGGACTGAGTGTCCAAGCCAGGATGCAGCTGGATCTGATTATGGAGGAAACAGACTTGGGTCAAAAGGGCCAGAGGGCAGCTGATGCAGTCTAGACATGAAGTGCTGGGTTGGATAGATGAGGATCCTGCCATTTGCAGAAGATGTAGTCATGACTGAGCTGCACTGAGTACCAAGTGCTAGTGATTCTGTTGGTGCTGTGGTGCACAAATGGAATAATGAACTTACTAGAGCAGTAGACATCATTGCTCCTAAATGCCCTGAGCCATTTTGGAAGGGCGGTATATAAATCAAATAAATAAATAAATAAATGTCCTCTCCCACCTGCTTCAAAATCAGGATTCGGAAGAACTACAGGAGCTGAAGCAGCAAGGTAGACGACTAGAGCGCAAGTGGAAGAAGGCTTGACGCAAATCCGACAGATCACAACACAGAGCACATTTGAAGATATATGCTCTGGCAGTGTGGGCTTCAAAGAAATGATTCTTTTCTTCCCACATTGCTTCCACAAATCCATGTCCAGCTGAGGTGTCTGGGGTCTTGAGGGGGCTAGTTTATGCCCCCTCCCCCTTGAATCTGAACTTGGAACCATCAGTCACTCACTGCAACATCTTCAATTTTGTTTTGCGGATAAAATCTCTCGTATCCAGGCTGAACTGGATTCCACAATTACTGCAGAGTCTACTGTGGAGATAGATTGGATCATGTTCAGTTTGTGACTCCTGAGGATATGGACAAACTGCTACAGACTGTATATACTACAACCTGTTCTCTTGACCCTTGCCCAACTTGGCTTATCTCATCTGGTAATCATATTATCAGAGAGGGTCTGGTAAATATTATAAATGCTTCTCTGAGCGAGCACAGGATGCCTCCTTGTCTTAAGGAGGCTATTATTAGACCTTATTTGAAGAAACCTGCATTGGATTCCTCAGAGTTTGCTAATTACAGATAAGAACATAAGAACATTTCTTGTATTGTATTGTATTATTTCTTGTATTGTATTGTATTATTTCTTGTATTGTTTTATGCCTGTTTTTATATGTTTTTATACTCTTAGCATGTTTTTTTTATTGTGTTTTTATTGTATGTTTTTAACTTTTGTAAACCGCCTTGGGGCTATATTTTAACGAAAGGCGGTATAAAAATGCAAAAATAAATAAAATAAACAGCCCTGCCGGATCAGGCCCAAGGCCCATCTATTCCAGCATCGTGCTTCACACAGTGACCCACCAGATGCCACTGGGAGCCTACAGGCAGGAGTTCATGCCCTCTCTCCTGCTGTTACTCCCTGCAACTGGTATTCAGAGGCATCCTGCCTCTGAGGCTGGAGGTAGCCTGTAGCCCTCCGACTAGTAGCCATTGATGGACCTCTCCTCCATGAACTTATCAAAACCCCTCTTAAAGCCATCCAGGTTGTTGGCTGTCACAACATCTTGTGGCACCACATCTTGTGGCAGATAATTCCAGAAGTTGATTATGTGTTGTGTGAAAAAGTGCTTCCGTTTGTTGGTCCTAAATTTCCTGGCAATTTCATGGGTTGACCCCTGGTTCTAGTGTTATGTGAGAGGGAGAAATTTCTCTCTCTATTCACTTTCTCCAGGCAGAAAATCCATTTCCAATCTTCCATGGTTGGGCAAGGTGATTGAACAGGTGGTGGCCTCTCTGCTCCAGGCAGTTTTGGATGATACTACTACACCCATTTCAAACTGGCTTTCGAGCAGGCTGTGGGATTGAGACTGCCTTGGTGGGTCTGATGGATGATCTCCAATAGGCTATTGACAGAGGGAGTGCAACTCCTTTGATCCTTTTGGCTCTCTCAGTGGCTTCTGATACCATCAACCATGGTATCCTTTTGGGTCACCTGAGGGAGGTGGGATTGGGTGGCACTGTTTTACAGTGGTCCATTTCCTACCTCTCTGGTAGATTCCAGATGGTGTCACTTGAAGACTGCTGCTCTGCAAAGCGAGAATTAAAGTATGGGGTTCCACAAGGCTCCATACTGTCTCCAGTGCTCTTTAACATCTACATGAAACCGCTGGGAGAGATCATCAGGAGATTTGGTGCAGGGTGTTATCAATGTGCTGATGATACCCACATTTATCTTCCCTAAATGTCTGTCTGGAGGTAGGAAGTACTGATGTGGGGGCGGTGTCAGGACTTGAGAGATGATTTAGATCTGGATGGTGTTACACTCTCCCTGAACGATAGGTTTGTAGCTTGGGAGTACTCATGGATCCCAAACTCCCTCTGGTTTCTCAGGCCGAGGCAGTGGCCAGGTGCACTTTTTATCAGCCTTGGCTGATACATCAGCTATGCCCATTTCTGAAGATAAATGTCCTTAAAACAGTGGTGCTTATCCTGGTAAGCTCCATGATTGATCACTGTAATGCACTCTATGTGGGACTGCCTTTGTATGTAGTCCAGAAACTACAATTGGTACAGATTGGCCAAACCTGAAGGGACCACATAACACCATTAAAAAAAAAAAAAACTTCACTGACTGCTGATTTGTTTCTGAGTGAAAGACAAAGTGCTGGTTATTACCTACAAAGCCCTCAACATTCCACGGTACTTAAGAGAGCACCTTCTCTGTCATGAACCCTATTGCTTATTAAAGTCATCTGGAGAGGTCTGGTTACGGTTGCTACTGGCTCATTTGGGACAGGACCTTCTCTGTGGCTGCCCCAGGGTGATGGAATTTGTTCCATGTCAAAATAATAGCATCTCTGTTTGCTTTTAGGAAGACCAAGACACACCTGTTTTTTCAGGTTTTTAACTGAAATTAATTTTAAACGATTTAACTGCTTTTATCCCATGAGATTGTTTTAACTTTTTATTCTGTGAAATTCTTTTAGTTGTCTTTGCTCTGTTTTGTAATTGTTGTGTTTTGAATTGTGTAAACTGCCTTGAGATGTACATATCAGGAGGCATATAAATATGATAAATTAAATAAAAAATAAGTGATCCTATAAAGCAAAGGCAAGACAAATCCAGTCTGTGCTGCTGCTCTAACCAGTGATGTTGCTCAGACTAGGGCACCAAGCCTGGAGTTGCTGTTAACGCGAGGCCAATTAGGTTGGTTCCTCAGGTTATGTAGGCTGCAGTACCAGTTCTGGCCATTATGTGGGCCTCCCCAATATATCATTACTTCATAGCAATGGTACATCAGGGGCATTGTGGGGAAATAAAAATTGCAACATCAGCTGCATCAGCACTAGGGGAAATTCCAGAAAGGAGGGTGGAATTAAGGGGAGTGCAATGCAGGTGTCAGGGCATTTGATCCTTCTGGGGCACTACAATGCAGACCTGAAACCATCAGAAGATTTTGTGCAGAAGCAAACAAAACAAAACAAAAAGCCTGAGAAAGGAATTGGGTCTGTTTGAGCCCATAGAAATCAATGTTAGGGGTAATTAGGGGAAATTAATGTTAGGGTTTTCCAGTGATCCTCAGAACCACCTAGCTCATGGGCAAGCCCAGTGACTAGCCTGCCTTAATTCCCCCTCCCCTTAAACAAGGTTAGCAGAGCGAGTGCTTCGCTAACCACGTTGCCCTGATCGTGAGTCGTCACAGCGCGGCTCCATGCTGCAGCAACGCATGAGGAGACCCCCTACCGGGAGGCTAAAACAAACCTCCTGGCATCAGGGGTCTCCCCAGAATGGCCCACACACTCTTCTGGTGGCCAGGCAGCCCCCAATCCTTGCCGCACCAACCAGCTCCATGACGGAGTCAGTAATCGTGTGTGCAGCTGATCTGGCCACCCAGGGCAGGCTCGGTGCTGATCTGTGGGGAGAACGGGTCAAGCCCACTCTCCCCACAGAACCCTCCTCAGCTCTCCACACTGCTCATGTGGAGAGCCTTAACATGTTTTTTTTGAAAGAGACTAAATTTGAGTCTAAATTATTTGATTTGAATGTCTGATTGACAAATTGGGTTTTACATACATAGTTTTGTTAAGCTTGTGCTTTTCATAACAAGAATGACTAGGAATTCCTAACAGTAACTATCCTTCCCACTCTCTTTTCATTATTAATGTTGCCAGTGTTTATCCTGTTTAACGGGGGTCGGGGTGGGGGAGAGGATAATTGTCATTGAAAAGTATATTTATAATCAGTACTAGGGTATATTGGGTTTTAATATTCAGAATGGACTTTCAAATGCTGCACTATATTTATCTAAAAGAAAAACTCATTGTTGTGTGGAAATAACTATTTAAATATTTATCATCTAACTTTCAATATTTTAAAAAAGAAATGATTTTTTTTCTGTGAAAAAAAATGTTTCTGAGTCTGGTAACTTAACCGATATTTAAATATTTAGAAGTGCTGGCTTTTAGCCACTAATGCAGAACTGGGAAATTGACTCCAGACTTTTTTGCACTATATAGGAAACAGACCTAAGTACAAAAGATGGTCAGGGGAAATGTGCCCTAATGTAATGGATTCTAGCCATGTTTGCTCAGTAGTGAGTCCGACTCTATTCAGTGGGGCCTACTACCAGCAAGATGTGCACAAGAGTATGGCCTTAAAAGAAAACAATCAAATTATGAAATAAGTTTATAAAGAATGTTAAAAGTTTGAATTCAATCCAATTGCTAAATAGCACCAAAGTTGTGTGCCACCATTCAACAAACTGTTAGGTTGGAACTAAATGTTATGCACAAAAGTGAGTTGTCACTAAAACATATTGTGTGGTGATGAGTGCCAAAATGTTAGCTACTTAATATGTTTGTGTAATTCTGAGAACTTTTTAAAAAGTGTGTGTGTGTGTGTGAGAGAGAGAGAGAGAGAGAGAGATCGGAGAGAGAGAGAGATCCTTCTTTGGATTCTGCGTACTCTCCCTCACTGTACCATTTTTAGTCAAGTATCCCCCCCCCGTCGCTTTTTTCTGTTCCCCCCCCTTTTTTCTTTTTAATCTGACAAGCAAGAGCAAGGCTAACCCCTACACTGAGACTATAACTTTTTGCATGCTTTCACTGTGTGTACACAAAATACACACAAGGGGAACAAGGTCTCAGCAGCAGGCCCTACCCCAGGCCTGCTCAACTTAGACCCCCCAGCTGTTTTTGAACTACAACTCCCATAACCCCCAGCCACAATGGCCAATACCAAGGGGTTATGGGGATTTTAGGCCAACATTTGCTGGAGGGCCAAAGTTGAGCAGTCCTGCCCTACCCCCACCTGGTGCTTGTTCTGTCTACAGGCTGCACAGACACTGCCTGCATGCAAACTGTAGACAGATAGGCCTCTTCTAACAATCAGGAATTCTGCTTTTTGCTGGACACCCATTCATGTATACACAGCCTATGAGTATACCGTTTGCATTTAGGGTAGTGAAATCCAAAATAGATTGTGAGGCGTTCCAATAGGATCTCTCCAAACTGGGGGAGTGGGTGACAAAATGGCAAGTGTAAGCAACGGATCAATGTAAGCAATGTAAAGTGAAGCATATTGGGGCAAAAAAACCCAACTTCACATATACTGATGGGGTCTGAGCTGTCAGTGACGGACTAGGGTGCTTTCCAGATTAAACCCTACAAAAGTGTCACTACAGATCTCCTAAGTGTGCTTCTGTACTTCCTGTGTTGTGGCACCACAGTCCCTGCACAGACAGCAAGATGCCATTCACATTTCCAATGCCTTATTCTGGATCTTATCTTTGCATTATAGTGATGCAGTGTTGCAAGTCTGTTGCAGAAAAAATAGCTGTATATTCCCGTTGTAGGAGTTTGAGATTCTTAGGATCGTTTTCAATACGAGGCTGGTTGCTGTACCTGTTGTCATTAGTTTAGTCTTCTTGACATTTAGTCGTAGTCCCATTTTTTCACTGTGCTTCTTGACTTTCATTACTAGAGCTTGCAGATCATCCTCATTCTCAGCTATCAGAGTGGTGTCATCAGCGTAGCTCAGGTTATTGTTATTTCTTCCTCCAACTTTAAAACCATGTTCATATTCCAGTCCAGCTTCTCTCACTATATGTTCAGCATAGAAATTGAATCAAGAGGGAGAAAGTATACAGCCTTGTCCTACTCCTTCTTTGCCGATCTGGAACCAGTCTGTTTCACCATGTTCCATCTGGACTGTGGCTTCCTGTCCTGTGTATAGGTTTCTCATGAGAACAATGAGATGTTCTGGGATGCCCATTTTCCTCAGGATATCCCACAACTTGACATGGTTGATGCAATCAAAGGCTTTTCTGTAGTCAATAAAGCACATATTGATTTCTTTCTGGTATTCTTTGGCTTTCTCAATTATCCAGCGTGCATCAGCAATGATGTCTCTTGTTCCTTGGCCTTTTCTGAAACCAGCTTGAACATCCAGCATTTCCCTTTCCACATAGGGCTCTAATTTGCATTGGATTATCTTGAGCATTATTTTGCTAGCATGTGAAATTGAGGATATTTTGCAGTGGTTTGCACAATCTGTTAAGTCTCCTTTCTTTGGTATGGGTATGCAGACTGACCTCTTCCAATCTGTTGGCCACTGTGTCATTCTCCAAATCTGCTGGTATAGTTTGGCTAGAGCCTTGACTGATTCTTCTTCTGTTGCCTGCCTTGTTTCTGTAGCTATTCCATCAGTTCCTGTAGCCTTCTGATTTGGTAAGGATTGGAGGGCTGATCTAACTTCATCTTCCCGTACTAGAGGTTCTTGCAAGTAGGAAATATCTTCTAGAGTATCTTAGATGTTGACGTCCCTTCTGTACAGATTTTCAGTATACTCCTTCCATCTCTGTTTGGTCTTCCCTGAACCAGTTACTATGTGTCCTTTAGCATCCCTTAACATACCAATTCGAGGTTGGAACCTCCCTCTGAGTTCAGAGATATTTTGGAAAACTTTCCTTGTTTTTCCATGTCTATTTCCATCCTCAAGGTCTTTACATATGTCATTGTAGTACTGCTCTTTGTCTCTTCTAACAGCTTTCTGAAATTCCCTATTAAGTTCCTTCCTTAGGTCTTTATCTTTCTTGACTTTGGCTTCTCTCTTCTTCTTGACAATTCCCACTGTCTGTTCTGAAATCCATTTTGCTTTCTTCTGTTTCTTGGTCTTTGGCAGTCTCTTTTCACATTCATCCTTAACAACTTCTTTGATTTCATTCCACAGATCCTCTGGTTCCCTATCAATGAAGTTCAGAACTTCAAAGCAGTTCCTGATGTTCTCCTTGGAAAATGTGGGTCACATCGTAGAAGCTGGATAGTTTTGTTTTTCCTCTTTAGCTTGATTTGAACTTGCACATGAGCAGTTCGTGATCGGTTCCAGAAGTGGCTCCGGTCATGTCTTTGCTGTTATAACTGAGCTCTTCCACCTCCTTGCACCTATAATGTAATCAATCTGATTTCTGTGTACTCCATCTGGTGATGTCCATGTGTATCAGTGCCGCTTTGGTTGTTTGAAGAATGTGTTAGCAATGAAGAGATCATTGGATTGGCAGGAACCTATAAGTCGTTCTCCTGCTTCATTTCTGTTTCCTAGGCCATATAGGCCAACTGTGTTTTCCTCCTTACCTTTTCCAACGTTGGCATTCCAGTCTCCAACCACCAGCATCACATCTTGCTTGCATGTTCTGTCAATTTCAGACTGGACTTGAGCATAAAACTCATCAACTTCCTCTTCTTCTGCCACAGTCGTTGGGGCATAGACTTGAAGAACTGTCCTGTTAAAGGGTTGTCCACGAAATCTAATTGATATTAGTTGGTCACTGACCACATTGTACTCAAGTACTGTCATTGCTATATCCTTCCTGACTATGAAAGCAACCTCGTTCTTGGTTTTTCGTATCCTGAATAGTAAACAATATGATTTTCTGACTGAAAGTGTCCCATTCCAGTCCATTTTAATTCACTGATGCCCAAGATGTCAATCTGTAGTCGATTCATTTCATCTTTCACTGTGTTGAGCTTTCCCATATTCATGTTCCACATTCCCATTGTAATTCTGTCTTTGCAGCTTCCTATTTTCTTTTCCCGTATAGCAACATCAGCTGCTAGACGTCCACCATGTCATAAACACCATTGGTACTCGGAGAAATCCTCAGCTCTTCCTCAGTAGCATGTTGAATACCATCCAACCGGAGGGGCCCATCATCTGGCACTATATTGAAAATCATTCTATTTTGTCTATCCATGTAGTTTTCTTGGTAAAATACAGGAGTGGTTTACCATTGCCGTCTCCCATGCAGTATGAAATGATGCCTTTGTAGTTGTCATTGAAGTGATCGTCCGCCTCCAACACCTTCCTATATCGCTGCTGCCCAGTATAGGTGCCTGCTTGCTTTAGCTGGGCGGCTGGGATGACCGTCACTCTTTGGGTGACCCTACTGGGAGTATACCTCCCAGAGTACTTCGCTCATCCCTCCTAGGAACACTCCCCCTCCCCGCTACGATGAGGCAGCATAGCCCTGCTAACTTGGCAAAGAGGCACCTTTTAACATGATGATTCTCTTTATTTAGTAGGTGGAGAGTAACTGGCCCTATCTACCCCCAGCACAGTACCTCCAGTGACTGTTGCTGGTGTCTATCTCATGTTTCTTTTTAGATTGTGAGCCCTTTGGGGACAGGGATCTATCTTATTTATTTGTTATTTCTCTGTGTAAACCGCCCCAAGCCATTTTTGGAAGGGCGGTATAGAAATCAAATTAAAAATAAAAATAGCAGGACTTGGTGGGTGGGGGTGGGGGCTCCCTATCATATGGGTTGCTTATTCTAGAATTGGTAGCAAGGGCAAAATATTAGTTTTTTAAAAAATAGATTTTTAGAATGAGAAAGGGGTAGTGCATTACCCTAGAGAGATATTTCTCTTTCTCTTTAAGTCCCTCTTAAAGGCCTGGTTGTGTGCATGTTTAAGAAGAGAGTGATCTTATTAGTGTGGAAAGAAATACTGTATTGCCTTTTAATATTGAGTCCTTCAGGTACATTTGAACAAAACAGGCTACAATAATTCCTGCATTTAACCAAAATGAATTCTGCATATTTCTGCCACAGGGAACAATGCATCAAACTCATTTGTTTGGTTTGAAGCCATTCACAACCTACCAGATTCACATCGTTGCTGTCAACAATGCAGGACAAGTTTCAAGTCCATGGACTTCAGTGCGCACACTGGAAGCTTCCCCAAGTGGCCTGAGCAACTTTACAGTAGAAAAAAAAGAGAATGGCAGGGCACTGTTACTTAAATGGGCAGAGCCTTCCAAACCCAATGGCGAAATTAAGGTAAACTAAACCCTGAAGTTCCTTTAATCTGGGTTTAAAACCCTTTAAACCCTTTGTCATCCCTGCCTCCTTTCCCCAAGATGGGTGTCCCCCCCCCCCCTGCTCCTTGGGAAAGGAGATTATGTAGCACCATAACAGACAATGGAGGACAGGCACCAGTCAGGAAGTACCCAAATGTTCTTTTCAGATGCTCAACACCCCACCTCAGTGGTTTCCAAAGATTTGACGAGAATACTTGAAGGGCCTGATTGATGTTCATGATCAGCATTTAGCCTTGTTCACCTATTCGTAGAACATTTTTGCATGGCAAAACCAGCCATCAGTTTTACTGTGCTTAATAATCTTTGTGGTGTGTATAAGGCCAGTGTTGTGTATATCAAGCCAATGCGCCAGCGTGGTGTAGTGGTTAGAGTGCTGGACTAGGACTGGAGAGACCCGAGTTCAAATCCCCATTCAGCCATGATACTTGCTGGGTGACTCTGGGCCAGTCACTTCTCTCTCAGCCTAACCTACTTCACAGGGTTGTTGTGAAAGAGAAACTTAAGTATGTAGTACACCGCTTTGGGCTCCTTGGAGGAAGAGCGAGATATAAAATGTAAGTAAAATAAAATAAAATAAAATAAAATATTATTATTATTACTTTTATATCCCGCTCTTCCTCCAAGGAGCCCAGAGCAGTGTACTACATACTTGAGTTTCTCTTTCACAACAACCCTGTGAAGTAGGTCAGGCTGAGAGAGAAGTGACTGGCCCAGATTCACCCAGCTAGTTTCATGGCTGAATGGGGATTTGAACTCGGGTCTCCCCGGTCCTAGTCCAGCACTCTAACCACTACACCACGATGCCATCTTAAGCCATTTAGATGACATTACAATTGGCAAGAAGCCTAGGCAACACTAGAAAGGAACAAAGGAGGCAAGCACCTTACTGCTCTCACTGCATATTGCCATCTCATTGCTGAACCCCTGTAGTAATTTGAAGAAGGGGCTTTTTTATCATTCATTCCTCCTCCTCCTCCTCATGAGCAAAATTACTCAGAATAGTCCCGTTAAAATTAAGGGACAAGTTAGGCAATGCCTAAACAAGATGGTCCCCAGTAGGCCTGTGCACATCAGAATAATCGGAATTCTGATGTTGGAATTCCCTAACTCCTCAACGAGGGGGCATTAGACTGGGGGTAAGTGCCCCTGGTAGCGTCCTGGTAGGAGGGGGCTTTAGATCATCACCCAGCACTGGTGCAGGGGTGGTTGGGTGGCGCAGAGATGATCAGGAGTTTGGGGTGGGCAGGAAGCATAGAACTGTTCCCTGGGAAGCCCACACACTGTTGAGAAAACATGCAGAGATTCTGGAGATTGTAGTCCTGCAGAGGAGATTGTAGTCCTGCAGAAGTCCTACACAGGACTTCAATCTCCAGAAGCCCACACATTTTCCCAACAGCATGTTGGCTTCCCAGTGAGCAATTCTGCACTCCCTGCCCACCCCAAACTCCTGATCATCTCTGCGCCACTCAGCTGTCCCTGCGCCAGTGCTGAGCCACAATTTAAATGGCCTCCATCACCAGGATGCTACTAATTAGGGATGTGCGAATCGATTCGGATACAAATCGATTTGTACTCGAATCTAGCTGATTCAGGTGATTCGGAGACAAAACGAATCACCCCTGTGGTCCATTGGCTAGATTCAGGTACAAATCGAATCACGGCGGATTCGATTCGAATCGAATCAGGTTTCGCATCTGTCCTATTAATTTCCCCAGTTTCCCAGCTTTCATTTAAAAAAAAAAGCTAAGCTCTAGCCCTTATAGAAGTGGAGTTATGAAGCAAAATGTGTGGTTTATTTTTCAAGTGTTCAGATTCTTTGGTGTATAATAACTTTCACTCAATGAATCCTTATGAGGATTCATTACACACCTTCATTTCTTCTATTCATTTT
Organism: Hemicordylus capensis; assembly: GCF_027244095.1. Taxonomy (NCBI): domain Eukaryota; kingdom Metazoa; phylum Chordata; class Lepidosauria; order Squamata; family Cordylidae; genus Hemicordylus; species Hemicordylus capensis. The sequence continues at coordinate 417,097,943 of NC_069657.1, forward strand.
GACTGTCTTTTAGACAGTCCCAGTTGTCAACTGCCATGTGCCAGCTACACCCCACTCCCACCCGCAAGGCTGTGAGGTACTACTCAGTTTAAGTTAAGTGCCTAATGGGTAGAGGCTACCACCCAAATTGCAGAGGGATTGGGCAAAGGGCTGGTTTTGGGTGAATTGTTGAAGTTTTCCATAGGAAATCATGTAGGTTTCAGCAGCCCCATAACTGCACTTGGGGGGTGCTGGGGTGGCCCAGAGTGAGTGGTGGTGTAGTGAACAGAGGGTGCCAGCCACCCCCATGGGTTTTTAGCCCATGGGGTTCAGGGTTCTGTTGTTTCTGAGGTGTTCTGAGAGTAGAGTCTCTGGTAGCAAATGAGATTTTCAATACAAACCATGAATCCACTCTCATTTGCTACCATAGAATCTACACTCAGACCACCTCAGAAACAACAGAACCCTGTACCCCATGGGTTAGCAACCCCATGGGAGTGGTTGGCACCCTATGTGCACTACACCACCACTCACTCTGGACCACCCCCAGCGCCCTCCAAGTGCACTTATGGGGCTGCTGAAACCTCCATTATACCTTATAGGGAAAAACCTTAAAGATGAGTAAACTTCAACTATTCACCAAAAACCAGCCCTTTGCCCAATCCCTCTGCAATTTGGGTGGTAGCCTCCACCCATTAGGCACTACCACCTCACCATACTCTTCCACCCCAGATCCCACTTTATGCCCCAAATCTGCCTCAAAGACACTAAAACTTCAACTATTCACCAAAAACTAGCCCTTTGCCCAATCCCTCTGCAATTAGAGAACCAGCATGGTGTAGTGGTTAGAGTACTAGACTAGGACCGGGGAGACCCGAGTTCAAATCCCCATTCAGCCATGAAACTAGCTGGGTGACTCTGGGCCAGTTACTTCTCTCTCAGCCTAACCTACTTCACAGGGTTGTTGTGAAAGAGAAACTCAAGTATGTAGTACACTGCTCTGGGCTCCTTGGAGGAAGAGCGGGATATAAATGTAATAATAATAATAATAATAATATAATTTGGGTGGTAGCCTCTACCCATTAGGCACTACCACCTCACCACACTCTTCCACCCCAAATCCCACTTTATGCCCCAAATCTGCCTCAAAGACACTAAACCTTCAACAACTCACCAAAAATCAGCCCTTTGTCCAATTCCTCTGCAATTTGGGTGGTAGCCTCTACCCATTAGGCACTTAACTTAAACTGAGTAGTACCTCACTGCCTTGTGGGTGGGAGTGGGGTGTAGTTGGCACATGGCAGTTGACAATTGGCACTGTCTAAAAGACAGTCAAAATGAATAGAAGAAATGAAGGTGTGTAATGAATCCTCATAAGGATTCATTGAGTGAAAGTTACTATACACCAAAGAATCCGAACACTTAAAAAATAGTGACCACACATTTTGCTCCATAACTCCACTTCTATAAGGGCTAGAGCTTAGCTTTTTTTTTTTAGTGAAAGCTGGGAATCTGGGGAAACTAATAGTACCGATCCAAAACCCGAATCAATTCAATTCGGATCAGCCGCAATTCAGGTCCGAATCGAATTTGGGGTGTTTAGGATGGGTCAGATTCGGATCCAAATCTAATCAGGGTTGTTTCAATTCGGTTACAAATTGAAACACAGAAAATCCGAATTGCACACCCCTACTACTAATTCCTTTTGGTGCTGGGGGTAGGGAATTCTGATGTTGGAATTCTGGTTATTCCAACATGCACAGACCTAGTCTCCAGTCCAAGTCTGACCCTCTATCCACTCCACCAAGTTTGTTTGATTGATATGTTGGGAAATCACTGAGATCTGGGAGGTCACTGGGAGATCACTGAGATAGGTGGCCCTATCCACCCCCAGCACAGTACCTCCAGTGACTGTTGCTGGTGTCTATCTTGTGTTTCTTTTAGATTGTGAGCCCTTTGGAGACAGGGATCCATCTTATTTATTTGTTATTTCTCTGTGTAAACCACCCTGAGCCATTTTTTGAAGGGCGGTATAGAAATCAAATGAATGAATGAATGAATCTCCAGTTTTCATCTCAATATTAAAATAGTAATTTAACATCTCTGGTGACTTTAGAGAAGGTTTGGGGGTGGGGGAAGCAGATGTCACATATTCCAGGCAACATGGGTATCCACCAAACTGAGCATAGCCCACCAGCCATGTATCATGGTCTGCTGCAGATTTGATAAGCCGTTTCTTAGTTCCAAGCAGACAAGATGTTCTGTTCCTCTTGTGGGCTACTGTACATGACTGGTGGCTGCATTCACTTGGAGAGTCTCAAGATGTACAGCTTTATCTATAAGACTGGACTACTGATGTTTTCCTAGTAGCATATAAACATTATTATTTTTTCCTTTCAGACTTACAATATTTTCAATGATGGTAACCTCGAGTATAGTGGTTTGTCTCGCCAGTTCCTCTTCAGACGCCTGGAGCCTTTTACTCTTTATACTCTAGTCCTTGAGGCTTGTACTGGATCTGGCTGCACCCGCTCTGCACCCCAGCCCATCTGGACAGATGAAGCCCCTCCTGCATCTCAAATGGCCCCTATAATCCAGGCTGTCAATGCAACCAGCATCCAACTGAGCTGGTCTCAGCCAATTAATTCAAATGGAAAGATCACACGCTATGAAGTTATTCACAGGCGTGCCAAAGGAAATGCTTCAGGGGAGAATGCAACAAGCGGAGAAAAGAAAATTGTTTTCACAGAATATAACACTGGGAGTCATAACTTTGTATACAGTGCTCAGCATCTGCAGCCATGGACTTGGTATGAATATAAAATACGTGCCTGGAATTCAGCCGGTTACACTGACAGCTCTTGGTCTGCCACAAGGACTAGCCAAGCTGCCCCAAAGGGTTTGGCTGCTCCCAACTTGCAGTATATACTGGCAAGTCCCAACAAAATATCCATTTTATGGTCTGCCCCAGAGGAACCCAGTGGCATTCTTCAATCATACCGACTCCAAAGAAATGATGTTCCATTTCCTTTTAGCTTTGATGCCACTACTTTCAACTACACTGATGAAGAATTGCTACCCGATTCCACATACCACTATGCAATAACCGCTTGTACCATGGGAGGCTGCTCCACCAGTGACCCAACCAGCATCCGAACACTGGAGGCAGCACCAGAGTTAGTGAACCCGCCCTCTGTGGAAGACCTTAGTTCCACCCAAATGAATGTATCTTGGTCACCACCTCAAATTCAAAATGGAGAAATTACAAAGTATATTTTGAAATTAAATGGGGACGAGCTCTATGTTGGAAAGGGTTTGTTCAGGACAGTGTTGAATCTGCAGCCATATACTAAGTATGACATCACATTGGTTGCCTGCACTAATGGGGGCTGCACAGCCAGTGCATCCCAGTCTATTTGGACGATGGAGGCTCCACCAATTAACATGGATACTCCTAGATTGGTAGTGACGGGTTCAGAATCAATAGAAATCACATGGAAGGCTCCTGACAACCCAAATGGTAAAATTCAAAGTTATGAGCTGAGGAGAAATGGGTTTCTGGTTTATTCTGGTCTGGATACTCGTTATCATGACTTCATGCTTACTCCAGGACTGGAATACAGCTATACGATTACTGCAAAAAACACTCAAGGAAGTGTTACCAGCCCCCTAGCTAAAATTAGAACCAACCCCTCTGCCCCATCTGGAATGTTACCTCCTAAGTTGCAAGCATGGTCTGCGGAAACAGTTTTGGTAACTTGGGATCCTCCAGCAAAGGTTAATGGGGATATAATCAATTATACAGTCATTCTTCGAGAACCTGTTGAACTAGTAAAGAGAACTGTTCATCTGAATTCATCTCATGTTTCCTTTGGGAGACGATCCTACTTCTCAGAAGAACTGAAACCCTACCATAGGTAAGTTATGAATTTATATTTTAGTGAGTGAATATTGTTCATTACCCGGATCACAGTGTGCCACAAGAAGACAGCAGGAAGTTTTTCACATCCGGCTTTTAGTTCACATCTCCTCTGGAATGGAGGTGTGCATTCACATATTGGCCAAATTTACCCCAAAGTCCCTGCAAGCTGTAAGGGTACACTACTCACACAATTTGAGATTTTTACCGTGTGTTCGAGTGTAGCCTGTTTTATATCCGTGGTTTAAAAAATCCACTTTTTGCATCAGTTTTGGGGTTAGGGGGAAACTTCAAACTTGCTGCAAAGCTTCGGAGAAAACCCACAGTAAAGCCTGCTGTCTGGGAAAGCTCCAGGAGTCAACAAGATGCCCTTGTGCCAAAACCAGACATTTTTAGATGACATAACAGTATCAGTAGTGGGAGTCTACACAGGGCTACACAAGTTCAGCCTTCCTGCAACTATCATCATACCTGACTATTGGCCACTGAAGCTGGGGATGATGGGAGCTGTAATCTAAAAATAGCTGGAGGGTCAAAATTGTGCAGTGGTGGTCTACACACTATATAAGGAAATGGAAAGCCATCTTAAGACTTAGCCAATCTGACCTGGGGTATCTCCTACTGCAGATATGGTGCAATCTTCTTGCCACTGGGTTCACCTCCCCACTTTGCTCATCACTCACTGGCAAATGCTCTCCATTGCCCCACCTGCCATTTTTCCCTCAGAGGGGATAGAATTATTAAAGCTTTGGGACTAGAATGTGGGAGCATGGGAAGAATATATGTAAGAACACCTGGTGGATCACATGAAGAGTCCATCTCATCTAGAATCCTGTTTCAGAGGCCACCCAGATGCTTTTGGGAAGCCCGTAAACATAGCTCATAAGAGGCAAAAGCCCTCCTCCATCATTTGCTCCCAGCAAGAGTTTGATATTAAAAACAGTAACAATATTTACCACTACTCCCTGCAAGAAGGAAAAATGCATAATATATCATTATGCTGTATCCCCAGCAGTACATTTCTTAATGAAGGTCCAGCCTTATTTCAACATTTTAAGATAAGTTGCTTAACTTGGAGAATGAAGATTCTGAATGAGAATCCCCACCTTTAGCCTATATCCACCTTTGAAGAGTAATAACAATAAGATTAAATGAATTCTGCCTGCTCAGAGTCATTGGGCAGCTATCACCTAAAAGATTTATAGCTGATTCATTTATTGTCAAGCCTGATTTTTGCCAGAAGATACTTTGAACCATTTTCTTAAGGACATGAAGTGACCTTGAAGTTCTATTAATTCCTGAACATTTAGATTTTAATCTAAAAGTGGACTCAATCCTAGTATTTGACCATTATTCTTCCATGTAAGAGACTAGCTGCTTATCCATACCTTCTGGTATGCCACAAATATTCAAATTATTTTGATATATTTTGTTACCTAGATTGTTACCTAGATGTAAATGTAATTTACATTTATCCTCTAAATCTACTTTGCTAGTTCCCAGCTTGTGCTGTGATTTTTCTAAACATAGCATCAAAATCATCCAGTTTAGTCCAGTGTTATTTCTAATGAAAACTTTTCATCAAGGGAGCCAATTTTCATATTAATATGCTATTCTATTTTTCCAGAATCACCTGGAAAAAAAGTCTCTCTATTGTGAAAAGTATAGAATCCCTGCTAATACCAATAGAATTAGAAGCAGAGCCTGTATTTATTTTGCTCCTAGCTGAAAATAATGTAGGTAGAAATAGACTGGACCTTTTCTTTCAGATCTTTCATTTTATAATACCCCCTATAAACAGATATTTCTATATCTTATGTAGGCAAAAAATAGAATACTAGTTTTAAGAGCTATACACAAGCAGTAATAAGAAAATATACCATCTGTTTTCCAGTCCATAACATAAAATTTTTCATGTCTTTATTAAAGCTTTCTATATGAAGTGCTTAACAATTCTGATCTCCTTTGTCCTTACATTTATCATTTTCTTTATATTTAATTCTCTAAGACATACCAATAGCTAATCTCATGCGTGGCAGCTCTTGCGAGAGTTCTAAAAGCTACCAGATAACCACGGGTACAGGCAGGAGGGGGGGGAAATGGTGGTGGCCAGTGGGCAAAGAAAATTGTGATGGCCGGCCGATAGTGGGATGGACAAGAGGTCGGGAGGGCAAGCTGGCAGCGGACTGCGCAGGTAAAACGGTCGTGACAGTGGCAGGCAGGGAGGGAGAAAATGACAACAGGCAGACAGGCGGGCATGGGTGGGGGGAAGAAAAACAATGGCTGGCGGGTGGAGAAGCAGCGGCGGGGGGAACGGCGGCAGTGGGGGGAAATGGCAGTGGGGGGACAGCTGCAGCGGGGGGGGGATGGCAGCGGCAGGCTGCAGGTTGCGAGAGGCGCAGACGGCCCAGCTCGTTTTAGTGAATTGCCCAAGGATACCCAATGAGTTTTATGGCTGAGCAAAGGGTTGAACCTGGGTCACACAATTCTGTATCTTGTGCTCTAGTCACTGTACTACACTCTTTGTGATCAGATGGGTTATTTCTAAAATTTCAGTGGAGTATAATAAAATTAGCTGATATGCTAAAGCCTACGTTTAGATTGTTCAAAGCATAGCCTTTGTTTTGGGGATGTATACAAATAGATTTTTGCTATTTGAGTCGCAATCAAATTGAAGCACAAGAATTTGAATTGATTTGTCAAACCAACTGACTATTGCCAGCTGGTTCAATGAATTGATTCAAAAATTCACAAAAATAAATGTTGTGATTCGCCCATAGGGAACAATGAGAAACTCGAATCACCCCACTGGGCAGGCCCTAGGGGCACCAAAGTGGGATGGCTGGTAGGGAATGATGAGTGCTACCTACCACCCAACACACAAAAGAAATGGGCAAATAGGCAATTTTTAATTTTTTTTAAACTTTTGCCAAAAGCTCCATAGGATCCTATGGGGGTTTAGGTTTTTTAAAAATAAAAATTGCTTGCTTGCCCATTTGGGGTTGAGTGGTAGGTAATACCCATGATGCCATACCACCCAGCCCACTTTGGTGTCCCTAGGAAATATCCATGGGAAACAATGGAGTGATTAGACTTCCTCATTGTTCTCTCTGGGTGAGACAAGTAGCAGAGTGCAATGTGCACACCTGTCCTGAAAAACAACACTGTGAAGCAGCACACACAGTCCCTCCCAACACAGAACAAAACATTTTGCCAAATACACAGTCCAAAGATGGCCAAAAAAGAATCACTGACTCAGAATACATTGCCAGCCACAGTGCCTGTGCTGCAGTATTATCATTGCTCTCACGTTGCTCTCTCACACACAATTATGACTCTGTCCTTACTTGCAACAGCTGCCACAGCACAGCAGCACCCTTAGCAGCCAGCAAGCATAGCCATATGCTCAACCAGTACACCTTGCAATGCAGAATGCAGACCAGAACAGTGAGTGAAGCACAAGTTAGCCACAGCCAGACATGGAGCTCGTCACAGCAATCACCAAGAAATAACACACAAAGAGCTGCCACATTTTGTACCACAACACCATCTCACAAAAAGACCAAACCACAACTCAAGGAAGGAAGGCACCCAAGTTCTGCCTTTGTCAATCTGAGATCCAGCAAAACCAGATAGTTATAGCAGCAAGCAATAGCACAGCATTATACTCAATGCTGAGAAGAGAAAAGAAACCACAAAATCACATCTTCCTTGATTCCTCCCTCTTCTCTTAATGTAATGGCTCTCTCTGCCTCCCAGTCTCTTTGAATACATTTTGAAATTCCATCCTTTTTGTTCCCTGTTTGTCAATCTGGGATCCAGCAAAACAGTTATAGCAGCAATAATAGTGCTGAAAAGGAGTGTGAAAAGGAAACAGTGAGAAAAGAAAACCACAAAATCAAACCTCCCTTCCTCCTGTCCTGGTGTATCTTCTTGCATAAGGGCTTTCTCTCTGTCTCTCAGTCCATTTGAATACATTTTGAAATTCTCTCCAAAAGTGTTCCCTCTTCCCTCCCCCCACTAGCCCATGGGGGCACAGTTGCCCATGCCAACACTTGATCTGAATGACAACAAGCCAACCAAGAAGCAAGGAGATCTCAAGCCCATTGAAAGCCAGTGCAAGAAAACAAATCAGCAAGAGGGAAAGCCTGCCAAAGTGGCTGCATGAATAATGTGAATTGATTTGCACCAAATCAGGGCTGATTCGATTCAACCCCTTCATTTAAGGGACAATTCGATTCATGGTCAAATCTGTGAATTCTGTGCAAATCAAATTCCATACCCCTACTCTAGTTTATCCCTCATATAAATAAAATACAAACATACTGATTTCTTGCATGTGAGGGGATTCCACTGAATACACAAAAAACTCACCAACAGGAGCTTTACCATTTATTTCAATAAAAGAGGCAAAGAAATGCATGTGTGAGTTAGGTAGCAGGGATGGCTCCAAAGGACATCTGTTCTTGAGAAGCCAGTCCCAGGTGGTGGCGAGGAAGGCTGTGCAAATCGGATCCAGCAAGGGAACCGATCTAGTTCCTGGAAGCAAGGGTGGCCCACAGAGCAAAACACAGCTAAGTGGTATAGCAAGTGTCTGCTGCAGCGTCAAAGTAACAGGTGACTTCGCAAGGTGGAAACCAAGTGGGTAGCACTGCAGATCAAGGGGAGCACACTGGTTCAAGAATCCAGGGGCAGATAAAGCCCAAATGTGTCCTGAGGGACATTCTGATTGACCTTCTTTCTTGACTAGAGCAGTTCCAGGGAATCTCAAAAGATCCCATTGCTTGTTGGTTGTGCTGAGCTGCAACACAACGTGTGAATACATTAATGCAAATAGAGTGATTGAGCATGCAAACACAGGAACTTTTTTTGGTCAGAAACACCTAGTAAACTAATCAGCATTTAATGGGTACATCTGCGTTTCTATCGCCCATTCTAGCCTTCTTTTGATGAGGGAATGGACTTTTAGCTTGTTTGAGGCATCTGTGGGGGGCAGGCAAACAAAAGGAGGTCCAATTGTGCAGAGAGCTTGGACAGAGAGTTAACTGTTGTGAGTTAGCTTCGGGGGTCTACTTAGGTATCACAGCATGGGGAAGGCGTGAGGTAAGTTCCCTTTCAATTTGGCTCTTTTGCAGCTGCTAAATCTCGAGGGAACTATCCCACTGCCTACTAAGTGACTGTTCCCCAATATGCCAACAAATGGAGAGCTCATGATGCTGTGAGGCTCCTGAGCATGTCAAAAGTGAGACTCATAGGCCTGAAGTCTCAAACATAAGCAGGGAGACTTCTGTGAGCCAGCAGAAAAGCAATGCTAACAACACCCTTGACATTAAAGTCAGCTGAAGACAGGCTTCTGCAGACTAAATCATATAGCAGGCAGTGAAGAGCCTTCGACAATGGGGAGCATCCAGACTACTAGCGCTGTAAATTGAAGATATAACATTCACATGTGTGGTTAGTTTCACCACCCTTCCTTCCCTTTGGATTTTCTTGTGCCTCCTGAGAATATGTCCCTGGGAGTTGGAGGAAGCTCGAGAGCAAATTTTGGAGGGTGCAAAGTAGATGGAGGGGGATTGGTAAGAGTCACCCCTCTTACTCAAGAAGAACATCTTCCATTCACAGAACGGGTTCCCTGTACTGAGCAGGGGGTTGGACCAGAAAACTTTCAACTCTTCACATTCTATAATTCTATGGTCAGCGTGATGCTTCCCAATGTGTAATAATGGAGGGGATGTGACTCATGAAGTGATGCTTGGCCTACTAATAGAGATATTATAAGCATGACCCTGTTTCCATTGCTGAAATATTGAAGGCTATACATACAGTCTATCTTTAGACCTGTATTCTACTAACTTGACTTCTGAATTCTATTTCTAAAGGTATGAAGTCCAAGTACAAGCCTGCACGCTCCTTGGTTGCACATCCAGTGAATGGGCATCTGTTCAAACTCTCGAAGCACCCCCTGAAATGCAGCCAGCCCCTCTTACAGACATACAATCAAGCCCTGATGGATTCCAGCCTGTTCTTTCCATTGTGTGGACAGGCCCAAAGAAGACAAATGGAAAGATCTTACATTATGAGCTTTACCGAAGAAAGGCAACTCACAGCCAGCTAAACCTAGATGTGACGCTTGTTTATAATGGTTCATCCACATCCTTCAAAGATGCCAAGCTCCTGCCCTTTACAGAATACGAGTATCAGGTATGACACTGAGAGAATGAAGATCACATACAATGTTAATTCCTGGACATCTCAGCAGAGAGAAGGTTGCTTGCTATATTGTTAGCATACTGTAAAAGGCTATTATGCTGTCGCCTCAGAAATAAGGCTTTTAAAAAATTGGTCACAGAGAAATAATATATTCAGTATCATTTTTGGAATCATGATTTCAATTTTTACCCATGTTTATTTTGTAACATAATAATTATGAATGCCCCTGCTCTTTATTTTAGGTAGCTATAACTTTCCCAAGCATTATGTAGAGAGATGTACCACAGTTCTGTTCTGACCATGAGTAAGTATCAGAGCTGACTCTTTGTGGGATGGGCTAGCCTCATTTAGAGCTACTTCAAGAGTCCATTGTGTTGTCTGAGCAACATAATTGCACCAGAGGGCTCTTAGCTTTGTCTAACCTTGAGGGAGAGGTGATGATGAGTCCCTGAGTCTGTATGTCTTCTTTTATGGACAGAAGCAGAAGGCCCACTGGACTTTGGCATTCGTTTCTGTTCCACAAATGTTCTTGGAAGGCCATAATGAACCTGCATTGCTACTGTTGAGAAGTACAGGACTCTCCATTTGTTTTGTTCTGAGGGAAATGCCTGGCATCTTGGAACAACCTATTTTTCATCACTGATGGTGGTTCTCCGGTTACTTGATTTCCTACTCTTTCTAATGATGTAATTTCCCTCAAACTTCAATGTACTTAATAGCAATGAGGTAACTGCTAGGATCCTTTCCAAAACAGATCATTTTATTTTAGAGTCTATAATATTTTCCCGCTCCCTTTCCCTTCATAGTCAATATACCTAAAGGGCTATTTTTCTTCCAATTGGTCTTCTTGTGACCAAAATTAAATCTCTTTTAGAAAACTGTTTGATACATTATAGTTGAGGTAAGCATTTATATTTGAAATTAGGTGTCCAGCATATTTTGGGAGCAGTGTGACCTATATATGAAGTCAGACTATCTACTAGACCAGCTGTCTGCTCTTGCTGATGATGTCTCACCAGGGTCTACAGGTATACAGGTTACATAAGATGCTGTCTTATACCAAGTCACACCATTGCTCTGTCTGCTTCAGTATTGTCTACACTGACTGTTAGAAGGTCTCAGGGTTTCAGATGGGGTTTTCTCAGTCCTTCCTGGGACCTTCTGCATGCAAAGTAGATGCTCTTCCCCTGAGCTATAGTCCTTCCTCTATGGTCTCTGCTAGGTGTGCTCCTCTTAGCTGGAGATTGACCCTCAGACCTCCTGCATGCAAACCATGTAATATATTCTGTTACTCCCCACTCATTTTGGTATCTGAGATTAAGTGGGGGAGGGGCATTACAAATCCACAGCATTTTTGTGCCTATTTATTTTAAATAAATATATCATTGATTTAAAATGACCTCTGAAGTCATTTCTGGCCACCATTTTGTTTAAAAGAGCCATTTTGTGATTCTTCTGTTGGGTGGGGGGGAGGATTTCCCCGATGATTTTTCATGGAAAATTGACCAAATTGGTGGTTTGGGGGAGCATTGCTGGATAGATGGAGACCATAGAGCACAGTCCTCTTCAGACGGAAGCAGTCTGCAGTACCTGAATAGAACTGAATAGAACTTTTTTTCTATTTGTTCTTTTATTTTATAAGCCTCTCGGGAGTGGGTTTTTAACTCAGGAAAGTGGTGGTGGGGCTAAAAGGCTGATTTTTCTGGTGCAAACACATCTCCTCAGGTGGTCAACAGCTATCAGTTTACTCACAACGTGTAAGCTTGCATGTGGAAGATTTTTATACTTTTCCAACAGCAAAATAAAGAGAGTTTTCCCTGGGAATTCCATCCCGAGCCCAGGGAGCTCAAAGCTCTGTAATAAACAGGGGTGGTGGCAGCAGCCATTTTTGAACCTACAAAAAATACAGAAGAGTTTTAGGAGTAGCCTTTGCTGGAAAGCTCAACAGGGATAATTCAGCATTTTTCTTTCACCTCACGTGAGCTTGCTCTGAGACAAAGGCTTTAATCTGCTACACATTGTAACTGTGTACACTGTACATGATAATGGAACCTTTGAATAGGGCTTTTGTTAAGGACTAAACCCCAAACAAACTCACTTAACCATATTCTTATTAAGACATCTGCATGTACAGTCACCTGTATGGAAGTACAGTGTAAGAGCCAAATGGGTCTCTAGTTTGGCCCTAAGAGTGTCCTTGGAGCTGCTGTGTTCATTTTATTGTTTAGTTGTATTTGGTTTTCCCTGCTATACAGGCTCTGTGGGGTGACAGGGTGTATGTGATTTGGATTAGGTCTGTGGCAGAGGGGAGGGGGTCTTTAAACCTTCCAAGGCAAACAACCATTTGAACCTTACTGTCCCAATTTTGCTGTTTAGGAAGAATTTGAGATGCTTTTTAGGCCAAGTGTTGTTGCCCAGAGGAGAAGTAAGATTTCCTGGCTGCCATCAGTCAGTGCCACAGAATAAGTCTTCAGATGCACACTCTAAGTCACGTGTGATCATATTTGCTACACATTTTCTTCCATCAGTGCTTAATTAATTAATCCTTTATTCAGGGCCACTCTGAAACTGGTCTAGGCTGCCTCAGTCTGACAGTGCTTTGAACCAAGTAGATTCCTCCTTGGGCAGGAGCCATCTATTTTATTCAAGAGAGATGTATGTGGCTGTTTGTGTGAATGCACTTGTGTGTGTGTGTGTTCATCTCCCTTTTGTCACTCGGGGCATCCCTCAGGGATCTATTCTGAGACCCCACCATTGTTGACAATTTATATGTTGCCTGTGAGACACGTTATTCATAAGTATAGGGATTGGCTTTCGCTATTATGCTGATGAAACCCAGATTTATATTTCACTTAAGCACGATATTGATTCTGCTGCCTCTCTCTTGGAGGCTTGTTTGCTGGCCATAAAATTTTAAATGCAACTAAATTTCCTCCAGCTGAATGAAGCTAAAATTAAGGCCCTACAGCCAGGCCCTTTGCAACACTTTAAAAAATGCTGTCAGTCATCAAAGTCCAGCTTGATAGGTTTGACATTAACAGCTCAACAGAGGTCAGAAATTTTGGGTATCTTCCCCCACCCATTCTGTGCTTTTCTTAGGCTTTAGCAAACGCTCATGTATAGAGCTGATATATTGTAGTGGCTGAGCTCCAAATCAGGAAGTCCCCAGTTCCAGTCTCTCTCACTTGAACTCACTCAGTTAGGGGCTCCCAACCTTGGGTACCTGGATGCTATTGTACTACAACTTCCATCACCCCCAGCAGCCATTATGGCGATGGGTAATGGAAGTTGTAGTCCAACCACATATGGAGGGTCCAGGTTGGGAGCCCTTGCACTAGGTGGCCTTAGACAAACCACTCCCTCTCAGCCTCAGCTCTCCAGCTGCTATGTGGGGATGGTCATGCTTACCCTACAGCGTTTTAAATATTACAATGAGATGATACACATGAAGCACTTTGAGAACTTCCCCAAATTATCACAGTCTGTTATTTTGGAAGAGCCATCATTCCCAGTCCATGTGCCAGAACACATTAGTAGGCAATGGTAACCCCCTCCTGTATTCTAAAAAAGAAAAACCACAGGGCTCTGTGGTCACCCGGAGTCAACACCAACTCGATGGCACACCTTACCTTTACAATCAAAGCAATGAGGGGGGAAAGAACCCACAAGGAAATGAAATCCAGACACATTACCCAGTTAAGCCTTTTGGCTGCTTACTATTTTAAAATAATCGGGGGGTGGGGGACACACAGCATGTGAGTTATTAAAGGCCTAGTAGGGTTGACTAGAAGCAATAATAGTAAATAATAGTAACCCAGTTAAGGCTGGTGCTGCTGGTACAATTTTTTTTTTAAAAAAAAGTGTGGGCAGGGGAATAAAGCTGTTGGCAGGCACTGCAATTAAAAGATTAAACAGAGCAGGCACTCTGTCTCTTCACTCACTGCTGGGCCAGGCAGGCAGGGCAGGCATGCCAGCCCAGACCACAGTCTCTCTCCTCTCCTCAATGCTGCTGTCTGCAATCTTTCTCTGTCTCTGTCAGAGATCTCTCCTCTCCTGAGGCACAAAAAATCTCTGCCTCCAAGCAGCCCCTAAAATGCATTTTGAAACTCCATCCTTTGGTCTCCACACTCCCTCCCCGCAGCCAAGGGGGGTACAGTTGCCCCTGCCAGCACTGTACTTGAAATACAACTAGCCAATCAAGAAGCAAGTAGATCTCAAGCCAACTGGAAGCCTGTGCCAGGAGACCAATCAGCAATCAAAAAACACTGGGACAAAATGGCATCTGCTAAACAAATAGCTAGTGGATTGATCTGCACAAATCGGGGGTGATTCAGTTTGCGATCGAATCAGCAAATCACCCGTGATTCATGGCATATCGCTTAACTAGTGAATCGATTTGCACACCTCTAATAAATATTGGTAGCAGCAGTAATTTTTTTCTTCTTCCCAAAAGAAGTTTCTTCTTCTTCCTTGTGCTTCTGGATTGGATCGCATGCAGAGCTAACTAAGTAAGCTTTACTTTACTTTAACTAAGTAAGATTTCCGCATTTCAGCTCCATGATAAAGGTGAGGAGTACAAGGGAGCAAGGAGGAGGGTGCGGGTTTGGAGGTCCTTAGGCTAGTGTTCACAATCCAGCAAAACATGGTTTGTTGGATTGTCTGAAATGGGGGCACTGTCTGAAATTTGAAGGTGTACATTTAGCTATTGTGACCATTCGTCAAAAACAGAGCCATCCACCAAGAATTCATTTAATAATGAATTGTAGTGGATTCATTCATTCAAGAAATGGTTTCATTCATTCATTTGAAAAATTCATTTGGAGATTCATTTTCATTCATTTAAGAATACACTTGTAGTGGCCATCACTACAAGGAAGTAGCAATGACTTCCACAAAAAGGGCATCTATTATCTCCTGAAGAACCTGAATAATTCTCAGCCCAGTTATATTGCAAACTAGAGACAGCTGTTGTGCTTGTTTTGTTGTAAGTTGACTTTTATTTATATTAGTAATTAATTATATTTGTGCATTACCTAATCAAGCCACCTAATGGCACAGTGGGGAAATGACTTGATTAGCAAGCCAGAGGTTGCTGGTTCGAATCCCCGCAGGTAACCTATATTGGGCAGCAGGAATATAGGAAGATGCTGAAAGGCATAATCTCAAACTGCACAGGAGATGGCAATGGTAAATCCCTCTTGTATTCTACCAAACATAACCACAGGGCTCTGTGGTCACCAGGAGTTGATACTAACTCGACAGCACACACTTTACTACCTAATCAGGAATCTCTAGATGGTTTACAGACAAAACCATTACATTACATATACCAATTAAAACAAACCAGTTTTAGATCAATGACTGGGGAAGAAGGGTATACATAAATTCAGTTAAATAATTAATATTCTATTACCTACTACTACTAATGATTAATAATAGTTAATATAATATAATATAATATAATATAATATAATATAATATAATATAAGTATATCAGAAATATAATAGAGATAATAGACATTAGGATATTCTGTTGCTTTGCTGGCATAATAGGAACCTGATCTCAAGCTACCTAGAAATCTTTCATTCATCACCCAAGAGCCATTTTGTTCCATTTTTGCAGATCTCAGTACATCAAGCAAGCTATTTACAAATATATGCTTCTTAATTGAACCAAACAAAGGTACCAGATTTATTGTGATCCTTCCACATTAGTTACAAGCCTGTTAAGACTCCACTCTGGCACGATCTCCTTAGGTAGATTGTAATTCTGACATATTCAAACACCATGACAAGCCTATCTTTTAAAAAGACATTAGTGTGAGTGCCGTGGGAAAATACACCAAGGTTGTGGATGAATTGATATGATTTCCTTGATTGTATCTTTTTATTTATTAGGCATAATTTATGAGCACTGAAAAGCAAACTAAAATGAGTGATGACTAACTACAGCCAAAGCAATAAATCAGCTGGGCTGAAAGAAGTAGTGATTTTGATCGAATCTATTGAATTAGCTGTTGCCCTTAGCCATTACAGGTATTGGAAAGACCTTTTAATATCTGCTTATCTCTCTCCTGGGAATGTTTTAACTATCTCATTATGTACCCATAGGATACAAATTATTAAATTGTCTGCCTTTTGGAGTTAAACATGTTTGCATCTCATCTTCATTACTGACGCAATAGAATATTAAAAGGAACAAGGGTTGGCTGAAACTTTGATAACCGTTTTTTTCATGCCAAACTTCTGAAATATTTTATTTTATCTCTCCACTGCGAAGGGAACCAGTTCTGGAAGCTGTAGGATTAAAACACCTATTGTATCAATAGGACATATATGTTCCAGTGTAGACTTGCCCGATGTCATTGGCTATACAGATGTGAAGGCCTGGGGAAAATTGGAACCCTCCCCCATCCCCCAGATTTTCCTCTAAGGCCAGAGACAGAAAAATTTGACATTTTGGAAAATTTGGGGGGGAAATCCTCTGAAATATTTCTCTTAAAGGGCCTTAAATACTCATCTTTTAAACCTGGCATTTAATGCTATTTAGTTTTAATTGTAATTTTAATCAGTTTTTAATTAGTTTATGATTTTAATTATGTATTTTTGATTTTAGTGTAAACTGCCCTGAGCCACTTTAGGAAGAGCAGTATCGAATGAATGAAATGAAATGAAATGATTCACAATGTTTTACAAGGCATGACTGAAAGATAGTTATCTCTTCCTGCTTGTTGCTCTTACAAAATGTTATCACACTGCTGTTTAATATAAAGATGTTTTATGTAAGATGGTGAAAAATATTAGATAACTAGTGGGCCTGAGCACAGAGCATTTGCGCCTCTAGTTGGGCCCAGCTGTCCCCCCGCCACGCTGGCATGCCTGGCTTTCTGGCTGGCAGACCAGCCACTCCACACCGCCTCCGTACACCCGGGTTTCACCCACCATCCTCCTACCTCTTCCGGCCAGTGGGACTTTGCCCGCAGGCCTTCTACCTCCTGGCTGCCGCCATTATTTCTCTCAGCTTCAATGCTGGAACTCTTGCACGCTCTAGAGCATCTGTGCGCTAGTAACTTGTTTGCTCCCCTCACCCCCTGCCACAGCCCCCCTCACCTCAGAGATCTCCCCACCCTCACCTGAGCTGCACTCCTGCTCCTCCTCCTCCATCCCGTTCCTTCCATCCCCCTCACCCCTCTTGGTCATGGCTGCAGCATTGCTGATGCCTTTTGGCCAAGCTGCAGCCCCATAGACCTCCCCACCCTCACCCGAGGCCCACTTCTGCTCCTCCCCCCACAGAAGCAGCAGCAGTGGTTGACCGGGCTGTTCCTTGCTACTCCCACCGCCATGGCCGCTCATTCCCCTCAGACTGCTAACAGGTCCATGCTCATCCCTTGCCTGCCTCCCTCCCTCTGACAATGGCCTCAGTAGCTCCAAACAGCAGCAATGGTTGACTGCGCCCTTCCTTGCTGCCATGGCCACTCATTCCCCTCAGGCTGCTGACAGAACATCTTCTGACCAGTAACAGTTACATTCCAACTGACCTTAACCATCACAGGCTCCTCCTCCATATCTGCATATGGAATCCCCACTGCCCAATCACCATGGTGCTTCTGCTCTCACAGGCTCCTTCTCCCTATCTGCATATGGAATCCCCACTGCCCAATCAGGTGCTTTAGCGTGGGCGTGGCTTACCACATCCCCATGCATCCCCATGGTACGTCTACAGGAATTAATAATATAGATTACCATTCTAATCCAGTATAATATAAAGTTATATAGAACTTGCACATTCTAGTTGCGTTTCAGCCTTTGCCTCTCACAGAAGGCACAGTCAACTTAGTGGAGGAACACAGAGACCTAGCCTCTTCCTTGGGTTTTTCTTCGCTTGTGAGTAGCCTAGGGGCTGCAGTTTTCTACAGCCACTTTAGAGGGGGTCACACACACACACACACACACACACACACACACACACACACACCATTACTATGCAGAATGGGATGTTGTCTCTTTCTTCCCAGGGCAGAGTAGTTCATGTCCCACTTTGCACTGCAGGTGAAGCAAACAAACATTTTCATCCCTGCAAGACGGACTCCACCCCAGAAGACTTCTGAAATGTGGGGGTGGGGGGCTCTTTTTCACAGGGGGCAAAGAGATACACAAAATGGGTTGCCCCATTTTGGCTCCACCTTAGCTTTTACTTTATAACTGCAAATATGGGAAGCTGAGGAGAAAGGTGATTTAGAAAGGCTGTCAACCCCTCTCATTGTCTGAATTGTCCATATATGAAATAGGTGGGTCATGTGGGAGATTTATGTATATATGTAGTTAAAAACTTATAACCAACCTTACACCATATTCAAGGAGTGGCTAAGAATCTAAAAATCAGTCAACAATAAAAATTACCCATAGAAATATTCAAAGCTTGAAGTCTGAATAAAGTACTACACTATGCCACGAAATCTGATTTTAAAATATGTTTCCTGAAAGGTTAAAGGGGGAAGTGTTCTGCTCCACCTCTTTGGGGGAACAGATTCCAGAATCATATACTGGCAGAGCACATGATAAATTATACTGAGATGTTTAAATTTAGGTATTTTCTGCGTTAGCTCTGTTGTGTTAAAGCCTCTTCCTGCATCTTTGAAGGGAAGTCAGTGAATCATTGAACACTGGTGAGACTGAGGAATAGGGTCACCAAGGGAATGTCTGGGTCTTTCTTCTGCCAGACCATAAGACTAAGGTCTGAAGCACAATTGCTTGATATTTGCTGCTCTGGGTGCCCCTGTAGATCTGGGGTCATCTGGCTCTTCCAGGTGATTGCTGTTTGCCAGTCTCCAGGAACTGGACCCCACGAAGGCACATTTTTCAACCACCAAACAAGTTTCATTCACTAAGCCTAGAATTCTTCAGTTCTCTAAGTAGGTGGATGGATTCCACTGAGTTTTCCTTCTTTCAAAGTGCACTCTGGGCAGGTGGCCAAGAAACTGAAGATGAAGATGTCTGAATTACTGCTTGTGTAGATTAATCTGGAGCCCTCTTATGGCTTCCTTAAGCCTATGCACCTTCTCTAATGATGATAGAGATTTTGGCAGGGGTTTGCATCTGGGGTCTGCGCAGCATGATGTAAGACTAAATTATAAGGGAGGCAATATGTAGTCGGCAAATTCAAGGCTCGATTACTTTCTGTTCCTATTTTCCCTGCCATGGACCAGAAGGCATAGGCCAGAATCTATTGCTTGAAAGATATTTTAAGATTCTCATATGGGAATAATATTATTCTTTCTAAGTGCCGTATTCACCGTTCTGGAGGCGGCTGGGATTAACTAGTAGCCTAACAACAGGGTGGCTGGAATTAACTGGTAGGGTCTGTGCTTGTTGTCCAAAATATGTATGATCACATAGTTCTTATCTTAGCCCATGTACTCCTTAATTTAGACAAAATCGGATTCACATTGTTTTCTTTGTACTGTAACTATATTTCAGTTAGTGCGGTTGCCCCCAATCTAATATAGCGTATGAGCACACATTTCAAGTTGCATTTGTTTTGCGAAGTGCAAATGTTTCCAAAATAAAAGTTGACAGAGCTGGGCTGGCTTTGCACGCTACCTTGGGATTTTTATTGCTGTTTTTCTTCATGCTGTTCTGTGCAGAAGCACAGGTGTTCATTGCTTCCCTATATAATAAGTAACATCAAAGGCTGATGAAATGCGTGGTTTATGTTTTCTCTACCCAACCTGAGCACAGCATTCCTCCAGTGGCTGTTGCTAGTGTCTAGCTTTTTAGCTTGTGAGCCCTCTGGAGACAGGGAACCATCTATCTATATATTTAATTCTCCTAGACATACCCGTCGCTAATCCCATGTATGGCAGCTCTCGCGAGAGCTTGCAAGTGAGCTGATGATTAGCGACGGGGATGGCCAGCCACCAAGGGAGGAGAAGCAATGAACGGCCGGCTGCCAGTGGGTGGGAAGAGAAGTGGCAGTCTGGCAAACAGCCGGCCACTGGCGGGGGGGGGGGGGGCGGGGGCGAGAGAAGCAGCGGCCCAACAAACAGCCGGCCACAGTGGGGGAGAAGTTGCAGCCTGGCGAATGGCCAGCCACCAGGGGAGGACTAGGGATGCAAATGCTCTGTGCCAGGTCAGCTAGTTTCTTTCCCCCCCCTATGTAAGCTGCTTTGATAACTTTGGCTGAAAAGCAGTATATAATAGGGATGTGCAGAACATTCTGCAGTTGGAACATTCTGCCTTGAAATGGGCTGTTTTGAGTGCTCCAAGCTCGAAATGGAACACCCTTTAAAAGGAGGACCTGTTTCGAGCTTGGAACAGAATGACCCATTCTGAGGTGGAATGTTCTAACCTGTTCTGAGTGCCATTTTGCATGGTCAGCACCCGCGCACAAATGGCCAGCGGGCATGTGCAGAAGCCAAAAGTGTGCCATTTTGGAATCCAAAATGATGCTTGAAACAGGTCGGGATGTTCCGATGGAACATTCTGTACATTTTGCATTCCGTTCCAAACTCAGAATGGAATGCAAAATGCATTTCGTGCACACCCCTAGTATATTTTGTTTGTTTGTTCAATTTTTGTGCTGCCTGACAGAAGGCATCCCAAAGCAGTTTACAAAAGTTAAAATACAATAAAATTCCATAAACATCACATTTAAAACATTAAAATCAGTTAAATATTAAAAACAGTAAAAACCATAAAACACCAAACAAAAACAAAACCCATAAAAAAGACAAAAAGAAGCAAGAGAGCTGAGACCTGACAAACCCTAAGCAGTAAAAGCCTGAACAAATAAAAAGGTCTTTAGTTGGTTTTTAAAAGCAGCCTAAGATGTCAAAGAGCCGACATTCACTGGGATAATATTCCAGAGCATGGGGGCCACAACAGAGAAGGCCCTGTTCTGCATGCACAACAATTTAGCCTCTCTCAACAGTCAGCACATGGAGCATAGGGCCCCCTGACGACCTTGTTGGGTGGGCAGAAACCCTTGGGAGCAGGCAGTCCTTCAGGTATCCAGGGCCCAAACAGTTAAGGGCTTTAAAGGTAATAACCAGCACCTTGAATTGGATTCAGAAACAAATTGGCAACTAGTGCAGCTCTTTCAAAAGAGGTGCAATATGCTCTGAGCAAGTAGTTCCAGTGATAACCCTGGCAATTGCATTCTGCATCAATTTAAGTTTCCTAATATTTTTCAAGGGCAGCCCCACGTAAAGCACATTGCAGTAATCCAGCTGTGACATGACTAAGGCATGGATAACCATGGCCAGATCTGCTTTCTTGAGAAAGGGATCCAGCTGGCACACTAGCCAAAGCTGTGCAAAGGCACTCACCTGGTTGGATCAACTTATCCCTATTGGTTTTTCTACCAGCAGCACCTCTTTGTCTGAATTTAACTTCAGTTTGCTAGCCCATATCTATGCCATCCCCAGATCCAGCCCCCAGTTCAGTACATCCACTGCTTCCCTAGGATCTGATGTCAGAGGAAGGTAGAGCTGAGTATCATCTGCATATTGATGATACTTCAGTCCAAACCTCCTGATGATCTCTCCTAGCAGTTTCATGTAGATGTTAAACAGGATGTGGGACAATAGTGAGCCTTGCGAGACCCCAGAGGCGAAGGAGTCAAGCAAATGTCCCTCAGCACCACCTTCTGGAACCTCCCCACAAGAAAGGACCAGAACCACTCCAATGTACCTATACAATGTACCCCAATCCCTATACCCAAGAGGTCGTCTGGAAGGATACCATGACTGATGGTATCAAATGCTGCTGAAAGGTCAAGCAGAACCAACAGGGACTCACTCACCGTGTCTAGTCCCCAGCGTAGGTCATCCACCAGGGCAATCAAGGCAATTGCAGTCTCAAACCCAGAGCAAAAGCCAGATTGAAAAGGTCTAGATAAGATTGTTCAAGACTCTTTGCAGCTGCACAGACACCTCATGCTCTATCACCTTGCTTAAAAGGGGACGATTTGAAACAGGGAGATAGTTATCAAGGTTGATGGAATCAAGGGAGGGCTTTTTTAATAGTGGTCTTACCACAGCCTGTTTGAGGCTCGATGGCACCTTGCCCTCCCTTAATGTGAAGCATTAATAAGCATTAATAATTGGTTCCAACCATCTACTTGTTGCTTCCCTGGC
This sequence comes from Hemicordylus capensis, assembly GCF_027244095.1. Lineage (NCBI taxonomy): Eukaryota > Metazoa > Chordata > Lepidosauria > Squamata > Cordylidae > Hemicordylus > Hemicordylus capensis. Next base: position 417,120,188 of record NC_069657.1, read on the forward strand.
AGATTTTACTAGCCATGAAGGGCAAGGGTCCAGACCTCATGATGTTGCCCGTACCCTGCCTGGGATATTGTCCACTTCCTCAGACTGCACTAACTGAAAAGAATCCATCACAATTGGACCAGATGGTTGCCAAGGCACGTCTCCAAGAACTGCCAAAATCCTGGAGTCCAAATTGGCACGGATGCGAGTGACTTTTTCTGAGAAATGACAAGCAAACTGGTCACAGCAGGCTGTTGATGGTTCTTCTCCCATCATATGGGGGCCTGTGTGAAATGCACACTGGTGCCAGGCAACGCTGCACACAGCATTGCTGACACAAGCTCCCTGCATCTCACATACAGGGAGGAAACCACCGTCCGGCTGAAGGTGGTTCTTGAGGGGATTGTGGAGCTGGGCACAAGCATCTGGATAATCTGACAGAAGGGAGAGTTTTCGACCACCTGAAAAGGTTGGTCGTCAGTGTCCATCATCTGCCCTATGAGATGGGTGAGGAGATGTGGGTCCACATGACCAGGACACTTCTTGTCCATGCCTGTGTCCACTGCTTGACTGGCAGCATGCCCTGCTTCAAGGAAGCTGGTGTATGGCCCTTGTCAGCACTAGTCGCAGGAACACTAGGTGCACTAGCACTGTCAGCGGAAGCTAGGAGATCCAGGTGATGTCATTACATGGAGGTCATCCCCAGATGCTTGGCATCCTCCCCCCTGGCTGACCTGTGCCCTGCAGTGAACACAGCAAGCAGTGGTTGGGGCATTTTGAGGGGCTTCAAAATGCCACCAAACATCACTGCTCTGAGTAGCCTCTGACATCCTGGATGCTGTCTTGGGCTACCTTGGTGATGGTGGATCTGCTCGGGCCACTGGTGGTCACCCACTGCCATCACCCCCCCCTTCCACCCTGCATGCCAGAAGAAGTGCCTGGCTTAGGCTGAGGGGGCAGCTCCACCTCAGCATCAGACCCTTCTTCCTCAGAGTCAGATTTGGCCCTGGAGGATCCAGAACTGGACTCCGCCTTGTCTTGGGCATCTTCAGGGGGGCTCCACTGAGTGGCAAGAGAAGTGGGGGGGGGCACAAGAGAGAGGGACAGTCTGGCTGCACTCCCAGCTGTTAAACCCCTGCCTTCCACCCCCACCACGGAAGCAGTTTCCCTGGCAGGAGAGTCCCCCACACTTCCAGACTCCGCATGGGGTGGCAGCACAGGCGGTGCTCTCGGACCTGGACCTGGTTCAGTGGCAACAGGCTCCTACGGATAGGAGAGCCTTTGCAGCACCACCTTGCCGGAGGGAAAGAATTCAATGGGGGGTACTTGTGGGACACTGTGCCCTTCTCTCTGCCCCTTCCTCTACCAGTGGGACACCCCTGCCCCCCTCCTGACACCCTGCTCCAAGCCATGGTGCTCAGACATCTTCCCAATCCCCTGGGGCTTTTTTTAAAAAATAGATTTTTTCCCCATTTGGGTTCCATAAAAACCTTAATTAGACACACTTACCCACCCACTCCACCCACAACAACAACACAATAAAATGGGAGGGGCAACTAAAGGGACCCTGTGAAAACAAGAAACAACCTGTAAAAAACAAGGACAGAAAAAATACCTCCCCCAAACCCAACCAAGGAAGCCCTGTTCAATGAAAACTAAAGGCAAAGGGGACAACAAAAAACAATCACTTAACCCCTCATAGTCCTGCAGTCTTCTGCCCCAGATGCAGCACACACACACAGGCGGGGGGGGGGGATACCTGACCAGTGGTAGCAGCACAATCACCTGGGGTTGGGGGCAGGTGGGCAGCTGTGGGCTAAAACAAACAAATTAAAATAAACACTGAATAACAAAAAATAAAATGCTGGTGGGAAATTTGGGGAAACTGCTGAGGAAAAGGTGAGGGGGGAAATGGGGGGAGCCTAGGCCTGTGGAGAGGACAGGCAGCCCAGCCACTGCTGGAGCAAGCAGTGTGCGTTTGAAAGCAGCAGTAGGGTTTTGTTTTGGTTTTGTTTGGTTTTTTTAAATCACCGGCTCCAGAGAAAAACAGCAAAAAATCACCCCACCAGAAAAATCCAAAATGGAATGAACTAGGCGACAGAATCAACCCAGCCTCAGTAGAAGCGGACAGTCAATCAGCAAAAAAGAAGGGGGTGGGGTAATTTAAAAAATGAGCCAAAGGCCTGGGGCCTCCCTGGCTGTGGCTAGCTGGGCAGAGCAGGAAGAGACACTCACTCAAAATTACTTTAAAAAAGAAGGGGAGTTGGGGTGGAAGAAGCAAAACAAAAAACAAAACAAAAAACCAGCAGGGCACAGGCAGGACACAGAATCACAGGACCTCACGAGCAGCAGCAGAGAACAGAGACAGACAGAGGCAGCACTCCTGGGACAGCCAAAAATCAGCAGCCAGACAGCTCTCTCTCTCACACACCTGAGTGAAACAGAGTGATTTTGCAAGGCCAGGGTTGTCCTTTAAATATAAGTTGAATCTCCCTCCTTTGGAGCCCCTACCCTTGTCCCTCCCCCAGGGCCAATAGGGTACCATTTCTCCAGGACTGGCAGTACTGCAAAGCCTACCAGAGGGCCAGACACATCTGGCCAATCAGGGAAGCAGGAGCTCGGCAAATCACAGCAAGTGACACAAGTGTCACAAAATGGCCCCCAGAACCTAAAATGGCAACTACAGCCTTCAAGTCACTTCAAACCAGTTTGAATAGAACCAGGCTCTGTTTGGTTCGAACTCAATGCCCCGTTTGGTCTGGGTTTGAGGCTTCAACCTGAACTAGTCCAAATCCGAATTGTTTGCGCATCCCTAATCTGAAGCAGTGACTTTGCCACTTGAAACAGCTGCACTGGCCTACACTGGGCAAATGAAATGGAGGCGGAGAAAAAATGTTTCTTCGCCACCTCCACCACCATGGAGTAGTCCCTAAAATGGCCTCTAGCCCATGTTCGGTCAGATTAATTATGGGTCTTCCTCCAGCGTCACTCTAGCTGTTGTCTAAGTTGTTTGATTACCCTAAGCTCCCAGGAGAACCAAGGAGAGGAACAGGCTCCACTAAGCCAGAGAGGACGTTTAAGAACAACCATGTCAATAGCCTGGGCAGTTCTACATTCCAGAGATTCACCAGTAGGGGTTTGTGAGCTGGCCATTTGGCTGGGTCAGCTTTGGGTCAGCCAAACCAGGTCTGGTCCAGTTCAGCCATCAAGCTCGGTGAGTATACTTGTAAAAGGGAATCATCACCGGATTCCCCTTTATAAGTAAAAGGAATTCTCTTCCAAATGGAGGGGGGCAAGGGAAAGTAGTATTTACCTTAAAAATTAAGATGGCAGTGTCAGTGGAGACATAGGAGGCAGCGGGGGCTCCTCCACCACCCCCCGCTGACCTCCCAAATAACAGTCTGATCCGACTGCATGCACAGAGGCCCGAACCGTGCTGCACCCAGCTCAGACTTTCATTTGGGAGGCCAGCGTGGGTGTGTGTATGTGTTTTGAAGGAGCCCCTATTCCTGCCTCCGATGTCTCCACCACTGCCAATGCTGCAGCAACCTCTGCCATCCCCACCGCCTTAATTATTAAGGTAAATACTACTTGCCCTCTCCCCCACCCCCCATTAGTGTAGGGAATTCCCTTTACTTGTAAAGGGAAATCCTCACCAGATTCCTCTTTACAAGTATACCCTGTGAGCCGGTTCTTCAGGGCTGGGCTGGTTCGAACTAGGACTGCCTGAACTGGGCCGGCTTGTTGTTGAGCTCAGATTGAAGTCTGCCAGCTTGCACATCCCTGTTCACCAGGGCCTTGACAGAGACACCTGACCATTTCTGGACACTGGAAACTCCCCAAGGGCAGTCTGGAAACCGAGCGGATCCATAAGCCTTCAGGGACGGACCATTCTAATTGGTCCACCAACCCTGCAGAGATTGGTTGAAGCAGTCAAACTAAACCTCACCAGATGGTGATCTGTCCGTGACAAATAGTCGTTCATGTTATATTTGTTGATATTATAGTTTTCTGGTTTAAAATCTTAAAGTGTAGTTTGCATTTCTGAGCCTATTATTTGGTTTATGAATACGCATTATTATTATTTGGTAATTTTTTTAGAAAGGATTGCTTTACTTGAAGTGGCTTTTGCACTTTTTCATTGATTTGGACCACCATTCTCTTCAGCACTAGCAATGCTTAAAGTGAGCATGATGCTTGAAATAAACTGCATTTGTAGACAGCTAAAACTTTTATGTAGAACAAAGATGGCACTGATATCAGAGGTCTTCCTTTTTAAAAAATGAGTGATTTGACTTCTGGAGATCATGTTTGGGACATTTTTCATAGATCAGTGCAGTACAATGAACTAGAACTGCACCAGCCGCTGTTACCTGAATCATATCTTACAGTAATAGTGATGTAGCTGTGATTGTTCAGTTGCAGTTGAATCTAGAATGTCTAGATTCAAACCACCTTGAGATTGTTTTTGATAACTGCCTTGAGATTGTTTTTAATGAAAGGCGGTATATAAATTCAACAATAAAAATAAATAAATAAATAGATTCCCAAAGCCTATAATGGGTCTCTTGAAGCCTTACCTTTCTGAAATGTTTTGAATTTCTTGGCTGTGATTTTAAAAGACTAGAAAGCTATGTCTGTTTTCTATTTAAAGTGAAATGCAGATTTATTTATTTTAAAAAAACAACTCCAAACATATAGGAGAGATCACATAAGAGCATGTTTTACAGCAGTTAGAACTGCTCGATATGAAAGCTTACTAAGGAATACTTAATACTAAAAATCACAGACAGTCCCCTTGTATTGCCATTTAGATCTATCATTCTGATTGATCACTGTGTGTTTCGCTATTATTGAGCCTAATTTAACCCTATACACTCGCACATCCATCTACTCCATCTATTGTACCTGACATCCTACAAATTACTTACTCATGCAAATGATGACCTAAGTTGACCTTTTATGCTATTCGTGTTTAATTATACAAATGGTATTTGATAAATAAGATTATACATCCTTCCATGTGTTTATTCTCTCCTTGATGAAAGTGAAATTTAATTTTCATGCAGATTTGTTGGAGGCCATGTTTAATAAGTGCTGAGTTTTGTATAGTGTGCATATCACCCTGGTTTTGGGAAGCTGACAAAACCAAAATCAGTAGGTGCAGTTCAAACAGAAGAGCAGTTTTTGATTCGGCCCAGTTCTAGACTGGAAACAGAATGGAAACAACATGTGTATTGAATTAATATCACAGTGAATAAGCAGTGTGAATAGCAGAAGAGGTGCTGACTTAAGTGTTCTTTTTAAAAGGATGATTTATATTCAGCAATAAGTTAATGTTGCTATGTGATCAATTGCATTAATATCATTAACAACTGTTGCCCTTTGAAAAACACAGTTGCCTTCAGTAACTATGCTTTGTTTCAGTGATGGAATGTAAGTAAATAGAACCTCAGAAATATGCTGGTTCTAGTAGTGTACCACAGTATACCACCCTGTCTACACAGTGCTCTAATGAATTGTTCAAGCCAGCATTGATGGTTGGCTTGTGTCTCTTTTATTTTTATGTTTAAAAGAAAAAAGGTCTGGCAGCAGTTACATTGAAATTTGAGTTAGGAACAAAGGAAGCTGCCATATACTGAGTCAGACCATTGGTCTATCTAGCTCGATATTGTCTTCACAGACTGGCAGCGGCTTCTCCAAGATTTTAGGCAGGAATCTCTCTCAGCCCTATCGCTCTCTTTAAGGAGAAAAACGTCCCTTTCCATTTATGGGAAACAAGGTGGTGCTTATACCATCAAGTACTACCACTTAATGCGGCTAAGCCATGGCTCCCAGAGGACCAGCAAGAGTGCCCTAAAATCACCTGCAAACAGAAAGCTAGTGAGCTAGGTAAAACATTCAGGGAAACCCACTCACATTTCTTAAAAGAGTGTGTGGTAGCCAAAAGAGTGTGGCAGGGAGTAAGCAAGCTGTTAAGCAAGGCCTGATCTGGAAAAACAGACGTGGGAAGAACTAACCTCGGGTTTGAGCGATAGAACCTCCTTTCGAGGTCCCAGAAAGAAACCTTCAAGGAAACGGGACGGAACGGGTGCCCTCATACTAGGGAATTGGAATGTTCCCCTTCTCGTAATCAGGTTAGTAAACCTGTATGTCATTTATGCAATGCTCCTGCATAGGAATAGGGAGGGAAGACGCGACCAAGAGGTTCACGTGGATGAGACAATAAATCTCTTCTGGAAAAGTGTGTATGGTTATGTGCAAAAAGACAAGAGTACCTCTTCTAAACAGCAATGGAACAAATTATGGAAATGGACGTTGGACGTAACCCCCCCGATTACCTGATGTGCCTTGAAATCCCCCACCCCCGAGTTACAGTACTGCCTGCATATACTTCATAACCTTGTGGGTTTCCAAATCCTTGTGTGTAAATCTTTGTAGATATATCATGTACAAACAACCACTTTGTATATAATTGTGCTTTGGCAACGTACTGTATGCTTTGGTAGTTTGCTGGTTCAACAAAAAAATCTTGTCCTATTTTTAAAAAAAATAAAAATCTTGTCCTATCTTGGAGAAGCCAGGGAGGGATCTTGAAACCTTCTGCTCTTCCCAGAGCAGCTCCATCCCCTGAGGGGAATATCTTGCAGTGCTCACACTTCTAGTCTCCCATTCATATGCAACCAGGTCAGACCCTGCTTAGCTAAGAGGATAAGTTATGCTTACTACCACAAGACCAGCTCTCCTCTCCTGATATAAATGCTTTCTCCACAGAGTGTTTTAGGCCTGGGTTACCACACTTGCTCAGACTGGTGTCAGCTATCACAGTCAGTTTGCTTTACTCAAGCTGGAGAATTAGCTCTGAAACCAATTTGCAAGTTTGCAATAAGGAAGGATTGTAGTCTAGGCACAGGCAAATATCAATGTTCGAGTACTTGTGGTGCAGCAATGGACTCAGAGAGGCTGTTTTCACGCGCAGCCAAGACTGGGCTAAGAAAGCCAAGCTTGGTCTTGGCTGCTCATGAGACCCACTGGGATCATGCCCAATCCCAGCGGCACTTTGGCGGCAAACTCACCTACAGAGCTAGCCAATTAAACAAGGTTAAGGGAGTGAGCATTCTCTTATCCCCATTTTCCTGATTGTGTGCAGCACCATTGTGCGCAGCAAGGTTGATGAGCACCCAGCCATCGCTAGAGGTATCTCCACAATGCACCACACTTCATGTACTTCTGTGGTGCATTGTGGGAGTTCTGGGAGCTGGGATGATACGTCCCAAGCCCTGCACCTCCACACTGCTAGGGGTCTGGGCCCTTGGGATTGCATGCCCAGACACAGCAGCCGGATCATTTGAGGGGAAGGCAATCTGCTGCCTTCCCGGCTGCCCTCCCAGAAGCCCTCCCACACGATGGTGAGAAAGGGCTCAGAGACTAACTAGGCTTGTGAAAACAGATATGAAGTTTATTGAAGTGATAGAAGCACCATGAAAAACAGGAGTGTTTGGCAACCAGTGACAAGAATACAAACTGATTATGTGGGCAAAAATTCAAGGAACTCAAATACGATCAGGCACAAGTATGTGCACAAACCAAGAGAGAGAGAGAGAATGCATTAAGCCTGGGGTTCTCCAAGAATCAACACCATCCTTCAGATGACTGGCGAATGCAGTCCTATTGGGGTGGGGGATTAAGGGGGGGGGATTTCCAGCTGTAGCTTCAGTCAGAGTTGGCAACCCTACTCAGAATTTTACAGCTTGGATGTTATTCTTGTTTTGTTGTGTTAGAAATATTTACTAAAATATAAATGTTCACAATAAAGACTTGATTAGTGCCATATATTCCGTAAACAAACATTCTTCATACTCTTAATCGTTCATACTATTTGTGTTTTTAAGGTTTGGTCTGTTAATTCAGCAGGCCGGGCTGCTAGTAGCTGGACCCAATGTAGGACAGGCCCAGCTCCTCCTCAAGGCCTTCATGCACCTCTGTTTGATAAAGTGGCATCTACTTTAGCAGTGGTGAGCATCAGCCCTCCTCTTAAGCCAAATGGAATAGTCAGTCTCTACAGGCTATTCTCCAGTAATACCAAAGGAAAAGATGTGGTGGTGAGTATCCACAGAGCAACTTCTCTTGGAACAGATGGAATATTGTTTGTATTTTGAAAAACCTTCACTATTATCACTATTTTCCTTAGTCCTTTACAATTATTCTTCACATAATTACACATATTGCAGCTAGTCCTCCTGAAATGGATGTATGCTTTCAACACCCCTTACTCCCCCCACCCCACCAGAATAGGAGTATTATACATAAGAAATTAGGATTCACCAAATCTGTCATCTTTGAGCGATGTATTCTAAATGTGTCTAGTAAATGTCCCCGTATGATTTATTTTCTAATTGCAGGATTTGGGAGTACTTTTGTTTATGTATCTCTTCATCCCTAAACCTGAGTATAAAATGTTATCAAAAACCTACCTTTTATGTCAAAATTGTTTTCAGGTCAACTGGATATGAAAATGTCTTCCTGAATCAGACCTCTTCTTTATAGAAGAAGAGGTCTGATTCACCAGGTTGGTCTCTGGGTCATCTCGGAGAGACCATGTTACTCCTTTACTGATGGAGTTACACTGGCTGCCAATAGGTTTCCAGACAAAATACAAAGTGCTAGTTATAACTTACAACGCCCTAAACGGCTTAGGCCCTGGGTATCTAAGAGAGCATCTTCTTCATTATGAGCCCCACCGCCCATTGAGGTCATCTGAGGAGGTCTGTCTCCAGTTACTGCCAACTCGTTTGGTGACTACACAGAGACGGGCCTTCTTGGTCACTGCCCCGAGATTGTGGAATGCGCTTCCTGCTGAGATACGATCCTCCACATCTCTGGCAATTTTCAAAAAACACCTGAAAACCCATCTTTTCACCCAAGCTTTCTCAGCTTCCTAATATTTTTGAGTATTAATCTCTGGTTATTTTTAAATTGCTAAAGTGTTTTTAAGTTTTTGTATATGTTTTTAACTGGTTTTATGGTATTGTAAACCACCCAGAGACTAAAGTTTGGAGCAGTATACAAAACAAACAAATATATATATATATGGTCTTCAAAAGGCCTTCAGACCTTTCTCTTATTCCTCTTTAACCCCTGCTCACTAGGCCAAGCAGCACCTTTTAGAATGACGGCTCTTTTCTGTTTAACAGAGGGACAGCAACTGTCCCTATTCACCCCAGTATAGTGTCTATTCCAGTAGCTGATTCTGGTGACTCTTGTGTTTCTTTTTAGATAGTGAGCCCTTATCTCAGTCTTTGCTTTGTAAACTTCTTGTTGGAAAGTGGCATATGATTATTTTAAATAATAATAATATGGTCCAGGAACATTGAAGATCTACTTTTGGCTTCATCTCCTTTGCAGATTTGTTGTCTAGGGAACTGCAGCCTTCCATAATACATTCCTCGCTTGTTTGATGTTGTGATTATGTCATATGTGAAATAAACCAAAAAGTAATTTTACACATTATGCAGAATGAGATGGTAGACAGCAAGGATAGAATTCTGGACCATACCACTGTTAATGGGACTGCCCTGGCATGATTGGTGAACACCCCAAAATTGTGTTCATGTGGGGAATTAGTGAGCTGAGGTGGAGCAGTTCCACGTCAGAATAATTTTTGTGCAAAGCGTTGGTTCTGGGAAAATGAACTGACAGAGAGGTTGAAATTCAAAAACAAACAAGGTTTTATCGTAGGATAGGGGTACAGTGGAATAAGAAAGTTGATTAAAGCAATATTACTACTAAAAATATGTTACAAGATTAACCAGCAAAGAGGAAATTTAGCATAGTGTCCAAATTAAAATAACATCCAGGCTGGCTAGAGAAAGGAGGCTTGAGAGAAACAGGTTTTTCGATTTAAAAAGAGAGCAGGGACAGGGAGCCCGGGTTGCGGGGGCAGCAATTATTTAAAAAGCCTCGTCCTTCGTTTTGTGGCGATTAGACCCTTGTGGCTCTGGTGCAACCGAAGGATGTCTTTCCTCAGGGATAGAACCAGGTGATGAAGAACCAAAGACCGCTTAGTTAGGTAGCAAGGGTAAATCACAAATATAATAATAATAATAATAATAATAATAATAATAATAATAATAATAATAATAATAATAATTCAATTTCTATACCGCCCTTCCAAAAATGGCTCAGGGTGGTTTACAAAGAGAAATAACAAATAAGATGGCTCCCTGTCCCCAAAGGGCTCACATTCTAAAAAGAAACACAAGATAGACACCAGCAACAGTCACTGGAAGTACCGTGCTGGGGGTGGATAGGGCCAGTTATGCTCCGCCTGCTAAATAAAGAGAATCACCACGGTAAAAGGTGCCTCTTTGCCCAGTTAGTAGGGGTAACTGCCTGTTTTCGTGCCCTCCTAGCAGCAGGGCAAGCTGGATGGATCGGGCCAGGCAAGAAGGCTGATCTGGAGGCTGGAAGCATGATTGGCACGCAGAGCAAGACCTGGATAGGTGTTATAGTGGGTGTCAGGTCTGGCGTCCCAAACATGGGTGACCTCAAGGAGCAGAAACCAAATGAAGTACACTGGTTAAGAAACCAGCCCAAAATGTGTCCTGAGTCAACATTCCAGCTTCCCTTCTTTCCTGTTCCGGGGAATCTCAAAAGCTTCCATTGTCTGTGCTTGCTGTGCTGGAATTACAGCACAATGATTTGAATAGGTCAAGAATACCTTGTTTGTAAATGGAGTGAATGAACGTGCAAACTCAGTATATCTTAGGTTGGAAGAACCTAATCAGTATTTTAATGAGTACACCTCTGCGTGTCTATTGCCCACTTAGCTTTCTTCTGATAGGAAGGGAGTTGCATCTCAGAGCCTTATCTGACCTTCCTGCTGAAGTGATTTAGCTTGTTTGAGGCAACTGCAGAGGAGGGGAAGTAAGGGAGCCAATCTTCTAACTCCAGAGACATTCCCAAACTATAGGGAAAGGCGCGAAGCTGATCCCCTTGCATTTCACTTGGCGGCTGTTAAATATGGGGGCAACTGTCCCACTGTCTTCTTAGTGACTGGTCCCCAATATGCCCACAAACGGGGAGCTCATGATCCCGTGAGACTCCTGAGCATGTTAAGAGTGAGAACACACGACTGTGGTCTCAGCCATAAGCAGGGAAGCTTCTGGGAGCCCGCAGAAGAGCAGTGCTAGCAACACCACTTCACAGTGCAGGTTGGTAAGGACATGTTCTGGAATATTCCTTTTTTTAAAAAAAAGCCTTCCTGTACATATCAGTAAACTAGCACTTCAGGAATAAAAGCCTGATAGGCTAGTTTGTTAGATGAAGGGAGCTGATTTTTTTACTTGCGAGAGCATTGAAACAATATAGTGCTGCAAAACATTTCTAATTCACTCTGCATCATGTATAGAATGGCTCTAACTATGATGTTCTGTATGTTGGACTACGTACTTGATCTGGCTTACTCCTTCTGCAATGGCTTGATGTGAAATGTTCTGCCTCTGTCTTATCAGCTGTCTGAAGGAACATCCACCCAGCAAACAATCCATGGACTCAAGCCTTTTACCACCTATTCTGTTGGGGTAGAGGCCTGCACTTGTTTCAACTGCTGCAGCAAAGGACCAGTGGCACAACTCACCACTCAGCCAGCCCCGCCCTCTGAACAGCCTCCTCCTTACGTACGAAGCATGACTTCGAGGAATGCTTCTTTACAGTGGGATGCACCTCGGGAACCCAATGGTATTGTGAGAAGGTAACAACAGGAAGATAACTGAGAGAGCTATTAACACTAACAAGAACGTACCAATGATTTTTAAATGGCTCCCTTTCATTTTCTGTCCCCCCTTCACAATGCACATGTAACACCAATAACAGATTAGAAATGCAAAGATGCTTTTGTTTGAGTTATGTGTAAAAATGCCCAGGGATTGTCAGATTACCTAAGCAACACAATGTGCATTGATGTCAAAAAAATCTTCTAGTATTCAATCTCCTAGTGGGAGATTATGGTCCAAGTCCAACAGAATACACACTTGTAAGAGAAGGTGGAATCTTACTGATTAGTTGTTTAGTAAAGGTGGGGACTGAATCTAGCTCCCCATCCAAACATGGGATGGTGGGATACCAGCTTTTTATTGGTTTACTTATATGTAGCTGTTGCTGCCAGATTGGGCTGGAGACTCATGTGTGCAGCATCAATTTCCCCATATTATTCCCCATCTTGCTAGGGGATCTTCTTATATACTGTACATAGAAAATATACTTCTGTGTGTATACAGCACTTGCAGGGCATATAAATGAATAAATTAGCTATTAGTCACCATCATAAGCCCTATAAACCACTATGTTGTATGTGCATACAGATGTCTATATGTATAAAGATATACATGTATATGTTTTTGTGTGAATGACTATACATGCATTCTTTTTAAAAGTAAACTTGGGTATAGGCCCCCTCAATTAGAGGGTTTAGATAGTGTCTGTATGCGCGTTGAATATAATGTGTGTATAACTTGTATATGTGTACAGGTTGTGCATTGAACAGAGCTTGTGAATCGGGCTATAGTGATGTCATCTGAACTAGCAAATATGCCATCTGTTTTTGGTGTGCTGTTGATGCCACCAAACTTAAATTTTCTTAGACAAATCAGGAATGAATATCAGTGCCTAAGAAAAATAAGCAGATAAATTATCCTCTTAGACATTATCAGGATATAGGCACTAAGTGTCTAGAAATTTGTTGTTGGTGCCTAGGAGTTTGAAATATTTTGTGCAGATTTGTGTAGGGCTAGTATTCAAATATTTGGGCACTTTAAAAAATGATACTGGTGCTTAGGAATTTGAAATATACCTGTTGGCCCTGGGCATGCAGAGCTAATTGCTTAAAAACTATCACTTTAGCACTTACTAACTTACTTACTACATTTATATATTGCTCTTCCTCCAAGCAGCCCAGAGGGGGTAAACATGCTTATGTTTATCCTCAGAACAATCCTGTGAGGTAGGTTAAGCTGAGAGATAAGTGACTGGCCCAGATTCACCCAGTGAGTTTCATGGCTGAATGGGGAGTTGGACTCAGGTCTCCCCTGTCCCAGTCCAGCAATCTAACCACAACCCCACAAGCACTTCATTTCAACCAAGGAATAAAATTTAGTTGTAAATAATCTTTTATGGATGTGGGTTGACATTTCATGCGTGGTACACCAGTATTCGGGATTCACTGGGGCTGCTGCACAGTGGGGAAACCAGCCCCACAATGTGTTATGCAATGACTTAAAACAGCATCTGTGCAGTTGTGCAGTGCTGTTTCCATTGGGTAAGCCACCTGGGATCACAACCCTGTTTCGCAACACCATAGGGACTGCCTTTCACATTTTGCAGCAGCCCTGTTGGCTTCCTAACGTGGATGTACCATTGTGTAGAATGTCAGCCATGGATTAGAATGCTGACTGTGGCATACAGTACTCTGAAGCAGTTAAGTTGGGGGCTCTCTCTTTGATCAGCAACTAGATTCTAGATAATAAAGGTGAACTTGTGCTTACTAATGAAGCAGTAACTCTGCCTTCTCCTTCAGGTATGAGCTTCACATGTACACATCCTGCCCCCCTCGCCATTTACAGCCAACAGAAAGGACTTGTCAACCAGGCCCTGTTGAAGTGAAATACACAGGAGATTTCCAGAGTTCCAATGTGAGTGATCTGCAGCCTTATACAACCTACAACCTGAGAGTGGTGTCCTACAATTCAGTAGGCAGTACTACTTCAGAATGGATCAGCTTCATGACCAAAAAAGAGGGTGAGTTTACAGAGGCAAGTATAAGACATGAACTCTTCATCAAATCGCCACATTTTATTCTGCTGATGACCCGTAAAAGAGCATTTCTCCCAGGATACATTAAAACTGCCCTAGTGGCATGGTTCCTGCCATCTGCATGGTTCCTCCATCTATGTGATTTCTCTTAACAGTGCGTAGTAGAGCCACTTTAGCCACATTTTGACTTAGTAAACCTTGCAATGCAGATTGCAGAGTGGACCAGAGCAGTGAGTGAAGCACACGTTAGTCTCAAGGCCAGCAATCATCGCAGCAATCACCAAGAAATATTACACACACAGAGATAGCTGCCACTGTCCATTTCTCATCACCACACTATCTCATAAACAAAACAAGCCACAACTCAAGGAAGGCACGTTCTTGGGCAGAACCCAAGTTCTGCCTTTGTCAATCTGAGATCGAGCAAGACCAGATAGTTATAGTAGAAATAGCACAGCCTATAATACTCGGTGCTTAGAAAAGAAAACTACATTATCAAACCTACCTACCTCCTGTCCTGATGTACCCTCTTCTTCAAGAGAGGCACAGTATAAAGGCTATCTCTCTGGCTCCCAGTCCCTATGAATACATTTTGAAATGGGGTTGTTCAGTTCCGAGTTCAAAACAGACCTTTTCTTTTAAGTGTGTTCTGTTTCAAAGTTGAAGCCATCCTGCAATTTCTCCCCCAAAGAGCAGTACAAATCATATGGTTGGTGGAAAGGATTTACCATTGCAATGTTCCACTAAAAAAACTCCCTGCACTAATCAGCCTATAAAACAAATCTACTGGTAAGCAAAGAATTATAGCAAATCTAGCCACATTATGGCTAATGTGATCATTTTGCCTTTGGAAATTATTATTTGGCAGAGTCTTCAGTTTATATTACCTGGCTGGGAGTTTACACCGTCATATTTCAATACATTCATATTATCTTTAATAGCTTAATTTAGTGTTAAAGTTACTAAAAATTAGTGACTTGAAAAGTAGACTTTTCTGCAGCTTTTACTACAATGGTTTTGCAGTGAAGGGTTGGCTTCCTAAGAGCTATAATTCCAGATCACACCGATTATATAGTCTAGGTAGTTAATGATTGTATTAATTTATTCAGCTTGTTAACTCCACCAACCCCTCAGATTTGTAGAGTGCATTCTGTGGTTCTTTGTTAGGCTTTCTTCAGTGTGTTCGTCAGGATTTATTTGTTTGTTTGTTACATTTGTACACCGCTCCAAACTTCCGTCTCTGGTTGGTTTACAGCAACATAAAACAAATTTAAACAGGAATTAAAACCTTAAATCAATTTAAAACCACACGTCTAGTTAAAAAGCTTGAGTGAACATATGTGTCTTTAGAGACTTTTAAAAAGTTGTCAGAGATGGGGAGGCTCTTATTTCATCAGGGAGCGCATTCTAGAGTCTTGGGGTGGCAACAGAGAAGGCCCGTCCTTGTGTAGACACCAGACAAGCTAGTGGCAACTGCAGACAAACCTCTCCGGATTATTTCAATAGACGATGGTGGCGCATAGTGAAGAACATGTTCTCTTAAATACCCTGGGCTTAAGGTGTTTAGAGCTTTATAGATTATAATAACCACGTTCTATTTTACCTGGAAACTTATTGGTAGCAAGTGTGCTTATTTTAATTTAGGAGTAATATGGTCTCTTCAAGATGACCCAGAGACCAACCTGGCCTCCACATTCTGTACCAACTGCAGTTTCCAGACTATGCACAAAGGTAGCCCCACATAGAGCACATTGTAGTAGTCACATCTGGAGGTTACCAGCATACTGTATGTACCACTGTTGTGTTTATTTCAATAAATGGACGTAGCTGGCATATCAGCCGAAGCTGATGGAAAGCACTTCTGGCCACCACCTCACCCTGAGACACCAGGAAGAGGTTTGGATCCAGAAGCACACCCAGACTGTGTACCTGTTCCTTCTGGGGAAGTGTGACCCCATCCAGAAACAGCAGATCAAAATCATCTCCTGAGTTTCGACCCCGCACAATAAGTACCTCTGTCTTATTTGGATTCAGCCTCGGTTTATCCAACATCCAGCACATCATGGCCTCCAGGCAGGCATTTAGGGAGGTTATGGCTTCTCCTGATGATGTTGACATGGAGAAATGGATTTGGGTGTCATCAGCATACTGATAACACCCTGCACCAAATCTCCTGATGATCTCTCCCAGTGTTGTACTTTGGGACATTCGTCCTAGAATGTGCTCACATTCTTAAAGAAGCCATTGGTGGTTTGTTCACTTTCCTCCTTACTTTAGGACAGAGCCAGAAGCATGACAAATGAACATGCTTGCTCCATATCTATGAATTTGTTTTCATATAACGTAGTATTTAGGGACCAGTGTTGGATTATTTATTAATGCATTATGCTATTGGCTCATTATCTGGAACAGATAGCTGATAGTAAGGCTTTTAAAAAGAAACCGATCTTCAAAAATAATGCATTGAGAGGGAAAATAAAAAGCATAAAAATAAAAAGTTCTGAAAATGACATAATTATTTTCTAAAAGTAGAGTTGGAGAGAGAAAGAAAGAGAAATACAGACTCCACTGAGCGTAAACATCAGTGATAAGTGGTGAGAAATTTAGACCATTGTAACAGTCATTGCTGAGGCTGACCCTAGGATAAGTACTGCTGTGGGTGAGGACTGCTTTCAGCATCCTCCCACCCCATCCTGGTTAGTTTATCAATGTTGCCAAGTTGTGTGGCTTTTGCAAGCTCAGATGGGCACTCCCTTCAGGTAGACCCCTGGTGCCCAGTTCACCTACCCACCCACCAGGCCAGCCCTGATTACAGTATAATTGGTACTGGAGTATCTGCCAAAATTTAAATCTTTGATTAATGCCTCATTGATTAGTCAAGAGCTACTATAAACCTTCATTTACGAGGAACACTTTTATCTGGAGCCTGTATGTTGGATATCTCTGTGCCCATTTTGCTAGGAATAACAATAAATCAACGTAAGTGAAATGCTTGATTTGGCTGTAGTCAGTCTTACATATGATTTGACTGGCTAGCAGGACTGGGATCCTGGATCACAAACGGCACCTGTTCCTTCTCCTGCCCAGCCACTTGGGCCGGCAATAGTAGTAAAGAATAGCAGCAGCCGCCACCAGAGTAGGCAGTGGCAACTCCAGGTTGTCACCATCATCTACTCTGTTGCGCTCTCTTGCATACCCAGACACCAGCTCTCACCTCCAGATAACCGAGGAGGAGGAGAGGGAGGAGCCACTGTCGCACAAGAGGCTCATGAAGGTGGTCCTGCCTGAGGCAACCTGGAACTGACAGTGGAAGCTAGTTAGGAAATGCTGGGGCACATCATCAGAACAGAATGCAAAGATGTCTGGCCTCAACCCTTCATCTCCCACTCTTCACCCTATCAAGCTGATGTCACTAGGCAAAGAGCAGTATGTAATTTAATGATTAAGCTACCAACTGGGAGCCCCTGCTTCAAATGTCCCTTCAGCCATAAACTCTTTGGGTGGCTTCTTGAATCAGACTACTATATTTTAGCCTCAGCCCCAGACAACTATATGGGGGGTCGTAATACTAAGGCACTTAATTGTCAGGGGGAAGCCAAGATAGGGGCAACACAACTAAATGTAGGGGGAGGGTTGCCATATTCTGGCTTTCCAAATCTGGGTGCTTAATTTGCATATTATGTAAATCGGCTTGAAAATAATTCTTGAGCAGAATAGTGACTGCACATTTTGCTCCGTAACTCCACTACTACAAGGGCTAGAGCTTAGTTTTTTGTTTTTAAATGAAAACTGAAATCTGGGCAAATCTGGATGGGCTAAGCAATCTGGGTGAGCTGCTTAAAATATGGATGAAACCCAGAATTCCAGGGGGCATAGCAACCCTAGGGTGGGGGGTGAGGGGGCAAGGTAAAGGCAAGCATGTAGAAAAGAGTCAAACAGACTGGGCATAATTTGGAAACAGGCAGGGCAGGGCAAGGCAAAGGAAACACAAGTCAGAGAACAGAGCCTTGGCACAGCCAACGGCTCTAACTGGAGCTGTTGCTAGCAGGGCTCTTCTTGACTCTTTTTCTGTAGGGGCTTCTGGGAGGTTGGAGCCAAATCAAGAAGGAGAACTTGCATTCAGAGATGGGCTGGGGCTGAAGAGCTCTTCCTGACACTCGCATTGTACCTTGTTGTTGTGAGGATTACTGAGCTAATAGATATGGAGCATATTGAACACTCTAAAACACTAGGTATAAATGCTAGGTATTAGGATGTCCCTTCTCTCACCAATTGCAGCAGCCCACTTGCGACAAATTGATTCTCCACAGAAGTCTTCTTTCCTCTCCATGGTTGAATCAGAAAATGGCTCTAATGCTAATATTGATGTACTGAGTCTCTGGAAGCTAAAGAGGCATTTCCCCCCCACCCCCAATTTATAAATTAACTCCCTTTCCTGTTTTCTTTTGCCAGTACCACAATACAAAGCTCCATTTACTGTTGTCAGCAATTTATCTACAATCTACCTTGACTGGAGTCACACCTTCCTACTGAATGGGCCGTTGAAGGAATATGTGCTAATGGAGGGAGGGCAACGCATCTACAGTGGCTTTGACACCAGCCTGTATTTGCCAAGGACATCTGACAAAAGTCAGTTTGGGTTTCTTTCTTTGCTGTTTTAGTGTCCTGTGCTGTGTCTGGTGTGTACCTACTTATATGGAATGTTAATTTATGCAAAGCAGGCCTACCAGCTAATATACTATCATGGAACATGTGTATAAATGTATGGCTTTTTCCCTGCAGGAGTTATTGCAGGGGTTTCCAACCTGTGGTACTCCAGATGTTGCCAAACTACAACTTCAGTCATCCCAGCCACAATAGCACAGAGGTTCCCAGCCTGTGGTACTCTAGATGTTGCCATCTTGAAATGGGGTACATGACATCATCACAAACCATGCATTTGAAGTGTCTCTATGTGTCCCTACAACTGTACCAAATTTTGTCCAAATCTGTTCCCACTTGCCCCTCAAATGTTCACATGTCTGCCATCTTGAAATGGGGTGGATGACATCATCACAAACCATGCATTTGAGGTGTCCCTATATGTCCCTACAGCTGTAGCAGATTTTCTTCAAATCGTTTAGGTAGTTCACAAGTTAGCCCTCTTGTGCTTCAAACATTCAGGTGTCCACCATCTTGAATTGGGGTGGATGATGTCATCACAAACAAGAGGGTTGAGGTGTCCCTTTGTGTCACTCACTACAACTGCACCAAATTTGGTCCAAATTGGTTAGGTAGTCCAAATGGACTATATTAAATTTTGTACAGCCAACGTCACCAGGGAAAAGCATGTAAAGATGTATCCAAACAGGAAGCCCTGGATGACGGGGGAAGCTCGGGGGCTGTTGAAGGCCAGGAATTCTGCTTTTAGAACTGGAGACCAGGTATTGTATGGTATAGAAAGGGTGAATCTGAAGAGGGGTATCAAGAAGGCAAAAGCTGTGTATAGGGGGAAATTTGAGAACCACATGAGCAGTCATGACGCCAGACAAGTGTGGCAGGGGGTTCAGCAGCTTATCGGCTACAGATTTAGTGGCCCACCAACTGTAGAGAGCAGTGCCTCCCTGGTGGGGGAGCTGAATACCTTTTTTGCCCGGTTTGAGGTGACACCGGCAGTGGTTCCAGCAGTGCTGCCAGAGTCATCGCCCTTACTTCCCGAGGGAAATGTTGTTAGGGTGGAAGAGGGGGAAGTGAGACGGATATTGAAGGAAATAAATACGAGGAAGGCTATGGGCCCTGACGGAGTGGTTGGTAGGGCACTGAGAGACTGCTCGGAACAACTGGCTGAAATTTTTATGAAGATTTTTAATTGATCTCTGGCCCAAGCTACTGTTCCACCTTGCCTGAAATCCTCTACCATTATACCTCTACCAAAAAAATCTAACATAGACAGTCTGAATGACTTTCGTCCTGTGGCGCTTACACCCGTTATAATGAAATGTTTTGAGAAATTGGTGTGAAATCGTATTATGGCTTGTCTGCCGGTTGGACTTGACTCCGGTCAATTTGCATATAAGAAGAAGAGATCCATGGAGGATGCTGTGGCTATGGCCCTACACACCGTCCTGACCCTCCTGGAGAATAAGTTATTCTCCCCACACCACTCTGTCAGCTGCTCCACTTCCTTCCTGTAGGCCGACTCCCCTTCTCCAGCAGTAATCAGACCAATCACAGTTGTGTCATCTGCAAACTTAATGATCTTATTGCTGGGGTAGTTGGGAACACAGTCATATGTATAAAGCGTGTACAAAAGTGGGCTCAACACGCACCCCTGCAGCATCCCCGTATTTATACTGAGATCCGCCGAGACATGGGAACCCATCCTAACCCGTTGAGAACGATCTGATAAAAAGTCTAATATCCACCTACATAAACACAGTGGAAGCCCCAGATCTAATAATTTGGGCACCAATCTATATGGAAGAATAGTATTAAATGCAGAGCTAAAGTCAACAAAAAGCAATCTTGCATAGCTCCCTTGTTTCCTCAATTAAAAAAAACAAAGGAGATCATTGTGGATTTTAGGAAATGCAATTCGAACATTCAGCCACTCATTATTGAAGGGATTTGTGTGGAACGGGTTTCGGTGTTTAGATTTCTGGGAATGGAGTTGAGAGATGATCTGACATGGGGAGCAAACACCAAAGATTTGGTGAAGAGAGCACAGTGGAGATTATACTTCTTGAGGGCTCTCAGGAAGAATAGTCTTTCAAATAATCTACTGCTGATGTTCTACCGCTGTACCATAGAGAGTGTGTTAACCTATGGAATCTGTGTGTGGTTTGGGAGTTGCACAGTCAGGGAAAGAGCATTGCTGTCCAAGGTTGTTAAGACTGCGGAGAGAATAATTGGGTGTACTCTTCCCACTTTAGACCAAATTTATGCCACCAGGAGTTTTAACAAAGCGGTAGAGATAGTGCAGGATCCCACGCACCCTGGAAATGATCTCTTTCAGCTTCTGCCTTTGAGAAGGAGGTACAGGGTCATAAAAGCCAGGACCAGCCGCTTGAGAAATAGTTTCTATCCAAAAGCGGTGTTAGCGCTGAACGCAGCAAAATACAGTTTCTGATGGGGGTTTTGTTTTTAGTTTTTTAGAGTTTTTTAGAGCAATGGGTATATGGGGGAGGGGGGGTTTATTGGGATATATTTAGTTATTTCTTGTTAGGTCCTGTAGAGGTTGCTGTATGTTCTTTCAATCTCGTCGTTCTGTACAGGACAATGACAATAAAGATTTATCATACATCGTACAAATGTTAGCCCAAAATACCCCAGACACAGGATTATTACTAAGCCGGTTCGAATCCCTGCTGGTATGTTTCCCAGATTGTTGGAAACACCTATACCGGGCAGCAGCAATATAGGAAGATGCTGAAAGGCATCATCTCATACTGTGCCTGAGATGGCAAGGGTAAACCCCTCCTGTGACCAATCTGTGATCATAGTTGGGATGAGATTCTGAAGCTGAGTTGCCTGACAGTAAATCATGTTGCTTTTAAAAATAACAACAGACAGAAATGCATTAGTCATAAGCATACATTTAAAGGGAAAGGAGGGAAGCAATACAATAAGCTTTATCAGTTCTTTTTAGTATAGACAACTTTGGATATGTTTAGGCTGTAACAAACTGTATGGGGATTTCCTGCTTCCTCTTGCATGTATTCTGCACAAGGAGAGACAATTTGGCTGGTGCAAGAAGATGTTCTTCAAGGAAAATAATTCAAAGACTTGTGGACTTGTGAATGATTGTATTTGTTCCAAACTGCTTAACATGTTCTATCTTGAACAAAGTAGTGTGCCCTATCTTTGAGAAAGCTATAATGGTTATGATTGATGTCTTCTTTTGCTTGTGGGTGGAATGTTTTAGGGTACATGCCACGCGAATCAAGCATGGGTTCGATATGCATGTATGTGTACAGCTCATGGTGTTCTTTGGCATATAACTGTAGCATTGAACTGATATTAGTGCTTGTTAAGTGCATTCCTCACAGTAATTTATCTTGTCTTTTGGGGTCATACCAATTTAATGGGAGCAGTTACTTGTTTGTACCTATTTCTCTCTGTGTGTGCCCCCTTAGCACATTCTGCTGAGAAGTCAGGTGTTATTTTGCAGCATAACAAACCAGGGTCATGTAAGGTTCAGGCGGAGAGTTTACCTTTTAGCCCGACCAAGAATATGGAGTCTCAGCACAAGATGGACTCCAAAGTGGGTTTACTTGTCCACCTCATAACAGGTCTTTTCAGTTGAGTCCTTCTTGCTAATACAGCAATTTGCTGCAGGTGCTGGAGCACAGATATATGCATCCCTTTGTGTTCTACATTTAAAGGTAATGGGGAAATCCAGTTGGAATAGATCAGATGCATCAGAGCACATAATGAGCTCCTTTATTAGGGATCTCCTTTATTGGCTTTATTGTCTATTATATTCTTCATTAATTCCTTGCTCCTAAGTCAGTGTAAGATTTCCTTCTGGCCCTTGTTCATGTTCTGTTTTACACACAAGGGAAATCACACCCAAGTCTATATACAGTCATCCCTCGCCAACCGCTAGGTTTCTGTTCTGGCAAAACCTCGCCATTGGCAAATTCGCAATTGGCGAGGCATTGAAGTCTATGGG
The DNA here is from genome assembly GCF_027244095.1 of Hemicordylus capensis. Lineage (NCBI taxonomy): Eukaryota > Metazoa > Chordata > Lepidosauria > Squamata > Cordylidae > Hemicordylus > Hemicordylus capensis. The sequence continues at coordinate 417,142,629 of NC_069657.1, forward strand.
AAACAGGGGGTTAGGGGAACCACAACCACAAAAAGACTTAAAAATAAAGGGGAGAAATACAGAAAAATTGCTTTAAAAATCACACAAAAAAATCATGTCATCAAGAAGAATGAGCAGATCGAACCTCTGGAAAGTTTTTGAACCCCCCAAAATCACTCAAAGTCATTTTAAGTTGGCACAGTACAACAAGTGTCACCAAGAGGAATGAGCAGATCAAATGTCTGAACCCTCCCAAATTGTTGAAACCCCTCCAAAAGCACTAAAAAAACCCTCACCAAATGTGGATATTCTGGCCGCAGTTGGCACTGTCACAATTTCCCATTCGCATATACTCAAAACCACGGTTGGTTGGTTGACTGTACTTGCAATATCATATTGTGGAGAAGACACTGGACATACCACACTCATGGGCTACAGAATTACAGAAGTGGTTAATGCCTAATAGGGACACAATAGATGACAGGTTTCATACAGATAAATCATTAGAAGTTATATGATTGTTTTGTACATGAAACAGGTCAATGTATCAGATTCTTATGGTGTTTCTATTACGCCTATAGAAGGCACATACAATGTGATAACAGTTGTCATTACAGAGCTTGATTTCATTATATGAATCTTTAATGTTGTGTTTGCTTCTTGCTCCAGTCTTCGTCTCAATACACAATTCTATGTCTGATATACCTGATCAGAAATTGATTCCATGGGTGCTTTCTTTTTTCTGTGTTCCTTGAACTGGGGATTGATAAGACTAGGATTACCCCACCAAAAGTGCATCTGAGAGAAGTTCCAGTATTCAATTATTTAGATTTAGTCATTGTTTCTCTATTGTATAACATGCATGTATAAGTAGTTAACAAGGCTCCAGTTTGACACCAGAACTCATTATGGTTACAGCCTTCTCCAAGTCATATCCATTGAGACCAGTGCGAACTTATTCTCTGACAAATTGTGGTGGATTACAGCCTACGTGTTTACAAGCTTTCCTTTGAGCAGTCCAACAGGGCTGGTGTTCAGGCTCAAGGGTCTTCATTAGTAGAATCTGTCAGGCAAAGATGAATGCACATTTATAAGCTCAGGGTATAGTCCATCCCCCCAGCTTCACCCCATGGGCACAGGATGGAATCATGTGGACATCTTTTATCCGTTGTTCTCCCTGCATAATTATAATTGCTTTCCACAGGAGGCTCACCTGCACTTCCAATCTCCACATCCAGACATTGCTTTCCTCCTGTACACAAAACTATTCGTGCCATGGGAAGGCAAGGGATGGCTGGATATCTGTGTGGGAGGCACACATTGAAAATAAGGGCTGGCACACTGCAGTGTTAGTGCAGCCAAAGGCATCCAGGATGGAGGGAAAGGAAGGAAGACCCACTGAGCTATGTCAGTTACCTTGTGTGCATGCCCAGATGCAACATAGTTACGTTACAGACAAACAACATTAATGAAATAAACAAGTTAATAAAATAGCAAGGTAAGATGTATGTATAGTTTGCATATTTTAATCCTTTATTTTTGTTCAGCCTATTTATTTCAGATATCTTGCACCACTGATGTAGGAAGTGCTATAACACCAGTGATCATGTACAACACTGCTACAGGACTTGGTAAATGCTTTAAGTCATATCCTCATCATTCTCTTTGGATTTGCTGTTAAATGTAAACTGCTATGAAGCTCCTTAGAAAAGAGATATGTAAACAGAGATGTTGTGGAAGCTTGATTATGGCTGTGTTGTTTTTTTTACTACCGCTGCTGCTTCTACGATGACGACGACTATTTGATGATGATGATGATAACACTAATAGTAATAATAATAAACGTTATTTGTTAGCCACTCCATAACAAATTGTTCTCTGGGCCGTTCACAACACAATATTAAAACATCCAATTAAACGCAAATCACAGCACGTGCACACACACGCACAATACAAAATAAGTACAAAACAATTTAAAAACTTGTTTTTAAATTCAATTTTTTAAAAATCAAATTTAAAGCACTTTAAGGCAGATATAGATATATAGCTTCTTGGATTTCACTGACTGCCATGAAACTCCCAGACCAAACCACAAAAGATACAAACATTCCATTTCTGCAGGTGGATTTGAGACCTCACCAAGACTACCAAAATAAATGGGAAACCTGGGAAAATTCATTAAGTTTCTGGAGAAAGCAGGAAAACTTTCCTACTGGAAAGTATGGGGAATGACACCTCATAGAGATACAAAATGCTTAGAATAGTCAGTACTCAACTGCCATGCTGACTACTCAAATGGCCACAACACATGTGCAGAGACCACGTGAGCAGCGAGAGTGGGCTGGCCTCCCCACAGGATGCCGGGTGCCAGTAGTGGCAATATTCACCTTTTCCCTTAGTTATTTTCCCCTGCCCTCGCTGCCACCCCCCAGAACCACTGCCACCAGATGAATGCTTGCAAACTGGGAAAGTCACCCAGAGATGGAAGTTTGGGGCAGCATACAAATTTGATAGATTGATAGACAGACAGAGAGGCAGACTACCATCCCATTTTACGTGCGTGTATGTGTATTTAATAACCATGCAAAACCTTCTTTTAATCAGTCCAAACACATGAGAATGTAGCTTAGTTCCCAGTCAAGGTGGGTGGTTTGATTCTAGGGAGAAAGCTGAAAGGTAGGCCAGGCTATTGCAGACAATGAGAGTGTGCTTGACAACTGGGGAATTGAAGCAGAGGAGCCTGCAAAGCTGCAGACCCGAGACAGAGCATGAGAATGATGCCCCATCCTACTTTCCAAGCTGTATTTGTCACACCTGTGTTTCAAAAAACGAAGGTGGAAAACAGATTTCAGTTTACACTATAGGATAGGAGGCAACTGTCAATAACTGTTACGGTGATGTGGTTTATATTTTTAAAAACCTTTTACAAATTCTTCATACATCCTAACAATCATTGGCCAATATGTTCCACTGTGTAATTTGGGCAGTCCTGAGCCACCCATATGCAACGGGCTGCTAAGCAGTCTTGTGCAAGGGTGCAAAAACTTAAAGTAGTGCACCCACATTTCGGGAGCACTACTTACATTCTTTCCAGGCTCCATAGCACTCCCCAAACTTTTAAGTTTTTGTACGCTTGCACAAGAATGCCAGCAGTTCCTTAGGAGCCTGCAGCAGCACAGGCAGCTCAGAGCCACCCATGGTACACTGTGGAAGACATGGGCCACTCTTTGCTCACTCATTTGCTTAAAATCCCTGTATACTGTGTGTGTGCACTGGGCAAGAGGTTGGATTAGAAGGCCTCCAAGGTAGGGTGGTCATATGGAAAAGAGGATGGTTCTGCTGTACCTTTATGAGTTCACAGAACAGAGTTGTTCAGCATGTGCAGCTTTTCTTTCCACTGCATGACAAGCAGCACTTGCTCAAATCCCCTCTTCTATGCCTCTCATAAAGGTGCAAGACAAACAGCGGAGAACACTGTTACCTTCCTGCCTTACCTGAGTACTTTCCAGGGACTAGCAATCTGCTCAAAATGTGATTCAGCTTCTGAATCATGGCACAATCCCTTTAAAATCAAGGGTTTACCCAGCCCCTTTAATGCAGAGGAGAGCAGGTCCATCCATGCTCCTCCTCCACTCACCGCCATTGCTGTATTGGCTGCGCTCCTCCCAGCTAGCAGTGTGCACCAACGGTGCTTTCCTCCAGCTGCCCCCGCATGGCGTCAGCACGCACATGGCCTCTGTGCATGCTCACCATGAAAATGACTGAGGCCAAATGCATGCCAGTGCCATGTGGGGGCAGCTGGGTGAGAGTGCTGCCAGCAGATGCTGATAACAGGGGAGGGGGCACCGCCGGTATGACAATGCCAGCGAGCAGAGGAGGAGCAGGGATGGACCTGCTCTCCTCCACATTAAAGGGGCTGGGTAAGCCCTCGATTATAAAGGGATTGTGCCACAATTTGGAAGCTGAATCGTGTTTTGGCACATCCCTACCAGAGACTTCTGCTGTCTATTGTTCGAAATAGGATGCTGGCCCAGATGCACCATTGGTCTGCTCATGCCGCACTCCTCTTCTTAGGTTCCTCTTACCCGGGTCTTCTGTCTTATAGACAGTTGTGAAGGAAATTCTAGGGTGGCCTGATCTCAAAAGGTCTTTCTCTATGTGGAATCAAATTGAAATAGATTATTCTTGTCCTAGCAGAGCAGCAGGTATTTCTTCTGTAGCCTGAAATGCCTACTGTGTTGTTGCTTTGATTTTCTGTGCCTTGGACTTTCCCATGCTCTTGTCTCCACTGCTCCACGTGTCTTTCTCAAGAAGTCACCGGCAGGGCTTCATGCTTGCCCAGCCCAAAAGACTGATGCTCACACACAAACATACTCTATGCTCTTTGCTGCAGAGATCACTGGAGCTCTTCATGGCTCTCTGTCTTATCCCTTCTTTCCTCAACTTCCTTATTTTCACTCTTTTAAAGCACCTCAAGGGTTATGCTGACTACAGTCATTCCAGATCCTTCAGGTTTGAGCACAAAAAAGCTTTTCGCAACATATCCGCACCTTTTGGAAAAAATAAACTCCTGATAATTGTTTTAGTTGTTCACGGTTACTGTGATGAATCTGCCTAAAATTACACACACACACACTCCTCCCCTTCCTTGGTTGGTGCCAATGCTGTGGCCATTTCCAATCCAAGCTGCTTCTTCTAAGCAAGGTCTCCAGAGTGCCGTAAGGGTTCTCTTCCAGCCCACTAGCATATTGCGCCATGGCAGCACCTTGATTGTAAGTGCAAATGAGCACCAAGTGACAAACTGCCGCCAACATCTTTCTAACACCTATACAGTCAAATAAAGGAGAGCAAATAGATCACACAACACTGGCTTTCTAAAATGGCCTGTATTTTTCTTTCTCTTTCCTGGATTTCACAGGTCCCGTGTTAACAACCCCAGGAGAAAACCATGAAGCTGAAACAAAGCAGGCAGCCTTCTACACAGAGCTGTGGTTTGCGGTACTAATGGCTATCCTTGGCTTGATCCTTTTGGCAGTTTTTCTCTCCCTAATTCTACGGAACAAAATAAGCAAGCAGCCGTATGCACGGGAGAGGCCTCCTTTGGTCCCGCTTCAAAAGAGGATGTCGCCGATGAGCGTATATTCACAAGGAGAAACACACATGGTATGATACACAAACGGTGTTGTTTTTCACAAGGAAAATTTACGTGAGAACATGTTCCCTGAGTGTATGTGCATGTGCACTCACTCATACATGCACATACGCATATATATGCGAATGCAAGTCTTTTAACATTTGAAATAGGCTGAAAGTCCTAGGCTGCACTCTTGATGAGCCACAGCCATGGAAAAGGTGCTTCTGCAGTTCTGATGGTGACTCTCAGTTGTGCAGCTGTGGTGTTCATGTTTTTCTTTTCCATATGGTTACATACTCAGATACCCAATTCTGTGGCAAAATTTAGCAATTTGAACTGGCCTTTTAAAACTTATGAATGAAACAAAGGGCTATGCTGAAGTGAAGCTCTTTGAATTTCCATCTATTTCATGGATTGAGGTAGTTAATTATGTGCTTCAGGCATTATCTATCTATCTATCTATCTGTTGTTTTTCAAGAAAAAATTTACATAGCAAAATTAATAAAAATAAGAAAATAGTTCCCTGTCCCAAAGAAACTCATAATCTAAAAAATTCAGGCACGAGGTAGACAACCAGCAACAGCCACCAGAGGGATGCTGTTCTGGTGATGAATAGGGACAGTTGCTCTTTCTTGCCCCTGCTAAATACTAGATAACCTCCAGCCTCAGAGGCACGATGCCTCTCTATACCAGTTGCAGGGGAGCAACAGCAGGAGAGAGGGCATGCACATACCTCTTGTCTGTGGGCTCCCCAGAGGCATCTGGTGGGCCACAGTATGAAACAGGATGCTGGACTAGGTAGGCTTTGGGCCTGATCCGGCAGGGCTGTTCTTATGTAACACCCAGATGACCCGGCTTGTGTCTTGTTCTCTCCCTAGAACCTTTTGGCATGTTTGCACAGACTGTATATTTCCCCACCAGCATCAGGGAAAAAACTGGATTGGGGTGGAGAAAGACACTCTATGGGTGAGCCTGCCTTAACAATACAGGCATGCATGAGATGAGGTTGAACCTTTGGGCAATAGTCCATTTTGAACAGAATGACTAGTTCAGCCCAAAATCTCTTCCACTGAAAACAAGTGAAGCTAAAAGTGGTTGATTTAATCAAATGATACCTAAGCGAAAGAGAACTTTACCTGCCAGGATGTCAGATTTGGCAAAGTTATCAAATTTGGAGAGAGAAGCCGCCGTTTTTATCTGTGCCTCGTGCCTTCCTAAAGAGACTGTTGCAGAATTATATCGCTCACCATTTCTCATCTCCCACATGTGCTGTGTCCCACCCACCCCACCCCCACCACTGCTCAGTCTGAACAGCATGCTTAAATGTTTCTGTCATTTCCACAGCTCGAGCCTTTGTTAAAAGCATTTTTAAAGAGTATAGCAAGTCGACAATTTTAAGTTTTATGTGGACCCTTAAGGAGCTGTCAGGGCTGTGGCTACTCCTCAAGCAGTACTGAGTTAGGGGGCCAAGTGGGTGCCTTAAAGGAAAATGTTTGTGTTTCAAGAATGACCCTCTGGAGCCTGGGGATGCTGCTCTCAGCAACATTTCTATGGTGACTCCGTGTTGATTGTAAAGGCTAAATTAGGGCCTGTTTAACCAATCTGATGTGAGTTTCTGAAATACTGAAATGAGCTTTCAAAATAGCCTGGTTTGCCATGAAGGTTTATTGGAGCAGGCATTTGTAGCTAAGAGAAACAATCTGGAGCACCAGTGAAAAACTGAGGGGAGATATATAATATTACAAGTTGAAATGTGTAAAAAGTAGCAAATGTTACCCAAGGGAGAGAGAGAACTCTTAAATTTTGTGAATGCTGAACTAAGATGTTTCCCATACTACAGTGCACTGAAGGTGTAATAAGGAAGATCCAGTTTTCCCACTCCTCATCATGTAACCTCTCTGCTTTGCTTCCTGCCCCATGAATCTAAAAGCTAATCACATGGGTAGAGTTTTAACTACTGCAAATTTACTGATGCTGCCTACTGCTTCCTGCCTTCTCAGCCCCTGAACTGTTACCAGGCTTGCTTTTTGCTGGAACCCGTATCCTGTACACATGTGCACCTTTGGTTGTGGATGCCAACTCACTTGGGAGGCTGTACTTGAGGCTGGGGGTATTACTCAAATCTTAAAGGAAACCCTGTTCCCTACTGTGGCTGATTACTAGTCGGGGAAGCAGACAGCCATGTGCCCAGTAGAGTAAGACCAGGATTATCAGCACCGAACTTTGCAAACAAATAACTTTTCCAGATCAGGTTCGGACAATAGATTGTCACCTGAGGATACCCCAGAAGAGTAAACAGGGTCAAAACGAGGACTTTTTGGGAAAGTATTTATTGCTGAAAGTTTATTTTGCACAGAGCAAAATGCAAGAATCAGGTGTTTAGGGTTGGTTGTTCTAATACTGAGGTGTAAATTAATTAATCTTAATTTTAATTAATTTTAATGATTTTAATAATTTGTTTTAATAACTGTTTTATACTTTTTATTGTATCCTGTGTATTTTAATCTGTGTTTTTTAAAATTTGGTACACTGCCTAGAGATGTACATATCAGGTGGTATAAAAATATGATAAATAAAACTAGCCAACCCCGCACAGAGCATCTGTGTGCTCTTGGGGGCCGGTGGTTACCTCTTCTCGCCCCCCCCTTTCTGCCCAAGTCTCCGCTTCCTAACCACGGCCGGCCCGTGCTGGGCCCAGGCGCCTCTCCTCCCCACTGCCATTTTTGCCCCCCCCCCAATTTCTTTCCCTCCTCCTGGGCCTTGCCTCCGTGGCCGGGCTGGGCCTGCTACAGCCTCTGGTCTCCGCGGCCGGCCCACCACCGCCACAGCGATCAATCCTCCTGGGTGCGCCTCAGCCAATCAGGCGCCTTCACTGCCCAGCCAATCAGCTGGGCGCTGGGATGCACATTCCAAGGCACACCCAGGAGAATTAATAATATAGGTAAATAAAGACAGTTTTCCCAGAGGGAGAGAGCAGAGGGAACTGGGGCTTGCAGACCGATGCCACTTGCTGTGAAAACAAAAACAGGGAGAAGAAGAAAAATTATACCTTTCCGAGGCCAGTCAGTCAGCTTTTATTTTGATCAACGACCAGAACAGCTCCGAGGCATTTTGTATTGGGCTGCTCATCTGTGGCATGTGTCGCATGCAGAAAACACATCAGGTGCTCTTCTCCATGCCGTGACTCTCATCAGCCACCCACCGGCCCAGCTGTAACTCAGTCCAGTTAGTTGAGCTACATGTAGGGGAGAGTCTTATTGAAGCATAGACCCCAGTAAGTTTGAATCTTTTTGAAACATGGTTCATGTGCACTCTGGTACATACAGAAAAATCACTGAGAGGGGAAAGTGGGTGTGTTCACATGTATGTGCACAAAACGTGTGTGTGTGTGTGTGTGTGCTTACATTGGTGAATTAATACTAGGATTGAATCAAGGATTCACTAATTTTGATATTCATTCCAAAAAATTAGCATATTCATGTAGCCCATCTTGATTCCCTCCCCCAAAAAACCCTTTACTGAACATTGTCCTGTGCCGATGCCGTCCAGCAGCACCCTTTCTTCCCTTGCCCCTGCTTCTTTACAGAGCATCCTCCTCCTCCTCCTCCTCCTCCTTTGCAATTGATGCTGTTTAAACTGATTTTATTTTATTTATTTTATTAAATAAATAAAATGAAACCAGTTTAAACATCATTGGGGGCCAAGAAAAATAACTGCCCCACACATCAGTCCCTGGTTGGTTCACAATCTAAAAACTACAGGTTACTCATCTGTAATGTTGGTTCTTCTAGTGGTCATCTGTCCTTTTACACATATAGGCTATGCGCCTGTGCAGAGACCCCGTTGGAATCTAACAAGCTCAATTCTCCTGCTTTAGGCGGGAACCCCGCCACCTGCCACTATATGCAGCTACGCCACTCCTCATCCCCTCAGTCACGGAGTCCAGCTTCAGTGAACCCTGCGGGGAGGACGGGAGGTCATGTAAAAGGACAGATGGCCTCTAGAAGAACCAACATTACAGGTGAGTAACCTGTAGATCTTCAATGTGGTCTCTGTCTTTTACACATATGGGCACATAACAAGCTAGCACTCAAGGAGGAGAGAAGAACAGAAACAAGATGTAATCTGCCAGAAAATTTCTTTATCTCAGAACCAACTGAAAATCAACTGCAGGGCACTCCTGCCAAATACAGCATCATTTCGAGCTCTAGCATCAGTAGCATAATGCTGAATAAACGAATGGGGCTGCCTGACAGATAGTGTCCAATGGGACAGCCCCATTGAAGGCCACAGAGGCCGCCACGGACTGAACTGAGTGTGCAGGCAACTGTTTGTGAGCTAACTGATAACAGAGTTTAATTGTGGAAAATATCCAACGTGACAAGGACTGAGCCAAAACTTGAAGACCTTTACATGGACCATCATACAGGACAGAGAGGGAGTTTTTCTCCACTCCGCCAACCTCTGGACGTAGAATGACAAAGCTCTTTGGATGTCCAAACGGTGTAACCTCCTCTCAGCATCTGAAGGAGGATTTGGAAAAAACACTGGTAAGGTGAGTGGGGACAAATGGTGAAACATAGACACCACTTTGGGCAGCAACTGTATATCTGGCCTGAGGACCACCTTCTCTTTATAAAACAGAAGGTAGGGATGGTCAACCCTCAGTGCCCTTAACTCGCTCACCCTCCTGGCGGAGGTCACCGCCACCAAAAAGGCCACCTTCCAGGTCAGGAGCCATGGATCAATGGAGGCCAGTGGCTCAAAGAGCAGTCTCAGCAAACCAGCCAATACCACAGAGAGGTCTCAGGCTGGCGCCATGATGGGATCATCTGGAAACGTGTGACAAACCCTTTAGAAAACTTTTTACCAATGGGTTCTTAAACCAGGAAGCCCAGTTTGTAGGGGAATGTGCTACGACAGTAGCCAAATACACCTTAAGCAAGGAAAGTTTCAAATCAGACTCTTTAAGAGTCAACAGATAATTGCATATATCCTGAACAGACGGATTACAGGCATCAAAACCATTCAACACACCAAACGAACAGACACAAGTCCATTTATGATCGTACGCCTTCCGAGTGGACTGCTTTCGAGTGGCCACCAAAACCTCTCTCAGCCTCAAGGGAAAGCTGGCAGGACCTTCCAAGCCGTCAGATGGAGGGGCTGAGGGTCCAGGTGGAGTATGCATCCCCCCTCCTGGGGCAGCAGGACCGGTAGAAGTAGCCAGTCTGCCACCAAGTGTTTCAGGGAGGGAAACCAAGGCCTCTTGGGCCACCATGGGGCTATCACGATCACCCTGGCCCAATCCACCTTCAGTTTGTGCGGAGCAGAACCCTCAGCAAGAGGGGAAGCAGGGGGAAACACATACAGCAGAGGGCCCATGCAAGACAAGACGAAGGCATCTCCGAGAGACCCTTCGCCCTTCCCTCCCCTGGAGCAATAACTGGCACATTGTGCATTGTCCCAGGAAGCAAAAAGGTCCAGAGCCGGGACTCCCCACTTGACAAATATGTCCCTAAGAACCTCCCTGTTCAATTCCCACTCATGGGAAACCACTGTCATTCTGCTGCACTGATCTCATGGACTGTGGGCCTCCCTCAAGGCGTTCATGGCTAACCTTCTGAGCATCCTTATGTGGGCCTCGAAGTAAGACCCTCTCCAGGGTTGTATTGAATATGAGCCCTATGAACTGAATCCTGCAGGCCGGTTCCAACTTTGACTTTTTGAAGCTTATTTGGAACCCCAGACCTTGTAGGGTATCTATGACCAACCCCAGTGCACCCAGGACCTCCTATCTGGTGCTCACCAGGATAAGCCAATTGTCTAAGTAAGGCAACACCTGCAACCTCTTCTCCTGCAGGAAAGCCACCACCGGGGCTAAACATTTCATAAACACCCTCGGTGCCATCGTGAGGCCAAGCTTTGAACTGGTAGGGGGTTCCTTTTATCTGAAAGTGCAGGAAACGCCGATGTTGTGGGTCAATCGAGACATGGTAATATGTGTCTTTTCAGTCTAGAGAGACCATCCACATGCCCCTTTCTAGGAGAGTCATAATAGTTGGTACCAACAACATATGAAACTTTCTGTACACAAGATGTTTGTTCAGGGTCCTGAGGTCGAGTATCAGACATCTGCTGCCATCCGGTTTCAGTACTATAAAGTACCGGGAGTAAAACCCCGGACTGTCCTGATTGGTGACTTCCTTGATCGCAGCCTTTGATAGGAGCTCAGCAACCTCCTGGTCCAACTCTGGAGTGTATGGGGTAAAGAAACTCTAGGGCATAACCCAAACACACTATCTTAAGGACCCACTGGTTTGTAGTTACCTTGTCCCAGTTCTCCAAAAACAGGGCCAGACGGGTCTGGAAGCACCCCAAGTCATTGCTTCTTTGGGTATGGGCCCGGGTGCTGCTTCTGCGAGTGCTGCTTGCTAGGCTGGGGGCCCAACTTGTATCGGGACTGGAATTTGTTGCTCCGAAAGGAATGCCCCAAAGAAGAATTATGCTGAGCAGGCACCCTCTGAGGTAAGGCGACCATTTGGCCGTCTTCTGCAGCTTAGAGTTCGAAGATGGGTAGGACACCAAATGGCCCGTGCTCCTCAACTTCTGCACCTTTTGTAGTGCCTCATCTGTTTGCTCCACAAACAGGCTGGAGCCTTCAAAGGGCAAGTCCTCCACCCTGACCTGGGCCTCATAGTTCAGGCCAGATGACCTCAGCCAAGCATGCCGTCTAAGGGCCACGGATATGGCCATCACATTAGCGGCACATTCTGTCGAGTGCCTGGCGGAGTACAGTTCCTGTTTGGCCACTTGAACTGCTTCATAAAAGAATACCTTCGCAGGATCTCTCTTGTCTTAGGCAGGAGGTCTAGAAACGGGCTCACTTTTTCCCACAAGAAGAGATTATAACGTGCATTATAAGCTTGATAGTTAGCCACATGCAGGTGGAGGGCGGAAGCCGAGTAAAGCCTTCTCCTGAAGGAGTCCAATTTCCGGCCCTCCTTGTCAGTGCCGACTGGCCATGACCCCTGGTTCTCTGTAAAGACGCCTCCACCACGATGGAGTTGGGTGCAGGATGGTTCTTCAGGAAGGCCATGTCATCCTGCAACTGCACTCAGTAGAAATGTTCCAGGTGCCTATTGGGCTGAGAAAGGGTAGCCAGCTTCTGCCAGTAGCCCTTCATTATCCCCAGCAATGCTGAGTTGAGGGGTAGAGCAGCTGGGACCTTAGCCTTCGAGTCAATCAGGCTGAACAATGGATCCAGCTCTCCTTTTTGCTGGGTACCGAGATTGACGCCCAGGGCCGAAGCCGTACATATGCCGAGTATGGCTTGAGGTTCTCTAACGGGGAAACTGGTTTCGAGTCCAATTGGATGTCAAGCAGGGACGATCCTCAGGAAGAACAATCTGACCCTTGGGAGCTATTATCACTCTCGCCATCAAACTTTGGAGGATCCAGGGGGTCCTAAGCTATCGGTGTTGAAGCTATTGGGGAGACCGTTTTGGTTGAAGTATCCTCTGGTACCAAGGCCAGCATGTCCGCAGGCAGCACCGGAGATGGGACCGCAGCTTGCTGCAACACTGGACCCAAAGGGGACAGATCAAGTCTCTCACTCTGGTCCTGGGGAGAGCGATGGGGAAAGTGGGAGGCGGCCTCCCTTCTGAGTGTGACAGGGATCCATGCTAACTTCTCACAGAAACGTATGGCCCATACGAGGGAGCATCCGTGTGATGAGAGCCATATCGAGGCCTGCCATAATCCGAGTACTCTGATCGATAATCTTCTGGGTACCGACCATAGGAGCCCACATCCTGAGGCCAAGCATAATAGATTGGCTCTACCGCAATCAAGGGAGAGCAGTGTTCCATTGGGCAGTATCGATCTGAGTAGGTAGACTCATGACTGTCCCAGGCACAGTCATGTCTATAATCGGTGAAGCGCTCTTCCGATCCCCAATGAGCAGTACAGTCCCGAACAGGGATATGCTCCAGGTGATCCCGAGTGGGTGAACGGTGCTCAGGGGAATAGGCCCCTCTGCCTGATGAGGCGTAGCCCTGTTCCTCCGATGCCACCAAACCCTCCAGGCTTGAATGAATCCAAGAGGGGACCAAATTTAAGCAATTCTCCTCTGGAGAATGTAGCCTACTTGCGACTGCCAACCTCGGCACCACACAATCCTGATCCCCTTTAGATTTCTTCACTATTGGGCTCCGAGGAGTAAGGGTGGACGAGGCCGATCTCTTCTTAGGTATTGGGGGAAGGTGTTGTCCTGCTGGAAGGTCATGATATACTTTAGATTTCTTTTTCTTCTTTCTGGGCACTGAGGCCCCTGAAACTGGAGGTGACTTCAGTATTGTGACTGCAGGACTTTGTGGAGGGCACTCCGCCTCCACAAGCTCCCCTGCAGCCGTCAAAGGGGCTATTGCAGAAGGTGCTGATACCAGTACTGAGCTTACACTCTCAGTCTCTACTGCAGTGTGTGCCAGACATTCCGATGCCCCGGACAAAGCCATTTTTGTCAAACGTTTCAAAGACAAGGCTTCCAAAGACCGGAGAAGCAGATCCCACAGGGCTGTACTCAAGCAAGAAGTCCTATTTTTGCAAGTCTGTTTTGTGAATTTCGGACAATGCAGACAGGTCTCAACAATGTGGGATTTCCCCAAACACAATAGACACTCGGAATGAGTATCGAGGGAAGGGATCTAGGATCTGCACTGGACACACTTCTTGAAGTTGGTAGTGCCTGGTATGCACACCCAAGGCCGGCAGACCACCACACTCCGTCCCGACCAGGATTGGAGCCCAAAGAAAGACAAAAACAAAAACGCCAAGGAAAAAATGCCAACTATGCGGAGAATGGAAATTAAATAAAGACAAGAAAGGAAGGAAGGAAGGAGAAAAACAGCAAGGGAATAGCAAATTCTACTCGCCATCGAGCTGCAGACTTCATGATGTGAACTGAAGCGCGGACGACGAAAGTCTGAGGGGATGAGGAGTGGCGCAGCTGCATATAGCGGCTAGGGGTGGGGTTCCTGCCTAAAGAGGGAGAATTGAGCTTGTTAAATTCTGACGAGGTCTCTGTGCAGGCGCATAGCCCATATTTGTAAAGAGAGAGACCATGACAAAGAAACATCACAATGAAAACACTAACACCATCTTGTAAACAGTTTAAAATTCAGATAGAAACTCTAAAACTTAAAACTAAACTAAAAGTGTGACTAAACAGGTATGTTTTCAGGTCCTTTCTTAAAAAGGACACACATGTCGGGCACGTGTCTGATGTGCACACGAGAGAGCTACTTCTGCCTACATCCAGTCCGAAGAGCGGACAGGGCAGCATAGAGGTATGCTGACGCCCCGCCGGACCAGTTTTCTAGCGAGCGTTGGTTGGGGGGGGAGCGGAGGGAGGGGGAAGTGCACCCTCCCTCTTAAATTTATCCCACCCCTGCCCTTGAACCTGTCCCTGCTGGTTCCGTGCACATCCCTAGTGGTGAGCCATATGATTATTATTTTTTATGGTGTCAAGGATTCTGTAAACAAAATTAGGCAGATCACTATAGCTGATCAGATTAAAAGGCAGTGAGGGAAAATGAGGTAGATGATGGAAAGGGCAAAGGAGAAGGAAATATTTTTAAAAAAAATCCTCCTCCAGAAGCAGTAGGATCCAAGGGTCCCAGAGGGTGCCAGATAGTTTGGAAATGCCATGAAGAGTTTCACAAGGGTCAAAAACTGGAGGCAAACATGAAATTATGGAAGAGGTTTTGGCTCAGCCCTAGTAAAAATCACAGGTCTCCTTTCCCTCTTTGTACTGCTGTAGACATAAGGTTGTCTTCTCAAAGAACAGAGGGAAGAGTACCTTGCCAAAGCTAACCAGTATTGCTGCTTACTTTTTAAAAGGTAGTTTTAATACATACTGCACAATGGTCCACAGACTTTGCAATGGGACGTATGCATTTGCACAGTTGTGCAGGGAGCTCTTGCACAAGCACAAAAATCGTGTAAACACAGTTGTGTGACTACAAAAATCATGGCTGTACAACTCAGTTTGCTCCATTTTTTGCACTTGCTCAATAGCACACTTGTGCAACTCTGTGTACATCCTATTACAACACATTGCGCAGCATGTCAGCCAGTGAACTTGTTATCAAGATTTACCAGATTCAGAATAAAAGTGAATGCAGATTACAACATTACTTCTGCTACAACTGTGTTAGCAGCTGGTAGAAGTTTACATTCAGAAAGCAGAATCTGCAGTCTGTCTCATTTCTTGTTCTGTGTCCCCTTCCACTTTGGAAGGTTAACTGTCTGAGCCTTTTGCATCTCCTGTGTTTTAACTCCTTGTCTTCTCTACGGTCGTATTTTCTTCTTTATTTCCTGTATCTATGATGTTTCAAAAATGCAGAAACCCTCTCTCACTGATAATCCCCGCCATCAGCCTCCTATTGCTACTCCTTTACAAGTTCCTGTCATCTCGTCTTCACAAGTATCACAGAGCTCAGATAAGGTAAGCGTTTGCAATGCATATGTCTGCATAAACATTTGAGAAAGATATATTCTGAAACGGCAGGCAACGACTCTCTCCGCATTAGATTGAGGGAGTCGCTGTGTTTTATTATCGCTTTCAAGGTCACACAGCATACGGTACAGATAATTGTAAGTGCAGTTTTTACACCTAACTCAATTACTGGCTTGAATTTGGAACACTCAGCCTCTGCAGTCCCATACAAATGCAAGTGAAACTTGTCTGGGATAACAACAAATTGGCTTTCAGTTGCCATAAGCCTACACTGCAGACACCTTTCCATTTTTTTCCCTGGCTCTGTATAATGGGGCAATTCCTCAGCCACTGCAGATCAACATTGCTTTGCTTGAAGCTACGGGCACTTCACGGGCTTCCTTCTAGCTGACGGTTTGGCCTGCTCAGTGCAGACATTTCATTGCAAGCTAAGCATACAATGCAACATTCCTCACAGCACCCAGGTCATTTGGAAATGCTATTAACACCTTTCCTCCCTTTTTAATCTCAGTTTGAGGCGATTGCCGATACATCTGAGGCATCAAGCAGTGTTACTCTCAAAAGCTACACTATGCACTTTGAGGTAGTGATTTATGTGGCTGAAGCATGGGAGTCCAGGCTAGCCAGCGAGTGTGATTTCCTAGAGTGGTTGCATGAAAATGTTTTTGCATGATGCCTGCTTTATTGTCAGACAGCCATCAGCAGATGAAAGGCAAGAGGTTCTAAATAAGAATACTCTCTTCCATATTTTATTGTCCAGGTTGCTGAACACAAGAATAAGCTTCAGTAGTTAAATTGTTCCATAGTACACGACTAAGTTATGTTCATTAGAAAAATGAAAATTAGGCTAATGTGACAAGTTCCTTAGGAACCTGAAGAGTGGATCCTGATTAATTAATAAATAATAAATTTAAATAATAAAATTTTATTAAATAAAATAAGAAGAAAGAAAAAGGAGAAAGGAGTGAGGGAGAAGGACAAAAACAAAAAACAAAAAACCAGAAGGGAGGGAGGAGCAGCCAGCCCCAAAGAGCGAGCCCGTTAAAGAAAGAAAAGAGGAAAAGAGAAAGAAAACAGAAAGATGGGAGTGAGAAGAGGTGGAAGAAAGGAAGGAAAGGAGAGAGAGGGAGAGGGAGAGAGAAGAAAGTAAGGAAAGGAAAGAGTGGAAGAGGGAGAGAAAAGGAAGGAATGAAAGAGAGAGAGAGAGAAAGGGGAAAAAAGGAAGGAAAGGAGGGCGAGAGAGAGAGAGAAGGAATAAAGGAAACAAACAAACAAAAGGTACTAGCGCCCGTTATTTTAACGGGCTTAAAAATACTAGTACTCCATATTTTGTCAAAGTACTAATATCTAGTGACTAGTAGGGGTGTGTGAGCAGACTCAGTTTGAGTTGGGCTTGGCATCAAACCGGCTTGGTTCGACAGGTTTGGGGTCAAATTGGAGTGGTCTTGGCCGGTCCAAGTTCAAACCGAACCATGCCCATATCAAGCTGCGCCGGTTCAGAGTTCTATCGGTAAAGTGGAAGCCAGTGAGGATTCCCCTTTACCAGTAAAGGGGCAGGGGGGCTTCCCTAAGGGTAGAGCGGGTGGGAGGGAAGTAATTTAGTACTTATAAGCCCCATTGGTGGCTCGCTGCACCCCCGCTGGCCTCCCGCAGAGTAGCCAGGGCTGCCGGCAGCCCAATTTGGGCCTTCTCTGGCCCAATTAGGGCCTCTGCATATGCGTGGAGGACATTTTAGTGACGTGCACACGTGGAGGCCATTTGCATGCCCACGATTGCATGGTCACACAAATGGGCTCTGCACATGCACAGAGGTCACTAAAGTAGCTTCCATGCGTGGATTCAAACCGAATGGGCAAAGCCGATTTTGTGCACATCCCTATGGCCTAGTGTTGTGAACTGCATCCATAAAATGACATTCTCATTCCAGTTCAGTCACAGCCATGGCCTCTCTGCAACATTCTAAAAGCATTTCAGCTGCTGTGCAGCCAATCACATTAGCACTAACCTTATAGTAGTTGTTATAATGGGATTGAACCTAACAAGCAACCTAGCAGAGCTTCACTTGCCAAACGCAGGATGTCATTGTAACTAAGTTGGTGCATGGCACTCGGCATGCTGTTGCATAGCTGGACAGACAAAAGATTATGATTGTATGATGCTGGCTAAGCCAGATACTTAAAAAAATTAATTTTATGGATGTTTATACCTCCTCAACTCACGTCCTGAAGGGGTTTAATTAGTCCACAATTAGTTCTTTCAGTCCAGTACGGTCCACTCCAACTGATCAGCTCTCCAAAGCAATGTTCTTTCCTAGCCTTTCTGTCTGATCAATTCAAATCCACATGTAAAATCCCGTATTTGCCCTCTTAGCTTCACACAGCCGCCAACCGGTCCATACGCTGGGAAAATGTAAGTAAAATGCCAGCAACTGAGAGAGTGCTCCTGGCCCATGTGACACCTGAACCTGTCCGAGTCTGTTCCTACACTGGGTTCCCAGCATCCATCCCACATTCTCTGCCCAAATTCAAAATGTAGGGTTGAAGTTGGGCAGAGAATAGCAGGATTCCAACACAGGAACCAGTCTTGGGTGGATTCAAACACCATGCCCACTAGAAGCATGTGCTCTGGATTGCAGAGGTTTTACCAACATGTTCCCATCTTATGGCCTAGTTGGCAGTCATGTGAAGCCTCCCAACTCTTGGTTTTGCTGTGCTTGCAGTGTATTTCTCTGTCTGTGTGTTTGTTCTTTAGGCAAATACAAGAAGTGCTCTGTATTCAAATATGGGAGCTTTTGTGTATATGACGTTAGCTGTAACTACGACATTTTCTGTCAGAATCTTTACAAGGACTGTAATGTTAAAATAAAGCATCAGGTGTTCATCAGTGACCTGATGGCCCAACTCACTTCACAGACATTCTGCAGTGACAGGGTGCTGTTGGGATGGACTGACCGTTGGGTTAGTGACATGCATGTTTTGCAGGGCTGCTCAACTTCAGCCCTCCTGCAGATGCTGGCCGACAATTCCCATCATCTCTGGCTATTGGCCACTGTGGCTGGGGATTATGGGAGTTGTAGTCCCTAAACTGCTGGGGGGCCAGTGTTAAGCATGCCTGATGTACTGCATGCTTAACAGGAGATCACTTTGTGAAACTGCATTGCAGAAGGCTCTACTTCCTACAGGTACCAATAGCTGAAGAGATCCTTGCCGTGTGTGTTATTGGCCTTCAACTCTTGCTATTAAGATGGTTACTGAGTGCTGTGAAATTAATTCTCCTCTGGTCAGCCTCTAGGGTCAGCTTACAACAAAGGGCTAGTTTCTTAGCAGGAGCTGCAGGTTCATGATGCTTTCTTTAGTAAGAGAACTTCCTTGTTTCCATATCCCTAGGGATTGGCAGATACAAAAATTCCAGGACCCGGCTCTCCTATCAGTTCTCGGAGCAATCAAAGTACTTCTGCCCTTCGGGTACCAAGCCAAAGCCAGATACAGCGTACTTACTCTCAAAGTTCCCTGCATCGAAGTGTCAGCCAGCTTATTGATGTATATGACAAAAAGTCCTTAATAGAAGATACTGTTTGGGATACTATTATTCACGGTCATGACAGTGGTTTGGTAAGTTTGGTAAGTTTGGTTTCAGGTCAGACTAGCTTTGCCCTGTTATAGCATCCTGTGGACAATCAAAGCATAGTTGCTGAAAGGAAAGAATGCCAGTAAAAACAAAACAAACCTTTGTACAGGCATAAGTACCCCAGCATGAATGACACTAGCCAGTTGGTAATCCTAGAAGATTCCTGGGCCAGGTTACTCCTGGGTGACATCCCTTCTGCTCTAGGTCTAAGATGCCCTGCTTCTTCCTAAGCTCATTTATGGAATTAAGCTACCATATATGAGGAGGCCATTCACTCACCTAGCCTAATAGGGTCTACTCCAAGGGTTCTCCCTGCTGGGTTCCCAGACGGTGTTGGACAAGCCACATCATCTCCAGCCAACAGTGCCTGGGAGTTCGAGACCCCCTGGCGGCAGCTTGCCAGCAGAGGCCTTTCCCATCACTGCCTGAGATGCTTGGGGCCATCTGCATGCAACATGGGTGCTCTGCCACTGAGTTATGACCTCTTCCCAAAGCCTAAATCAGAGTAATGTAGGTCTGATTTATACAGTATACAGAGTGTGAGGAAAACCCTTACATGTACCATGTCTATAGAATCATTCACATGATGTGCCACTTAGTGGAGTCATCATGCACACCAGGGTTTGCAGACCTGCTGCTGCTGCTGTGTACAACCTGTTTGTTGTACACAGGATCTGCCCTGGTTGTACTTGAATGGGAGACTACATGTGTGAGCACTGGAAGATGCTCCCCTTAAAGGATGTGGCTGCTCTTCATGCTTGCATTAGGGATGTGCGTGGAACCAGGCGGGGTGGGGGGAGGGTGCACCCCCTCGCCACGTTTTCCCTGCCAGCACTAACTTCAAAACTGGTCCAGCAGGGCGGCAGCGTACCTCCCTGCCACCCCATCTGCTCGGAACAGAACTAGCCCATGCACTTGCACACACTGGGGTGGGGCACACACATGAGCTACTTCCAGTCCGAGGGGCAGATGGGGCAGCAGGGAGATAAGCTGCCAAACTGTCGGACTGGTTTTTAAGCAAGCACCAGTAGCGGAAACACCCCACCCCCCCGCCTTTGAATATTTCAACCCAGCCAGTGTTCAAACCTGTAAGGAGGCCCGCAAAAGGGCCTCCGGACATGTTCGTGCACATCCCTAGCTTGCATGCAGGTTCCAAGTTCCCTCCCTGGCATCTCCAAGAAGGCTGAGAGAGACTTCTGTCTGCAAGCTTGGAAAAATTGCTGCCAGTCTGTATAAAGAGTACTGAGCTAGAGGGACCCATGGTCTGATTTGGTATAAGACAGCTTCTTATGTCCTTATGCCTTCAGTTTGCTGTAGCCCCCAGGTAGCTCCGTTATGTTAGAGAATGTAAACAAAATTAACACACCAACAATTGATGGTCTGGGTGGCTACATCTATGATGTGCTAATGTTTCAAACAGGCCAGCACAAGTGGTAAGTGCAAAACTCTTACAAGTGTTCTTGAGCACTGTAGCAGATGTGACATGCATGACAGTAAACAAGACTATTAATCGGGGTGGGACTCAGCTAGACTCATTAAAAAAATATATATTTCCCTTGTTTTTTAGTATGTGGACGATGAAGATCTGGTGAGTGCTATCAAGGGCTTCAGTACTGTCACAAAAGAACACACAACATTTACTGATACACACTTGTGAGCAGTACCCCACTACTATCCTACAGGCAAAGTAATAGGGACAACATTCTGCTTCCTCACCCATGCTGGCTGAAGAGATTTGCCTCAATCATTCATTGTGAATGTGCCTACTGAAACTTTACCAATATGATTGATCTTGTTGGAAGTAATAGTTTGGTGTCTGTCTGTCTGTCTGTCTCCCACCCCACCCCCATGTCAGCATTGTACAAAATGTATAACAATGTAGTATTTCTAATAGGGGTAAGACTTCCATCTTATTGCAGAGCTTTTACAAAGTGAATTTTATATAGCACAAATTATGTAGTTTTTAAAATATGGTTTTAACACATGTATACCTATGCCAGAAACATCTGTTGAGTACCACTTTTAATAGTATGGAAGAAAATCATTGTTAGCAAAAGTTTAGAAATTTAATTTTGATATAAACTACCACCATTTAGAATATAACTTCTTCAAACAAATGGTAGTCAAATTAAATACATCTTGAATATCAGAAATCTGGATTACTAAGCATCTTATTACAGTTCATGCTGCCTTAAGCTCCCTTATGTGAAGATATGAGTAAAATTCATGATTGTCCCAACAAGGCCTCATTATGGTTGTGTTGTACCAGTTTGTTTTTAAGCCATATAAAAGAACACCTTCCCTTTTAAAATTCTTGGCAAGTGCAATCCGTGCTACTGGAGTTGCCCACATACTTTTATTTTTTTTATATTCAAGTTAGAACTTTATTTAAAAAAACCTATAAAGAAATATTTAAATACTAGATTGCAAATAAAGCATTAGTATTGCAGCGTAAGTGTGCAACACTGGTAGTGCCAAGTCTACTTGTCAAGGATTTAAACTGCCAAGTAGTTCTGTATGTTACACAAGTCTATGCGTGTATACTCAGAGGCAAGTTCTATTATGCTCAACAGGGTTTACTTGCATCTCAATTCTTTCACCGGAACTGTGGTAGGGAGTCATTGTTAGATGCCTACCACCTCATGATGCTCCAGCTTTCCTTGAGAAAGTTATCGTTTCCATTTTCTGTAGCAGGTGGCCATCTTACTGGGAGTAGAAGTATGAAGAAGTGCAGTAAAATTGTATGGTCCATTTCTGTGTCAACATGGCTATTCATCTAATTAGATATTGTAACAAACCAATATACTGTCTTAGCTGCAGCAGAAAAAACCTCAGTCGCTTGCAAGTGGGGAAAAACAGCTATCAGCTGGTCTAGCATAGTAGCTAAGTGAGTAGTTGGCCACAATTTCCCTGGTTCAAAACTTGCTTCTGCAAATGAACTTACTTGGAATCTTTAGGTAAGTCAGTCTCGCTCAGCTCAACTGTAACGTGGGGATGTTACCCGTTTACATTACAGGGTTATTGTAATGTGTGAAGCAATTTGCACACTCAAAGTATGAGACAAGTTAGTTATTCATGGTATTATGCACAGCACTGTAGGACATGCAACGCTGAACTGAGGGGCAGCTGCACCTTCAAAGGCAGCATCGAGCCTGGGCAAGCAGCATTTCTGCCAGTGTCTCCGTTGTCCTGAATGGGGGAAACCAATGGAAATGCTGCTTAGGCAACTGCAGCAGCCTCACTTTGTGTGTCCGTAGCACTGTGCATCACGTCAACCACTTGTCAGTCAACTGCATGTACAACATATGCAGTTGTGCTGTGTTAACAAGATTAGATTGAGGGTCTTCTCCAGGCCTGTTTTGTGATGTCCTGTTAATACCTAAAAGCCTGCAAGAGCTCACCAGCCATGTACAGCAGGAACAATTTGGGTGGGAAGAACAAGAACAAAACTAGCTGTAATCGCAAGTAATGTGCTGCTGAAGATAAAGGTGGCTTGGGCTGTAAGGATGCAAACAGGCAATACATCATAATCCATCTCTAGTGCACTTCAAGTCATAGAATGGCAGAGACTAGGAACAGTAAGGTTCAGAAAGGAACTGAAGGTGTATAGAGCAATCTCATCAGATGTGTAGGTCTAAATCGACCTTCTGTGTTAACAGGACCTTTCAACCACATGGCTCTGAAAGCAGGTTATTATGATAATAAAAGCCAAGAGTAGCTTTTGTACCATGGCAGTATAAGATGTTTTTTCTATAGTACCATTTTTTTAAAATTTGGGTTATTTTGAAATTCTACATAAGCCTGGCGATTGGCTACTTTCTTAGGGCAGTTACTACTTCTGGATTGCCACCCATCTGGTTCCAGCTGTTTTGTAACACACTAGCTTGTAGAAGATAAGAAGGCAGGCAGGCATGGTATCTGTGTAATCTGCAACTCTGGTTTACATTGAAAAATTAAGTTCCATTATCAAAACTTTTGATCCAGCTGGCTTTGAGGGCACAGGACTAAACTCCCGACACCTCCTTCTAAAGAAAAATCAAATGGTAGTGATTGATAACTTTCTAGATGATGGTGATAGTCTTGCTTGTCAAAGTAGTCATTACAAGTAAAAGAAAGCAGAAGTAAAATTCTTTATACTTTAATATTAAAGACAAATGTATGCAAAATAATGTTTTATAGCATCCATAATAAGTAACAAGACATTTAGAATTGTGGTATGATTAAGTTAACAAAATTGCACCATATAAACATTATGTATGCAGAGGTCAGTAATACTAGAAAAAAATATGGTGTCTGAACAGAAAAGGCAAACACTAGGTAAAGCAGCCATGCCACCTCCATTCCATTCTTATTCCCAATACAGAACCACACTGAAAGCGTGAGGGGAGAAGGGACTGAAGACCAATAGGTAGACAATAGACATTTAATATCTTCTAGCATGTGTGGAGAGCCAGGAATGGGAAAACGTTACACACAATAGAAAAATGCTCCCCCACAACAAAAATGGTAGTGCATGCCAGCCTGCATTAGACAAGCCTGGAAATCAAAAGTCTGTACCAGAACTGGACTTCGTATGAATAGCTATACAAAGTCAACGCAAGTTTACAATACTTTAAAAATGCTTCTGTTTGTTGTGCTGTGAAGCCAAGTTATTTGAGGTGTTCCCCTATACTGCATCATTCCCACTTCAAAACATCTGCAGCCAGAAAGACACAGACCTACAAATATGTAAACGTAAACATTTCATCCAGTTTAGTGTTAAAACTTGGTATGCCTTGGATAGAAGCATTCCTCAGGAGCTTTACAACGTGTAATCCTGACAGGAAGAATCACTCTTCTTATGTCGTGGAGAAGTGGTCTTTGTAGGGGATGGGGATGCTGTGCTTGGTGCTTCGGACCCTCCTTCCACAATGCTTGGGGAAGACACCAGATGAGGTGCTTTCTTCCTTCCAAGGAATCCTCCTCCTTCAAACCCACTCCTCTTTTTATTGTCTGCTTTGGCTTCATTTTCTTCATCCGCTCCTCTTTTCTTCAATTCCGGCAAACTTTCAGGCACTTTCTGAACTTCAGTCCCACCTTCGGCTGCTCTACCACCCCTTACCTCAAGGGTCAATGTTGAAGCCTTTTTATCAGCTCCATTTTCACCTATCCTCTTCACTTCTGTCTGCACGGGACTCTGGTTGCCATTCTGAGGAACAGCTTTGTCTACCATGGTTTTGTTCAAGTTAAAAGCCTGAATCTCTCGGTAACTGTGAAAACTTTCTGTCCGCCGTGCCCTGGCTAATAGAGGGCTCTCTCGATATGGCCGTATGGAGCCATATGTAGCCGTTTCATGTATTGTTTCACGGTGCTGCAACTGGAGGCTGAAAACATGTTTACACGTACATAAGTAAGAGTAATGATACAAATAAGAATTCAACAGAAGCCCTCTTGGAACACCACCAAAGAGCCATCAAATTCTTTTACCCATAGTTGCCAGCCAAATGCCTCTGAGAAGCCCACAATTAGGAGATGAAGGCAACAACCTCTCCCCTGCCCCACCACAATTGGTGCTCAGAGCTACTCCACTGTCAAACTGCACAAGATAGAAGCTTCATCCATCTTCCTCTTTTGAGTATAAGAGGTCCAGCTCTTTCCCAAGCCCTATTCAGACATTTTACAATGCAGTAAAACACTGTACTTTAACAATGTATATTTACAGTGTACAATGCAGGTACAATTCACACAGCAGTACACCCCTATCTGTATCATGCATTTGAGGGGCTGTACCCAGGTTCACTTCTAAAACGAATGCAGTACAGTCATTCACACAACATGTATGTGTACAGATGGCTGTGCAGGGGTACATGTCTGAATATATCCCTAGTTTGCACATTGTATTAAAGACAAAACTTGCATATTTTGAGTTGAACACACTTAGGTGACTTGCTTGTCAACATGTGGCCAAATTCCATAACATTAATAAACCAGAGACCTAGAATATCTTAAAGGATCACTGGAATGAAAAATTGGACCTATCCCTTACCAGCCCATATGCATGAACAGAAGTCTCACCAAGGACTTACCTGGAGCTCGATTCACGCAGGCGGCTTTGCTGCATCACTGAAGTGGCTGGACTGATATTAGGAGTTGCACAGCGAGATGTGCTCAGGTCACACTGATCCAGAAGCTTAAGCAGTTCTTCTTCTGTAGGGCCCCCCACATCTGTGTGTGTGTGTGTGAGAGAGAGAGAGGCAGATCCTTGAGCATACCATCACATGAACATTAGCACATAACAACTATACCAGACCAGGCTAATAGTCTATCCAAAACATCTTCTTCTTGCCTTGATAGCAAGTTGAGCCCGATAGTACAACCCTGTCATTTTGAAGCATGCCACTTCTCTGCGATGTAATGCAGTCTTCCAAAACTTGCAATTCAGGATCAATTTAACCAATGGAATGAAACTGAAGAATGAATATAGGAGTACAGCAGCACCCTACTGGTTAGATTGTGACAAAATTCAGCTTTTCTAGGCTAAATAATGATTGGGTTATTTATTATATTATTATTAATTCGATTTCTATACCGCCCTTCCAAAAATGGCTCAGGGCAGTTTACACAGAGAAATAATAAATAAATAAGATGGCTCCCTGTCCCCAAAGGGCTCACATTCTAAAAACAAAAAAACAAGATAGACACCAGCACCAGTCACTGGAAGTACTGTGCTGGGGGTAGATAGGGCCAGTTACTCTCCCCCTGCTAAATAAAGAGAATTGCCACAGTAAAAGGTGCCTCTTTGCCCAGTTAGCAGGGGCTCTTTGCCCAGTTAGCAGCGGCAAAGTTAGCCCAGTTAGCAGGTTATGCTTCATAAATCTTTTTATTTGAGTTTATCTCAGGAAACCTACCTTTTTCTTCGCTTTTATTAACCATATCCATTGCAGTGGTCAGGTCCCACATCTGGATACTGCCATTCACATGCCCTGTGAACAGGTAGCGTCGTGGCCGTGATCCCATCCTACTAGATCCTTCACACTCCCGTACAGTGAAGGATGAAATAGTGGTACAGTCGACTGCCTGAATCTCACAGATCCTGCAACAGAATTAGGACAATTGTGCATTAATTAGGGGGGAAGCGGGGGTGGAACTGAATCAGATACTTGTTCTGAGACTTAGATTTTTTTATTCTTGGATGACAGTTTAAAAAATTACTATCAGTATCAAAACTGTAATAATAATTTGTAGCCTTTCACCTAAACATTTAAAAAATCCTTAATATCCACTTCTAATTCTACACATTTAATTCAAAATAAGACACTTGTAACTACAGCAGATGCCACAAATTCCAGATTCTGCAATAGTCTCTTTCATTATAAGTTATCTAACTTAACAAGTAGTTACAGATTTTGATACCGAGGCCAAGAACTAGAGATGCAGCCCTGCCACAGCTAACCAAGGGAAAAGATGCAAAGGTGCTCTTGGATCCTGGTTACCCTAGCCAGCAACATATGGGAGGAACAGAAGAGAGCTCTAGAGTTTGGGATATAATTAAATGCTCATTTAAAAAGTGAAAGGTTTTCAATGTGTACCCAAGTCTATGGATTGTCATCGTAGTGCATAATTCCTTCACTAAGGTCTCGAAGAATATTCTAGAAAATGTTTAACATTTATACAATATTAAAAATCTATATCCCAGTAAGTCCTAGGCAGGCAAAGAAAACCACTGCAAAATCTCAAGTTGTAGCTCAGGTCTTATCCACAAGATCTCTGTTCTCTCCCTAGCTACTGTGGGAGAATTCAGCAGTAGTCAGAAGGCTCTCTGAAGTAGTAGTTCTAAAAAATAAAAATAAAAATTGCATTTGTTCCAAACAAGCCAGAGTAGGCTTCTGTGATTAGGTCCTGGACTACTGCTGCTTAGTAAGAGACCCTTCTCTTTTTAGTACCAAATAGATTGGTCCCACAGCAGTTTAGGAGTAATTGCATAAGATAGATATCTAGCATCTGAATGTGCCCAACACAAATTGCTACCATGGGAACAGATACCCAGTGCAATTATTTCTGAGAAAATGGGTATACGTGAATACAGGTTTAATTAACATGTAGGAGGCACAGGTTGATTAGACTATGCCTGCAGTAATCAAAGAGAAGAAGAAGGAGAACAGAAAGAGGTCAAAGTTGAACAGGCTTTGAGTTATTGCATTAAAATTTACCCTAATATGACACCAATTTTAATAAACATGTGGCAGTTTCTTCCTGTGCAAGAGCAGAACATTAAATCATAGTGATTTATAACATTTATTGGGATGATAATTTGGCCTCCAACCATATTACAGGCTTCTAATGTTATTTGCTTAAAAACAAACAAGCTGTCAAAGGGATAATCTAGGTGCTTGGAAAATGTACTCGTGATTAATTTATCTAACAGTTGCTTATGATTGTACGTAATGAACTCTGATGCAAAGAAGATTGATTCTCTTAAAGAGTTTTATTCATTACAAGATTAAGCAATAAGAAATGATAGGCCATGTGTTCGAGATACTGTCTGCCGGTGAATCGCTATTAGCAGCCAAGCCTGTCCTAGTAGTTTCAATTTTAGAACAGTGCTGTTTTCTTTAACTAGTACCCAGGGCTTTCAAGATCACTTTAGCTGCTGCTTTCACATCTTTGGATTTAATTTACTTTTAAATGGCCAGGCAACGTATTTTTTTTTTTAATGAAAGGTAACAATACACACTAGCATATGGAAGGAACAGAAGAGAGCTCTAGAGTAAGGGATATAATTAAATGCTCATTAAAAAAGTGAAAGTTAAAAGCAACCCTGCCTGTAAGTAAACTATGGTTGTAAAATACAAATTTTACTGTTCTAAGCCAAGACCCAAATTGATTCTTTGTCCTTCTATATCCTTGTATTGATGTTCCCAAGCCCTTAACTGCTTAGTTCTCTGAAACATTCTTGTGACAGAATAAATCCATTTTAGAAATAGGTAAACATGTATGGAGGTCACATGGAATTGCACCCCACCGCTTCAAAATGCTAGATGCCATGATCCCCACACGAAATCTGTTGCTCATCGCCATGAGTGCAGGCATTCAGGAAACGATATGCACAATCCAGAAGCTGTGAACAGCCATGAGTCCCAATGCTGCCAACACAGTATTAAAGAGCAACCAGAAATCTAGCTCTGACCTTGCTCAAAGAGCTGCTGTGCACATTTTGTGGAGACTGAGTAGGCACATCAAGTACATACAAGTACCATTGGTTCCCAGAGGCTTTGGGCATGAAGCATCCCAGCACTTAGGCCCCCAACCCGTTCATCTGTATGCTGAACATAATCTACAAATATCAGACACCCATGCACAACCAGCTACAGGGTTTCAGAGAGAGGGACAAATAATAGAAGACCCCCTTCTCTCTATCCAAGTGCAGAGTATGAGAGGGGGATGCTACCATCACTATAGAGATTATATGGCCTTGGTTTGGACCCAAACAAAACCTTACAATGCCTGCACTCTTTGGAGTTGGTCTCTTCCTTTTTTCCTCTAGTATCTGCACTGTACAACCTAGACCCATCAATGCCTCCTCCTTGGCCTCCAAGAACACACAGTACCTCCAAGATGGAACAGGCACGTATTTTGTGTGCTGGCTTCCAAGAACAACTACTCTATTGTCTTACCCTTGGATAAGATGGCAGCTGCTCTAGGCCATTTGTGCATAGTGCCATCTTGCCAACACTCCCCTTTCACCCTCTTTGAGTCCAGCTGGAAAGTGACAAAGATGAAGGTGAAAGTGGGATGGGGCTTAGGGTGCCACAGACATGAAGGTGCTATGGTGCTCTGTGGGCCCTCTAAGATATGATGTTGCCACCTAGTGGCCAAAAGTTTCATTTGTCAAATAGGACGGAGCATGCTCCAGAGCTCAGACAGATCTTTTAAGACTGATGTTCAAGCTAAGGCTTGTGTGGACTAAAATAAAACCCAGTTGTTACTTTATATTGTTGCCATATGTCCCCATTAAATGTCTAGCCTGTGTACACCTGGTTCTCCTGGCTGAGTGTTTGAGTGGTTCAATTGCAAACCATTCAGAACTGGTTAGAGCTGGTTCGAACCAGTTTGGATACCCACAGTTCAGTCTGAGTTCAGACTGAACCGTGCCAACCGGTCTGTGCACACCCCTACTCCTGGCCTCTTTTTGCTTCAGCTGACCTTGCCTAACAATGTGGGGGGAAAGAACAAAAACCAGCTGACTTCTTGGATTTCTGCCACTACCTATGTGAGTGTTGAATGTTTATATCTATTTTCAGTAGTCAAAAAGGGACAACTTGCTCTATTTGGCAAAGACAATCAGATGGACACTAACTGGATTTAGACTAGACCATCGTGATGGTTGGTCTAGTCCAAGAAACATTGCAGCACTAGCCTAACATAGGAAGCCCTCCAAACATGTATGTTTTATCAGCTATAATGAGATCCACATTTATGCAGATGTTTTATTTATATCCTTTGATTCAAGGATGAAAAAATGTCATACCACTATTCCAAAACTTACCTCCAGCCAATCAATAGTACTAGCCCAAGGTGATAATCTAATGTCAATTTTGGTTCCAGAGTTAATCCTGGAAACAACTAACTTATTTCGAAACATGTTTCGAAATATTTTATTCATTCATTCATTCCTATACCACCCTTCCAAAAATGGCTCAGGGCGGTTTACACGGAGAAACAACAAATAAATAAGATGGACCCCTGTCCTCAAAGGGCTCACAATCTAAAAAGAAACAAAAGATAGACACCAGCAACAGTCACTGGAGGTACCTTGCTGGGGGTGGATAGGGCCAGTTACTCTCCCCCTGCTAAATAAAGAGAATCACCATGTTAAAAAGTGCCTCTTTGCCCCTGCAGTCTCTAGAAGTGCAAGCACTTCATTAGTCAGGATGTAAGCCAGTGTTTGTGGGTTTTGGGTTAATGCAAATCTTCTGCCATACTCATTAAAAAAAAAGGGGAAAAAAGAGTAAACACACAAACACTATTAGGCATATTTGCAAAATTCCTTAGGTCCCTTTAACATCTATTTGCACTATAAAATTCTAGAGTTTACCTTTTCCCAGTAGAAGAGAGCCTCACAAAGAGTTTGTTAGTGATGGGAACAACTTTTTGGATAAACACTTGTTGATCATCACGTTCACCAAATGGCCCTATAATTGGGAAGCAAAGGAAGAGCTCTCAGCATCTCTTACTTTAAGGCCCTCAAACATGCTTCAAATATGCATACAGTATATATTAAATAATAGCCACAGAACTCCATCCACCCTGCAAGGTTTTTCAGGAGGTACTACTACAAAATCCTTCTCAAAATCCTGAGCATTTCCCCAAAATAACAGAATAGAATGTGGTTTGGGGGTGACAAAACAAGCAGCTGGAGTTACACACCACAGTGCCTATCAGGTCTGAAATTCCAGATGAAACTGATGGGTTTTTAAAAAGTCAATACAACAGATGATTTGTGGGGGGGCAAAGCAACCCAGGTTCTCTGCACAGGTTTTCTGAATTTAAACTCAATGTAGGTTCTTACAGGTGAAACTCGGAAAATTAGAATATCGTGCAAAAGTCCATTAATTTCAGTAATGCAGATTAAAACTGATATATGAGACAGACGCATTACATGCAAAGCGAGATAAGTCAAGCCTTAATTTGTTATAATTGTGATGATCATGGCGTACAGCTCATGAAAACCCCAAACCCACAATCCCAGAAAATTAGAATATTACATGGAACCAATAAGACAAGGATTGTAGAATAGAACAATATCGGACCTCTGAAAAGTATAGTGTACTGTGCTTGATTGGCCAGCAAACTCGCCTGACCTGACCCCATAGAGAATCTATGGGGCATTGCCAAGAGAAGGATGAGAGACATGAGACCAAACAATGCAGGAGAGCTGAAGGCCGCTAATGAAGTATCCTGGTCTTCCATAACACCTCATCAGTGCCACAGGCTGATAGCATCCATGCCACGCTGCACTGAGGCAGTAATTGCTGCAAAAGGGGCCCAAACCAAGTACTGAATACATATGCATGCTTATACTTTTCAGAGGTCCGATATTGTTCTATTCTACAATCCTTGTCTTCTTGGTTCCATGTAATATTCTAATTTTCTGGGATTGTGGATTTGGGGTTTTCATGAGCTGTACACCATGATCATCACAATTATAACAAATTAAGGCTTGACTTATCTCGCTTTGCATGTAATGCGTCTGTTTCATATATCAGTTTCACCTTTTAATTTGCATTACTGAAATTAATGGACTTTTGCACGATATTCTAATTTTCCAAGTTTCACTTGTATAGCAGGAGTGGGCAACGAGATCTGCCTACAAGCTATATTATCGAGGCTGTGTAATGAACTTAATTTAAAGTTCATTAAAGAATACAGCCATCACTACCACAATGTGGCCCTGCAGGCCTTTAAGGTTCATACCTCCCATCTGCCTTCACTCCCCTCAGCAGCTCTCCCCCTTTCCTCCCTGCTCGACAAACCTCTTCTCCCTACTCTCTTCCTTTGCAAGAAAACCTCTCTTAAAGATTGTAACCCTTTAAGGCACATTAAAAAAACTGCCCCCTACTTTCTACTGGGCATGGCACACTCTTCATGTGGTCACCAGTCACCACTAGGTTAAAACCACCATCCCAGTGCATACTGCTGCTTTAAAATCTTTTGATGTGTGTGATTAGCTATATACTCTCAACTCGTTTACTCTAAGAGGATGGGGGTGTGTGTGTTTCCCCATTGTTATAATCCTAATTTAATCTTTTATTTATATACTTAGGCTTAGGGCTATACTTCACAAAAATAGCCTCTCCCCTAAGCCCTTAGAGTGAGTGCAGGATGTGAAGAGTTATCCTGAAACGAATCGTGGACAAAGCCCAGCATCATCTTCTTGCAGCTCCTCCACATGAGGAAACCTCCCTCCCCTCCCACCCACCAATATCTCCTCTTCTCTGGAACACTGCAAGGTAAAAGTGTCCGAATCAGAGGCTCAGAGAACACAGCAGCCATCCAGCTGTTCCACTTGGAATGCTTCACCTACCAATGTCATTGCCAGAAGAGTAACTGCCATGGCTCTCTGTCTCCTCTAAGGACAAAATTTTGAAGGATGCCAAGGGGGTAGATCCTGGTTGTGTTGAAATCATTCCTCTGAAACGAGTCACTGTCCATGTCCGGACATGATTGTTATCTGCACAAACTAGAAAGATGAAAATCAAAGTGAATGCTTACAAAAAGCTGAAGGCCAACATGAGTAAGATTACTCAAAGTAGTCCCACTGAAATTTAAAAAAGGACAAGTTAGGCAATGTTGAGCCCCACCCCACCCCCGTCTTTTTCTTTTTTTCACACACACAAATTTTAACCTTGCCCAAACTGAACAATTTTCTGGCTTATACGTGGAAATTCTCTACTCCTCTAGGCAACTCTCCCAAGTGCAAGAACTGATCTGGTTCAATAACCTGCTTTAGCAGCAGTTCAAAAGCTGCTTTAGCACAAATGTGTTACAAAGGTTTAAACTGGAGATGGTTATGGGTCCCATGTTCTTTCCCTGAGAGATTACAGTGCAATCTTATGCATATTTACCAAGAAAAAAGTCCAGCTGAGTTCAACGGAGCTTACTACCATGCACGAGTACATAGCATTGCAACCCTAGACGAGAGTTTATTTTTACAACCCAATAAAATGAAATAAAAAGAGAGAACCACCCTTAGGGTTGTTCAGATATTCTTTGTTTTTAATATTTACACGATATACTTTTATTTTCAATATGATTTGTCTTTGACTAAAAGTGACTTGTGTGGCAGACACATCATATAACCAGAAATAAAACAAAAGGTTAAACTAACTTTATTACACCCTGGAGTGAATAAAGCACACATTAAGTGCAGAAAAACATCCCCAGGAATAGTGCTACAATGCATCTTTAGATACTACGCCTCTACACTCACAAAAGGCATAGTGCCCATTCATTTCTATGAGAAAAAGCAAAAGGGACCAGAAATTGCAATCACTGGGCTTCCACACAGAAATCCAGAGTGACAGGAGCCCAATTCAGACATCGTGGTTGTTTGGTGTGTGAGGAAATGACTGCATGTGTCTTCATTTTAAAAGTTAACCTGATACAGTCAAATGCATGGTATGGATAGGAAGTGTACTTCTGTACCTGTGTTCAACACATGTGTATGACTGTACATGTGTACAGATCTGTATGCTCATTGTATGAGTGTTGAACATAACGTGTGAATGGGCCTAAAGCTGTGTGGAGAACTGGATTTTATCCACTATATATATTTTGCTTTTTGTTCGTAAGCCTTAGAAATGTGAAGAAATGAACAACAGGAAAAGCCAAGTAGCGGCATTTATGCTAACAAGTTTACCTGACACCAAATGTTTCTCAGACAACATGATCTTTGTAACAGGACTTCGATGAACCGTGAAAGTCTGAAAAAGCTGAGGGCCTGACCCAACCGTTTCCGGGTGTTGCACAATCACACGCACTGCTCCAGAACTTGTGCCATATGCAATCTCAATCCAATTACCACTTACACCTACACACACACAAAAAGCAAGAAAGATGCTTTAGTAACACTATATTTCCAGCAAGATGGGGCTCCTGAACTCTTCAGGAATTAACTATAATGGTTTACTTGCCCACAACTTTTATTTCCTTTAGTTGTTTATTTTTAAAATTTGCATGCTAAGTTTGTCTTATTGCTCTGCAGCAATACAGTGTTAATGACAATAATTTTTTTCCTCCCTAAAAGTCACAAGCAATGCTAGCAAGTTTTGACTAGAAAATGAAAGTCTAAAAAATGTGAAATTCTGCTGCAGATACCATTTTAGCACGAAGTGTTTCACATACATAAACTAAATCTTTCTGATCAAGCCAGGTCCTAGGGCAGTTTCACACATCATGTAATAACAGACTTGGGTTTGCCACCAAGTGGAAACTCAGCAAGGGCATGCAGTCAATCTTGGCTCTCTCATGAGTGCACTTGTATGATACAGATGTTTTCAATCACGTTTGTCACATCCCCACGTTATGAGTACACCCAAGAAGCAATATAGGAACCACTTCATAAGTGATATTCAAGCAGCACAATGGCCAAAAGACTGCACCGTGAGTTGAGACTTCTCCAGTAAGAAACCCCGTCTCTGCCATGAGCTCACTAGGCAGTCTTAAGACAAGCAATCGAGGGATACACCACCTATCTTACAGGAGTTCTTTAAATATTACATCAAGGGGAATATAAGTGAAGCACTTTGCACTCAGAAGGTGCCATTCAAATGGCACCACATGGCACAAAGGAAGCCATGAGTTGTGAATATTGATAAGGTTGCCTATCAGGTAGAAGACACCCATTTTTAGTTTCATGCAGAGTGCCTAGAAATTGACTATTCAATTCTAATGACAACATGGAGAATAAGTTTCCTAAGGACAGACAAAAGACGTAACTTGGTAACTGACAACATATTTTTGTCATACAGAAATATACTACTATTATTTATTCGATTTCTATAACGCCCTTCCAAAAATGGCTCAGGACCATTTACATAGAGAAATAATAAATAAATAAGATGGATGGATCCCTGTCCCCAAAGGGGGCTCTCCACCAGAGTGTGTGAAACCCATCTTACACATGAATAATGCATCAATGTGCTGATTGTATACAAAAACAATACAATAATTAAGCTTGGATGTGATGAGGGGCCTCTGAATTACTTTACTACTATAGTTGAAATGAAATTCACAATCAACTTCAGTTTGTACAACAGGCTGCTAATTACAGGAGGTGTAATGGCTTGACTAGCAAGCCAGAGGCTGCTGTTTCGAATCCCTGCTGGTATGTTTCCCAGACTATAGGAAACACCTATATCGGGCAGCAGCGATATAGGAAGATGCTGAAAGGCATCATCTCACTGCATGGGAGATGACAATGGTAAACCCCTCCTGTATTTTACCAAAGAATGTGGTCACCAGGAGTCGACGGCACACTTTACCTTTAATATAGAATACTAAATTAAAACTTTAGGTATCTGCTAGTAGGCAGCACTGTTCCCTCTAAGGCGCACACATGTGCACATGCTCACACATTTTCTGATGTGCGTTCAGTTAATTTTAGATCCCGCTCAGGTTGAATAAGGAGGGCCCTACTCTGGATGCTCATGCACATTCAGATGAAAAAAATTAGAATACAAAACTACACCAATACAATACAAAACCATATTCTACATAGGTTTTTTAAAAAGACATTAAGAGGCAAAAATGGTACAAACTTGTTTTGGGTGTGAGGTAAACACTAAGTGCTGTTATGGCATCATTGGAAGGATCGTGGTATAGTTCCGTCACCAAAAGATCATTATCCTTCATCCGTAGTGGAAATTTTTGCATATCTGTAGAATAAATGTATACGCATTGTTAAAATTGCAAAGTAACAGACATTCCTAACATAATGAAGATTCCATAAAGTCTATTGCAGACATCCAGATTAACAAAGCACTGATACTATGTAGGAGTGGTGATTTTTGTCTCTCTCCCCTTCCCTCTGAAGTCCACAATGACTCTTGAAAATATGTCCCCGAGGGCTACATGACCCTCAGGGACATATTTTCAGGAGTCACAGTGGGCTTCAGAGGGAAGGGGAGATCAACGAACAAGTCACCTCTCCCTTGTAGCACCAGCACATCATCCATGCACCAGCACTTTGTTAGTCTGGATGCTGGCCTAGGATAATTTCTGTCAGGAATAAGAACAGGATCATAAGTAAAAGAGTAAATATTCAAACAATAGGAAGCACTAATAATCCTATGGGGTTTCCACCCTGAACTTACCAATATAATATATTGAGCCATTGTTGCAGCCCAGCAATAAGAAAGATCCAGCAGTATCGTAACTGGTGATGGGAACAACATCTTGAACCTGTAAACATTAAGTTTAAGCTTGTACTTTTTTATTTCTCAACGCATGACAATTTCAGCAAAGCTAACACAATACTGTACTTCTATATAATATTTGACAAAAGTACATTTTCCCCTAATTGTTTTAATTAAGATAAATCATCAGACTTCAGGTTGGAACAGTTGAGACAGTTCATTACATTATATAGGGCAGCTTTTCCACTCAATTTTTATGCATATGTGAAAGAACGCCATAATGACATCTTTCAAGCAGGTTGTTCTCTAACAATCTTCAAGATGTGGTAACTTGATCTTACCACATGGAGATCATTTCACAAGGCACATGAAAACTGAGATGTATGGTACATATTTTTTTGATTCTTTTAGTACCTTTAGAATGTTTGTCCTTTGAATTCATGACAATAGGAAGACAAACATTACTCTCAATTGTCAGGTATTTTTGACCTTAAGAATCAAACACGGAGTTCTTTCAGCAATACTTATCTCTGGATAATAACAGTGAGAACAAAATGTAAATGGTGAACTGAAGAGTCAAGATCTCTTGCAAAATATAGACAAAAAATACTTTAACCAACATTAAAAAACCAAAAACAATTCACTAGCTAGACAATTTAAATAATATTTATTTATTTATGTAAAGGGAATCTAGAGAGTCCTTTCTCCCACTAGCTACATACTTACTCATATAATAGTGACAGTGTCACGGTTACAATCTACACAGTAATAGAGAAAACTGGTAAACTGTGAAAGCAAGTTCCACTTATTGAATTTCTACTCAACAAACACACACATATAGGTGTCAGAATTATACAAAGCAATATTTCAAAATCAGGCAATAATCTAAAAAATAAAGTGCAAATGCATGCCTCTTATCCTAACCATCTGTTTAGAACTTTGATTGTGCAAGATTCATTTTACTGAATTCAACTAAGAGCACACATAGATGCAAAGCAGTGTTTGTAGCGTGCAGAATGTAGCAACATCCAAATATAAAAACTGCGTGTGTGGGGCAGGGGAATATTTGCACACTGACCATTTTACGCTTTTGGTAGCTTAGTCTCCCTCACTAGGTCTTGAGTGTCAAATATTTCAAGGTTTTGATGTTAGCCAACAATATTAAACATTAACACAAAACAAAAAGACAATAGACTAGGATGTGACAAATGTCAAGTGCCATGGACCCATGGCACCTAGAAATGTAACAATCACATCTAAACTAGGATATTCAGAGGTAAAGTTATTTAACAGAATCTGAATTTGCCCCAGGCAGCCCTGTTCTGTTCTAAGTATGTTACTAAAGAACAGCCCTGCTGGATTAGGCCCAAGGCCTATCTAGTCCAGCATTCTGTTTCACACAGTGGCCCACCAGATGCCTCTGGGGAACCCACAGGCAAGAGGTGAGGGGGCATGCCCCCTCTCCTGCTGTTGCGCCCCTGCAACTGGTATCGAGAGGCATTGTGCCTCTGAGGCTGGAGGTGGCCAACAGTCACCAGACTAGTAGCCATTGATGGACCTGTCCTCCATAAATTTGTCTAAACCCCTTTTGAAGCCATCCAAGCTGGTGGCCATCACCACATCCCGTGGCAAAGAATTCCATAGACTTGTAAAGGGTAACATTTATATTTACAAAGACTGACACACACACACCATTACAAGTCTGTCAATTGTATCAAGTGTCCATTATCTGGCTCTTAAGGTTTTGAGCTTATTTGGCTTCTAGATCCAAATAAAATTGCTCAAGGCCTGAAAAACACTATGCAATGCAGATTAAAAGAAGTCGTATAAAACCAAAGGCCACAGCTTTACTGATTAGAACTTCCCATAAGACAAATGTTTGAGAATTTTTTAATGCTAACAAGCTTACCCTTAGCCTGTTTGAGTATTATAACCTATTGGGATCAGCCATGAACAAAACTGAAGTTCACCCTGAATGGGAAATTTCTACTGAACACACAGGCTAAGTTACTCCTGAGTATTCTTATTGGAATTAAGTCGTTCTTGAGTGTAACTCCTAAGTTTTCCTATTAATTTTCCTTTTCCTCTTCCTATTAAGGAACAATCTGGATGCCAGCCATACAGTTTCGTACATTTTTGCCACACAAAATAGTACGTCCCCCTGCCCACACCGCCACCGATATAGGGACAGACTAATGCATCAATTTCTGACCTGAGCAGGTATCCATAGCATTTTATATAGCTCGATACATTTAACTTTTAATATAGCAAAAAAGCGAGACCTGCACACATTTGAACATTTAATATACTGTGTTTTCCGATAGAAAGGCCATATTGCTGTAAAAGTCACACCATTGAAAAACTGCAATTTTTAAAAATCACATCAGAAATGCCATAGTGGTGTAAAGGATGCAGCTAAAGCACCAAGTACATTCCCCCCATTCCATTTCCCATGGATAGCTGTTTGCGTTCCACGTGGGGGCATTTTGGCTCCTTGCGCTCTCCCCCGAAGGTGTTTGCTCGGGCGGGGGTGACCAGGTTGGGCCCGCAGCGAAGCCACAGCCATGTTCAGCGGCCGCTGTGGGCACTGCGGGGACAGCGGGAGGCACCTTTAAGTGGAAATCAGAAGGTGCTTACCTCCCTGTATCGCTGGCCCTGAAAGCTCCTCCCAGCAGCAGATTGGCTCTTCCACTCAGCTGCAGCCATTCTTCCAAGCAGCACACAACCCAGCTGAGTGGCGGAGCTGATCTGCCGCTACTGCTGGGAGCAGCTTTCAGGGGCAGCGATACAGGGAGGTAAGCACCTTCTAATTCCCACTTAAAAGGTGGCTCCCGCTGTCCCCGCACCAGCCACTAAATATGGACATGGCCTCGCCATAGGCCAATCTGGCCACCCCCACCTGAGCAAACACCTCGGGGGGCGGGGGGGAGAGCAAGGGGCCAAAATGCCTCCACATGGAGTGCAAACAGTGCTCTATGGGAAATGGAGGGGGGGGCATGCAAATCCAGGGCCAGGAAGGCCCAACTGTGCTGTTGCTGCTGCTCCTCCTCCGCTGCCTCCTTCCTTCTAGGCCCTCTCGGCCACGTGGAGCCTATTGTTGGAGGGTCCTGCTGTAGTGCTGTCGCACCTCCTTCCCTCGCCCCTTAATTCTGGCGTAAAGGCCGCAGGAGACTTAAACTTTTTAAAATGTATGCGCTACGGCCTTTCTGCCAGAAAATACAGTAAATCACTCTCATTTCATGTTTGTCCTCTAAACTCCTAGAGTACTGAAAGATATGCATAATCCCCATGTTACTGACTTTCAAAGCCAAGAATATCTACTGCCTGCAAGAGTACTGCTACGGTCCATGTCGTCAGAATTTTGCCTGAAGAATCAACATCAGAGGAAGCCACCTCAGCTAGTCTGCCTAAATCTTAGGGAGAGGATGCCAAAAACTATTACAAGAGGAGAAAGAGACAAATTACACAGACTGTACAAGGGCCTCGCTCATTCACAGAGGCCAACATCCCCACTAATGGTGCAGAGGTGCTGTGTGCAAAGTGTCTCTGCAGTGTTTAGTGACCTTGAGTCCTGCTGTGCACAGGCATGGGGGTGGATGGACATTTTTGCCAGTCTCTCCTTCTCCTGGAAGCACTTGTCAGCACCCCTAAATGTGTTCCTGAGGGCCGTAAAGCTCTTGGGGTCAGATTTAGGGGAATTAAAGAGCACGTCCGGGGAAGACTGGTGAAAATCCCATCTCACCCCCCACAGTACAGGACTCTGGATCACGACACACTGTGAAGGCACTTTGCATGCAATGCCTCTGCACTGTCAGTCAGGTTGTGCATGGCACACTGTCACCAGAAATGATAACTTGTAACAACTGGAGAGTTAGAAATGTCGAAGGTGCACCTCTTAAAGGATCAAAGAAATAGCTACTGCAGTTCGCCGTGGTAATTTGCTGCTTTGCTTGTTAATCTTACCAGGCAAAAACTGTCCTCATGCAAGACTTCCATCCTGCAACTTTAACAATCCAGTTCTACTTCAAGGGGGAAATAGTAATTCTGTGCCTTTCTTTTAATAGCCTTGCAAATACTTGAGGACACCTGCTTTAAGGGTCCCTCAGGGTCAAAGCTAGATCAATAACCTTTAGGAGTACTAAACATTGTAGAAGTGTTATCAATTCTGTTGCTCTCTTCTGAATAGGTCTAGATATTTTTGAAGTATAACTCCTTTACTGGTGACAAAGTGGACCCAAACTGTTGCTGTGCCACAAGCAAGAGTGCATCAAGACACTAGTTTTTTTTTTTTTAACCCTTGAGCTGACAACTCTTTCCACTGTTTCCCAAAAGACCAGTGTTTCTTAACATTGGGTCCCCAGATGATGTTGGCCGACAATTCCCATCTTCCCCAGCCATGGCCTTTGTGGCTGGGGATGCTGGGAGTTGTAGTCCAACAACATCTGGGGACCCAACGTTAAGGAACCCTGTAATAGACTATTTTCTGAATTAAATGGTTCTTGGGTTCTGCCAATCCAAGAGGCAGAACATCAAACTAAGACAAACAGTTATTTAACAGATGTGAAGTACATTAGGCACTTCACTAACCAGCAACATCTATTATTACTATCATAGGCATTTCACTAACAATTATGGTTTGACCAGAACTGCTTTGAAATTCTGGGTTCACAAAATCTGCTCCACTGGGCTCGCTAATCCCAATTAACTTTTTAACCAGGATCCTTGTCCTTGTATGAATACAGCTTTAGCTATGACCAGTACTCCCCATAACAGGGATTCCCAGATTTTGACTGTAACGCCCATCATCTCCACCTGCAATGGCCATTGTAGTTGCAGACAACAACATCTGAGAATACCTGTTATGAGGAGCACTGGTCATGGCTTAATTTCAATTGGACGTCCACTGAGTAACTGAGTCAGTGTAAACAGCACAGCACAGGGACAGAGGCAAATACTCCCAAACAACTCCTAAAACAACACATGATGGAGATTACCTCTGTTCCTGTGAATGTGGGCTAGGTATGAGAAGTTTTTAAATGGAGTTGACAGAGTTTTGAAATGGTTTTTAGCTTGTTTCATTAGAGTCAAACACACTAGGTCAGCTTTCAATATGTAACAAAATTACTGAGTGATACCACTTGGCTTTTTGCATTCTCGCAGTGTTACTCATTGGCATGACTGTCACTTATGGGTAAAATCAGGATTTATTCAACCAGTGCTGTGGCAGCCACAGGAGTCAGCCTTAGGTCACTTCTGCCTCTCGAGATTTGCAAGGCAGCCTCTTGGATTTCATTACACCGTGTCTTTACATTGTGCCACAGAGACATTCATCTGGCTGTGTTACAAGGTTTGTTTCTTGCATGAATGCCCAGCTCTTCCCTCAGTCTTGTCTCGAATCCAAGAATCTCTATTCCCGTTGTCAGAATGCATAATATATATAAAAATCACAAGGCATTTGAGAATAGAAATATAAAGTAGATATCTTTGAGGCATGATGCACAGTTGAAGCGCTTCTGACTAGACCACAGAATTTCCACAGAAGCAACGCACACAAAAAATGCTCTTTTAAGTGCTACATAGGATTAATTTGATATGCAAGCAAATAGCCTCCAATACCTTTAACTGATAAATTTTAGTACAGAGGATACCTGAAGCATAAATCTTTAGAGGCGAGATAAAAATAAGAATATTTCAAAACTGAAAAACCTGTACAAAACGAAGTACAGAAATGCATGGCTCTTCAGTTGCTGTTGAAGTATAACTCCCACCATTCCCTGCCACAATTTATTTGGCTGGAGATGATGTGAGTTGTAGGTCAACAACAGCTGGAGTGCCAAGGTTGCCAACCCCTGGTCTAAATACGGATGTCCTTTTTGCATCTTCATAAAACAGGTCACTGTATTTCTGTTTAAACATACCTGCCAATGTTGAGTCACAGCATTCCACACTCCCACTTTTCCTGTATGACTGGTTGCCACCAACTGGTTACCAATGAAGAAAAGTGCATCTACAGGGACTCCAAGACTGAATACTCCTATTAACAAAACAAAAAACAAAAAACAAGTAATCTTAAACCTTGTTTCTCAAATGCATACAAAGGACAAAAAGGAAAGTTACTTGCTCAGAACACAGAAGGCTGCAAGAGTTTTTCAATGCTGCTTTGAGAAAAATATTAATAAAAAGAGTTATATACCACTTTTCAACAAAAAAGTTCTCAAGGTGGTTTACATGGGGGGGGGGGGGACGACAACAACAAAATAGCTCCCTGTCCCCAAAGGTCTCACAATCTAAAAAGAAATACAAGGTAGATAGCAGCGGCAGCTACTGGAACGGTGCTGTGCTGGGTTGAATAGCGACAGTTTCTCAACCCCTAATAAATATGCATCACCACTTTAAAAAGTACCTTTTGGCCCAATTAGCAAGGATAAATAAAGTATCAGAAGATGACTATTAATACATTGAGGCGCTTCACATGATTACCTGTGCAGCGCCTCGATGAGGTCTGTGGGGAGAGCAAGCTTAGCCTCCTGGTCAGGGATCTACTCATGTGTCACTGCGGTGGCACATACACAATAAAATGAGGCACTCCGTTAACCTCATTTAAGGGGAGTGTGAATTAGGCGGGCTAGCTGCCTGGGAACCACTGGGCTCATCCGCAAACCTGGTGGTTTCCACGATCAGTAGAAAGAGGGCTAGGCTCCCTTAGCCCGCTTTCTACTGATAGTGGGAATAGCTTCATTTTCTCTTGGAACATAAGAACAGCCCTGCTGGATCAGGCCCAAGGCGGTCCACCAGATGCCCCTAAGAAGCCCACAGGCAAGAGGTGAGGGCATGCCCTCGTTCCTACTGTTGCTCCACTGCAACTGGTATTCAGAGGCCTCTTGCCTCTGAGGCTGGAGGAAGCCTATAGCCACCAGACTAGTAGCCACTGAAAGACCTGTCCTCTATTATTTTAAGCCATCCAAGCCAATGGCCATCGCCAATACTAGTACCCACTGAAAGACTCGTGACATCCTGTGGCAAAGAATTCCACAGAGTAATTATGCACTGTGTGGAAGAGTACTTCCTTTTGTTGATCCTAAATGTCCAGGCCATCAATTTCATGGGATGACCTCTGGTTCTAGTGTTGAGAGAGAAAGATTTCTCTGTCCACTCTCTATTCCATGCATAATTTTATACACCTCTATCATGTCTCCCCATAGTTGCCTCTTTTCCAAACTAAAAAGCCTCAGATGCTGTAGCCTTGCATCATAAGGAAGGTGTTCCAGGCCCCTGATAATCTTGGTTGCCATCTTCTGCACCTTTCCCAGTTCTACAGTTTCCTCCTTAAGATTTGGTGACCAGAACTGTAAGCAGTACACCAAATGTTGCCACACAATAGATTTGTATAAGGACATTATAATATTAGTAGTTTTATTTCCAATCCCCTTCCTAAGTATTTATTCTGCTGTAACAATTCCCAATCACCGATTGGTGTTGCTGAATCCCAACACCATCCATCAGATAGCTGGAGATATAGGCACTAAGACCAAGCAGATTCTACTCTGAGTTGAAGGTACAAGTACCAGAAGAAGCAGTATATTGTATAGCCACAAACATATGATCAAGATGGCTGGATTCCACATTAATCAGTTCACAGAAGCCACCACTCACTTTTTTGGTATTAAAATAACCAACATTGGAGAGCTGTAAACCTACCTCTACTACTCTTTAGTCACCCAGTCAGGGTAGATAAAGGGTGTTAAGAAGTAAATTCATATCAAGTGTTCTTACTATGTGTCTATTATCCAACTGTAGAGCTAAGCTTGAACATTTCTACAAACAGAACATTTTCCTCTTTCATTGTTACAATGAATAGACCACATGAGTTCTCTGAATGGACACTACTAGTTTCACTTTGCACTTAAACTGTGCAAAATCTCTTTATTAGTTGGGTTGATCCAGTTAGAGTCCTGATGTTTCAGGATTCCCCATACACCCCGTTAGTAGCACCATGGTTCAACAAATATGCTATAGACTGTTTTAGGAACACTCTGGGGCAAATTATCTCCATCTAATAAGGCCAGTAAATTATCTATGGGTTGTGTAGTCAGATCTGTGACAAGCTGTCAAGGTTCATTAGCTGATTAACATTTAATACAAACACAAACTGCTTAGAGAGAGTTACTAGACATCAAGACTGGAGAGATCTTGTATGTTTGCAAGTTTATTTTCTTGGGAATGACTTGGCAGAATCCTTTCTAGCTACATCAATCAGATAAGCAGTAATAAGCTTACAGCATGAGGCAGTATTAGAAAACTTAAGTATGCTGCCAAATCAAGTGCTCTCCAATGTAGGTTTGAATTGTAATAATATTATAAGGCCACTTAAGAATTAATCCATCCTGCAGTGGATAGCCATTCAATTATATCTTTTATCACATCAAAAGCTCAAGATGCTTAACATTTCAACAACACTGTTGAGGGTAAATTGTGACACCAAGACAATGATGTTATTTTAAAGTGGAAAACAACGGTCTGTTAGGTTTTCTGATATCAACCAAGCAGCTTGGTGTATAAAGTGACTTAATTACAATGCCAAATAATTTTTCAGGGCATATGATCGTATCTGGTGCTGACTATATTTAACAGCAGGGCATATAAAAGCAGGCGAAAATAAAAAGCAGAGAAACAACTAGAATTGATTACTCTGGAGAAGGATGAGGTTCAGGGAAATCAAGGAAGACAGCATGAATAGTCTGAAGGAATT
This sequence comes from Hemicordylus capensis, assembly GCF_027244095.1. NCBI lineage: Eukaryota > Metazoa > Chordata > Lepidosauria > Squamata > Cordylidae > Hemicordylus > Hemicordylus capensis. The sequence goes on from NC_069657.1 coordinate 417,187,532, forward strand.
TAAAGTGTCACTCCTGCTTAGGCTCAACAATCCTGATGGCCGTCCACAGGGAAGACGATGGTATAAGTAATGACAGGTTCTTGTCTTAAGGGGCCCTCTCAGTAAAATATTGCTTATAGCAGCAATCCAGTAGTGGTATCTTATGTAAGTAATATTGAAGGGAAAACAGCCTCTGGGAGAGCTGTATCATGGAGATGCCAGCCCTTGCAATTTTCCATGGATGGTGTTGTCAGGTTCTGAAGAGTGTTTGTAACAACAAATTGTTTCTTTTACAGGACATGAACAAAGCACTACCTCTCTACCCCAAGGCAGGGCTGCTAAAAAAGCCTCTGGAAGGGCAGGGGCGGGGGGAGTTCTCTGAAAGAGAAAAGTCTTGCTTTATTATATCACTAAAAAGGAACTGAACACACATTTGGGACAATATTAATTTCAGTGCATCCTTAATTTTCGAAAAATGCAACATACATGATATAGTTCTGAACAAAATCTTGTATACACTGTTGATGTTGATTTTCCTATTTGTTTCACAAATTTTAAATAATAACTTAATTTTTTTAATAAGACTTGCATAGTTTTTAGAAATTCACTATCAATTAATAATCAAGAGCCAAGCCACCCAATATCTGCATAGCCTTGCTCTAAATTCTGTTGGTCACAAAATAATGAAGAGTGGGATGCAATATAGTCTTTTTATTACACATTTCCATAGGCAAAATTAGCATGAATTTAATAAAAAACATTATTCATTACATTTTTGTACCACCCACTCGCATCTCTAGGCAGTTTATAAAAATTTAAAATCAACACTTAACACATAATTAGACAACCCCCACCACACACAACTAGCAGTCCCACAACAAATGCCTACTTTAAAAGGTTTGTCTTTAGGTCTATTTAAAAGCCAACAGAGAGAACAAGACCTGCATCTCTGCAGGGAGTGCATTCCCAAGTGAGAAGCAGCAACCAAGGTGGTCCAACTCCAGGTTGCCACCAGATCAACTGGTGGCAACCGCAGGACCTCCATGGATGATCTTAATAAATGGTAGGCTTGATGTAATGTAAACTCATTAGTGATACTAGTCACAATTCAAAGACCAGCATGCACATGGGCACAGAAAATGCTACCATTCCAGCTCTATTCCCTACAGACTCCTGTTTGCAAGTGAAACTGAGATAATGCAATTGTAAGGATCCTTAGATCCGAGAAGATCTAGAGAAGATCTAGATTTAGAGAGAGGAGAGCTGGTCTTGTGGTAGCAAGCACGACTTGTCCCCTTAGCTAAGCCACCCTGGTTACATATGAAAGGGAGACTAGAAGTGTGAGCACTGTTAAGATATTCCCCTTAGGGGATGGAGCTGCTCTGGGAAGAGCATCTAGGTTCCAAGTTCCTTCCCTGGCATCTCTAAGATAGGGCTGAGAGAGATTCCTGCCTGCAACCTTGGAGAAGCCACTGTCAGTCTGTGTAGACAATACTGAGCTAGATGGACCTATGGTCTGACTCAGTATATGGCAGCTTCCTATGTTCCTAAGCAGGACATGACTACACTGTGTGTCCCAAATTCAAACGCTTCTTCACTAGGAAGAATCTGAACCAGATACTGTAAGCAAGAGAGAGAGGTGGGCTTATGAAAAACTCTTCCATTTTTCCAGTTCTCTGTACCACTTGGCAGAAAACAATATAGGCAATGCAAGTCACCCCAATAGAAGAGAGGGCAGAGCAGATCTGAGCCTCAGGTTCCTCTTCCACACGCGGATCAGGTATCAGCAGGGATGGTGCACAGTTTCTCTGAAATGGTAAAACTCTTCTTTTTGCCACTGCAAACATCTATGCACTTGGGATTTATTTATTTTTTTAATTAAGGTGTGTATGCAGCTTACATAGATAGCTGGCTTATACTGAGTCAGACCATTGCTCGATCTAGCTCACTATTGTCTACACAGACTGGGAGCAGCTCTCCAAAGTTTCAGGCAGGAGTCTCTCCCAGCCCTACCTGGAGATGCCAGGGAGTGAACCTGGGGCCTCCTGCATGCAAAGCAGTGGCAGCACACTACAAGCCCCTGCACTGCTTGAGCACCCATTGCCAATCCCCCAATGCGTTTACATTTTATTGTTCTCAGCCACAGATTCAAACATTTTCTACTACACTTTAGAACTGAATGACTATTCAGTTCACTTTGTCCACTAAAATACTGACTCCCTCAGGGGCTTCATTACATGAAGGCAGGAAAGAAAACTTGCTCTCTCAAGTACCTCTCTAAATATACAACTAAATTTTAGGGGAAATGCATGCAACAAGATGCCACCATTTATCCTACTGAGTGAACAAAATCTGTGGTGACAGCTCTTCATAGCTGGAGGGAACCACATGTTATCATAGTTACACCATTATTTAGATGCTACTTTTGGAACTCAAGAGATTCCTCATATTGGTCTCTTCACCCCAGCTCAAAAAGGCCATGGCTGATGCTCGGAAGCAAATATGTATATTAATAAGCAAGACAAGCTATCAATCAGATATCTGGAGTGGAATATTTGGCTTATGAGAGCTTTTTTCATATTTATGCATCTTCTCATAACATGAAGCCTTTGGCCCTGGAACCGTCTGATGCCTTGTGCAAGCTATCCTTGCTAATTTCTGCTCAAAACGTAAGTGGCAAAGCATTGCCCAAATAGTCTTTTTTGAAGGTTATCAAAAGGAGACCTTGAGAAACATAGCTTTTAGTATGAACACAACAAGCTGGCAATCATTCCAAACTGTCAACTTTAATTTCCACTTTCAGGTTCACCATACAGAGCTAAAGTCAGTCAGTCACAAATTGAATTATGTTTTACTCATTATCACAACAGGGCTTCAATAACACTTCAAAAAAATCACAAAAACCAACATCCACTCATTAAGGCAACAGTGTATTTTAGGTTTTAGCTTCTCTCTCATTTAAAAACTGCTTTAGCTTATAAGAGACTGTTAGAAGCAACTATATGAAGAAAGAAATGTATGAAAATTAAGCTCTCTTTCACTGTAGGAAAATATTTTTAAACACTAAACTGATACGTATTAGTAGCATAAATAAAAATTCACACTCGCCTATTTCACTGCCGCTACCGCCATCCTGAACACTCCACAGGATAATGCTGCTCTCAGAGGCAACAGCAACCATTTTATCTTTGTCTCCATGCGGACCACCAACAACTTTAGCATTCAGAGCCACACGTTCAATAGTCCAGTCTAGGTATGGACTTGTGAACACCTGTTGCCATCCAGAGGATTCCTTGATTCTGAAAGAAAGGAATGCATATTTAACATTCTCCCAAGTTCCTCCAAGCAAGCATTCCAAGGCATTCCTGAAATTCATATCTAACCATTTTAATCCCAACAGGCAAGGAACAAAAGGAAGATTTCAGATACAGCCATTCTAGACTTCCATTCATGGAAAGAATGCTGTTTGCACAAGGGGGAAGGGAGGAGTAGTTTTCACTCATCTTCCTTCTGTAGTTCCCTGCATGTTCCCACCCCACAAAAAATCTGCTCCTGTAAATTGCTGGCCTTTTAGGAGCAGATTTGGAGAGTGCATGAGAGTTCAAAGGGAAGGAGAGAGTGGCAAAAATCTCACACCCCCTGCACAAAAATGGAACTTCTTCCATGAATAGAAGAAGCTCTTAGGATACAACTCTATGCATCTTACATTGTTATAACTAAGGTAGAAATACTACTGAGTACAAGTTCAACATCTGACAAACAGAACTTTAATAACTTACTGAGTCTGGATTAATCTACTAGCAGACAACTTTTAGAACAAATGAGTGAATAGAACCTTGTCTAGTATTCTAAAGATGGTCCCCCATGATGCATTTTTCACATGATTATGTTAAACTATCAGAAGTAGTCCCAGCAGTGGGGAAGAAGGCAGGAATCAATACAATTATTACATACCAATTATTCTGGTATCTAGTCCATATAAGAGGCTAATATATTGGTGTGGCTTTTCATTGCACAAGCATTAGTATAATAGATGCAAGATTAAAAATATCCAAGCAAGTAATGGTTTGGGTCCAATTATCAGTCCACTAAGCATCTATTGAAAAAGACGGGCTCTCTCTAGTATTGTACCATCACGTGGGATCTCTTCAGTGTGGAGAGAATTTATGTCCTCTGAAGCTCAGATCAAGGTTAGCAGTTCCATCTTTCAACAAGAATGTTCTACTTCTTTATGTTGCATGCACATGTGGGTGAACATTTAAGCTGTTAGATAATTATGTCTTCAGAGAAGTGGCCATAAGAATGGGACCATCATGCCTGATCTGTGGAAGTTATAACATTTTGGACATTCATAAAAATATGAAGCTATAACGTTTCTTCTCCATGCTATACACTTGGTTGTAACAAGTTGTGTTCAAGTTAAAATAAGCACTCATAATTGAGGAAGTTTGCTGTCCCATGAAACAGCAAGTTACAAATACATGTTAAGAAGTAAACACTGGAATGATATTACCCATCTTGTTTTTACCTATAACAAACTGCAAAATGAGCA